>NC_089842.1:67915800-68219134 GCF_035609145.1 Eleutherodactylus coqui
GGGAGTTGTTACTACATCTTTCCACTTGTAAAGAACCCCAGTCTGACTGGGGCATGCAGTGTGGGCCGAAGCCCAACAGCATTAACCACGACATTACCTCAGCTGTGATGGGCAATGCAATGGGATTTTTTTAGGTACCACCGGTGGGTTCCAGGGAGCCACCCATGCTGTAGGTGCACATGGAGTTTAACCTACATCTGTCCACTTGTAAAGAACCCCAGTCTGACTGGGGCATGCAGTGTGGGCCAATGCCCACCTGTATTAAGCACGACATTACCTCAGCTGTGATGGGCAATGCAAAGGGATTTATTTATGTACCGCCGGTGGCTTCCTGGCACCCACCCATGCTGTGGGTTCATAGGGAGTTGTTACTACATCTGTCCACTTGTAAAGAACCCCAGTCTGACTGGGGCATGCAGTGTGGGCCGAAGTCCACCTGCATTAACCACGACATTACCTCAGCTGTGATGGGCAAAGCAATGGGATTTTTTTATGTACCACCGGTGGGTTCCAGGGAGCCACCCATGCTGTAGGTGCACACGGAGTTTAACCTACATCTGTCCACTTGTAAAGAACCCCAGTCAGACTGGGGCATGCAGTGTGGGCCGAAGCCCACCTGTATTAAGCACGACATTACCTCAGCTGTGATGGGCAATGCAATGAGATTTATTTATGTACCGCCGGTGGCTTCCTGGCACCCACCCATGCTGTCAGTCCACAGGGAGTTGTAAATGCATCTGTTTCCACTTCTAAAGAACCCCAGTCTGACTGGGGCATGCAGTGTGGGCCGAAGCCCACCTGTATTAAGCACGACATTACCTCAGCTGTGATGGGCAATGCAAAGGGATTTATTTATGTACCGCCGGTGGCTTCCTGGCACCCACCCATGCTGTGGGTTCACAGGGAGTTGTTACTACATCTGTCCACTTGTAAAGAAACCCAGTCAGACTGGGGCATGCAGTGTTGGCTGAAGCCCACCTGTATTAAGCACGACATTACCTCAGCTGTGATGGGCAATGCAATGGGATTTATTTATGTACCGCCGGTGGCTTCCTGGCACCCACCCATGCTGTCGGTCCACAGGGAGTTGTAAATGCATCTGTTTCCACTTCTAAAGAACCCCAGTCTGACTGGGGCATGCAGTGTGGGCCGAAGCCCACCTGCGTTAACCACGACATTACCTCAGCTGTGATGGGCAATGCAATGGGATTTATTTATGTACCGCCGGAGGCTTCCTGGCACCCACCCATGCTGTGGGTCCACAGGGAGTTGTTACTACATCTGTCCACTTGTAAAGAACCCCAGTCTGACTGGGGCATGCAGTGTGGGCTGAAGCCCACCTGCATTATCCACGACATTACCTCAGCTGTGATGGGCAATGCAATGGGATTTTTTTATGTACCGCCAGTGGCTTCCTGGCACCCACCCATGCTGTGGGTCCACAGGGAGTTGTTACTACATCTTTCCACTTGTAAAGAACCCCAGTCTGACTGGGGCATGCAGTGTGGGCCGAAGCCCAACTGCATTAACCACGACATTACCTCAGCTGTGATGGGCAATGCAATGGGATTTTTTTAGGTACCACCGGTGGGTTCCAGGGAGCCACCCATGCTGTAGGTGCACATGGAGTTTAACCTACATCTGTCCACTTGTAAAGAACCCCAGTCTGACTGGGGCATGCAGTGTGGGCCGAAGCCCACCTGTATTAAGCACGACATTACCTCAGCTGTGATGGGCAATGCAATGTGATTTATTTATGTACCGCCGGTGGCTTCCTGGCACCCACCCATGCTGTGGGTCCACAGGGAGTTGTTACTACATCTGTCCACTTGTAAAGAACCCCAGTCTGACTGGGGCATGCAGTGTGGGCCGAAGCCCACCTGTATTAAGCACGACATTACCTCAGCTGTGATGGGCAATGCAATGGGATTTATTTATGTACCGCCGGTGGCTTCCTGGCACCCACCCATGCTGTCGGTCCACAGGGAGTTGTAAATGCATCTGATTCCACTTCTAAAGAACCCCAGTCTGACTGGGGCATGCAGTGTGGGCCGAAGCCCACCTGCGTTAACCACGACATTACCTCAGCTGTGATGGGCAATGCAATGGGATTTATTTATGTACCGCCGGTGGCTTCCTGGCACCCACCCATGCTTTGGGTCCACAGGGAGTTGTTACTACATCTGTCCACATGTAAAGAACCCCAGTCTGACTGGGGCATGCAGTGTGGGCCGAAGCCCACCTGCATTAACCACGACATTACCTCAGCTGTGATGGGCAATGCAATGGGATTTTTTTATGTACCACCGGTGGGTTCCAGGGAGCCACCCATGCTGTAGGTGCACACAGAGTTTAACCTACATCTGTCCACTTGTAAAGAACCCCAGTCAGACTGGGGCATGCAGTGTGGGCCGAAGCCAACCTGTATTAAGCACGACATTACCTCAGCTGTGATGGGCAATGCAATGAGATTTATTTATGTACCGCCGGTGGCTTCCTGGCACCCACCCATGCTGTCAGTCCACAGGGAGTTGTAAATGCATCTGTTTCCACTTCTAAAGAACCCCAGTCTGACTGGGGCATGCAGTGTGGGCCGAAGCCCACCTGTATTAAGCACGACATTACCTCAGCTGTGATGGGCAATGCAAAGGGATTTATTTATGTACCGCCGGTGGCTTCCTGGCACCCACCCATGCTGTGGGTTCACAGGGAGTTGTTACTACATCTGTCCACTTGTAAAGAACCCCAGTCTGACTGGGGCATGCAGTGTGGGCTGAAGCCCACCTGCATTATCCACGACATTACCTCAGCTGTGATGGGCAATGCAATGGGATTTTTTTATGTACCGCCAGTGGCTTCCTGGCACCCACCCATGCTGTGGGTCCACAGGGAGTTGTTACTACATCTTTCCACTTGTAAAGAACCCCAGTCTGACTGGGGCATGCAGTGTGGGCCGAAGCCCAACAGCATTAACCACGACATTACCTCAGCTGTGATGGGCAATGCAATGGGATTTTTTTAGGTACCACCGGTGGGTTCCAGGGAGCCACCCATGCTGTAGGTGCACATGGAGTTTAACCTACATCTGTCCACTTGTAAAGAACCCCAGTCTGACTGGGGCATGCAGTGTGGGCCGAAGCCCACCTGTATTAAGCACGACATTACCTCAGCTGTGATGGGCAATGCAATGTGATTTATTTATGTACCGCCGGTGGCTTCCTGGCACCCACCCATGCTGTGGGTCCACAGGGAGTTGTTACTACATCTGTCCACTTGTAAAGAACCCCAGTCTGACTGGGGCATGCAGTGTGGGCCGAAGCCCACCTGTATTAAGCACGACATTACCTCAGCTGTGATGGGCAATGCAATGGGATTTATTTATGTACCGCCGGTGGCTTCCTGGCACCCACCCATGCTGTCGGTCCACAGGGAGTTGTAAATGCATCTGATTCCACTTCCAAAGAACCCCAGTCTGACTGGGGCATGCAGTGTGGGCCGAAGCCCACCTGCGTTAACCACGACATTACCTCAGCTGTGATGGGCAATGCAATGGGATTTATTTATGTACCGCCGGTGGCTTCCTGGCACCCACCCATGCTGTGGGTCCACAGGGAGTTGTTACTACATCTGTCCACATGTAAAGAACCCCAGTCTGACTGGGGCATGCAGTGTGGGCCGAAGCCCACCTGCATTAACCACGACATTACCTCAGCTGTGATGGGCAATGCAATGGGATTTTTTTATGTACCACCGGTGGGTTCCAGGGAGCCACCCATGCTGTAGGTGCACACAGAGTTTAACCTACATCTGTCCACTTGTAAAGAACCCCAGTCAGACTGGGGCATGCAGTGTGGGCCGAAGCCAACCTGTATTAAGCACGACATTACCTCAGCTGTGATGGGCAATGCAATGAGATTTATTTATGTACCGCCGGTGGCTTCCTGGCACCCACCCATGCTGTCAGTCCACAGGGAGTTGTAAATGCATCTGTTTCCACTTCTAAAGAACCCCAGTCTGACTGGGGCATGCAGTGTGGGCCGAAGCCCACCTGTATTAAGCACGACATTACCCCAGCTGTGATGGGCAATGCAATGGGATTTATTTATGTACCGCCGGTGGCTTCCTGGCAACCACCCATGCTGTGGGTCCACAGGGAGTTGTTACTACATCTGTCCACTTGTAAAGAACCCCAGTCTGACTGGGGCATGCAGTGTGGGCCGAAGCCCACCTGCATTAACCACGACATTACCTCAGCTGTGATGGGCAATGCAATGGGATTTTTTTATGTACCACCGGTGGGTTCCAGGGAGCCACCCATGCTGTAGGTGCACACGGAGTTTAACCTACATCTGTCCAATTGTAAAGAACCCCAGTCTGACTGGGGCATGCAGTGTGGGCCGAAGCCCACCTGTATTAAGCACGACATTACCTCAGCTGTGATGGGCAATGCAATGGGATTTATTTATGTACCTCCGGTGGCTTCCTGGCACCCACCCATGCTGTGGGTCCACAGGGAGTTGTTACTACATCTGTCCACTAGTAAAGAACCCCAGTCTGACTGGGGCATGCAGTGTGGGCCGAAGTCCACCTGCATTAACCATGACATTACCTCAGCTGTGATGGGCAATGCAATGGGATTTTTTTATGTACCACCGGTGGGTTCCAGGGAGCCACCCATGCTGTAGGTGCACACGGAGTTTAACCTACATCTGTCCACTTGTAAAGAACCCTAGTCAGACTGGGGCATGCAGTGTGGGCCG
Source organism: Eleutherodactylus coqui (assembly GCF_035609145.1). Classification (NCBI taxonomy): domain Eukaryota; kingdom Metazoa; phylum Chordata; class Amphibia; order Anura; family Eleutherodactylidae; genus Eleutherodactylus; species Eleutherodactylus coqui. The sequence continues at coordinate 67,920,561 of NC_089842.1, forward strand.
AAGCCCACCTGTATTAAGCACGACATTACCTCAGCTGTGATGGGCAATGCAATGGGATTTATTTATGTAACGCCGGTGGCTTCCTGTCACCCACCCATGCTGTCGGTCCACAGGGAGTTGTAAATGCATCTGTTTCCACTTCTAAAGAACCCCAGTCTGACTGGGGCATGCAGTGTGGGCCAATGCCCACCTGTATTAAGCACGACATTACCTCAGCTGTGATGGGCAATGCAAAGGGATTTATTTATGTACCGCCGGTGGCTTCCTGGCACCCACCCATGCTGTGGGTTCATAGGGAGTTGTTACTACATCTGTCCACTTGTAAAGAACCCCAGTCTGACTGGGGCATGCAGTGTGGGCCGAAGTCCACCTGCATTAACCACGACATTACCTCAGCTGTGATGGGCAAAGCAATGGGATTTTTTTATGTACCGCCGGTGGCTTTCTGGCACCCACCCATGCTGTCGGTCCTCAGGGAGTTGTAAATGTATCTGTTTCCACTTCTAAAGAACCCCAGTCTGACTGGGGCATGCAGTGTGGGCCGAAGCCCACCTGCGTTAACCACGACATTACCTCAGCTGTGATGGGCAATGCAATGGGATTTATTTATGTACCGCCGGTGGCTTCCTGGCACCCACCCATGCTGTCGGTCCACAGGGAGTTGTGAATGCATCTGATTCCACTTCTAAAGAACCCCAGTCTGACTGGGGCATGCAGTGTGGGCCGAAGCCCACCTGCGTTAACCACGACATTACCTCAGCTGTGATGGGCAATGCAATGGGATTTATTTATGTACCGCCGGTGGCTTCCTGGCACCCACCCATGCTGTGGGTCCACAGGGAGTTGTTACTACATCTGTCCACATGTAAAGAACCCCAGTCTGACTGGGGCATGCAGTGTGGGCCGAAGCCCACCTGCATTAACCACGACATTACCTCAGCTGTGATGGGCAATGCAATGGGATTTTTTTATGTACCACCGGTGGGTTCCAGGGAGCCACCCATGCTGTAGGTGCACACAGAGTTTAACCTACATCTGTCCACTTGTAAAGAACCCCAGTCAGACTGGGGCATGCAGTGTGGGCCGAAGCCAACCTGTATTAAGCACGACATTACCTCAGCTGTGATGGGCAATGCAATGAGATTTATTTATGTACCGCCGGTGGCTTCCTGGCACCCACCCATGCTGTCAGTCCACAGGGAGTTGTAAATGCATCTGTTTCCACTTCTAAAGAACCCCAGTCTGACTGGGGCATGCAGTGTGGGCCGAAGCCCACCTGTATTAAGCACGACATTACCCCAGCTGTGATGGGCAATGCAATGGGATTTATTTATGTACCGCCGGTGGCTTCCTGGCAACCACCCATGCTGTGGGTCCACAGGGAGTTGTTACTACATCTGTCCACTTGTAAAGAACCCCAGTCTGACTGGGGCATGCAGTGTGGGCCGAAGCCCACCTGCATTAACCACGACATTACCTCAGCTGTGATGGGCAATGCAATGGGATTTTTTTATGTACCACCGGTGGGTTCCAGGGAGCCACCCATGCTGTAGGTGCACACGGAGTTTAACCTACATCTGTCCAATTGTAAAGAACCCCAGTCAGACTGGGGCATGCAGTGTGGGCCGAAGCCCACCTGTATTAAGCACGACATTACCTCAGCTGTGATGGGCAATGTAATGGGATTTATTTATGTACCGCCGGTGGCTTCCTGGCACCCACCCATGCTGTCCGTCCACAGGGAGTTGTAAATGCATCTGTTTCCACTTCTAAAGAACCCCAGTCTGACTGGGGCATGCAGTGTGGGCCGAAGCCCACCTGTATTAAGCACGACATTACCTCAGCTGTGATGGGCAATGCAATGGGATTTATTTATGTACCTCCGGTGGCTTCCTGGCACCCACCCATGCTGTGGGTCCACAGGGAGTTGTTACTACATCTGTCCACTAGTAAAGAACCCCAGTCTGACTGGGGCATGCAGTGTGGGCCGAAGTCCACCTGCATTAACCATGTCATTACCTCAGCTGTGATGGGCAATGCAATGGGATTTTTTTATGTACCACCGGTGGGTTCCAGGGAGCCACCCATGCTGTAGGTGCACACGGAGTTTAACCTACATCTGTCCACTTGTAAAGAACCCTAGTCAGACTGGGGCATGCAGTGTGGGCCGAAGCCCACCTGTATTAAGCACGACATTACCTCAGCTGTGATGGGCAATGTAATGGGATTTATTTATGTACCGCCGGTGGCTTCCTGGCACCCACCCATGCTGTCCGTCCACAGGGAGTTGTAAATGCATCTGTTTCCACTTCTAAAGAACCCCAGTCTGACTGGGGCATGCAGTGTGGGCCGAAGCCCACCTGTATTAAGCACGACATTACCTCAGCTGTGATGGGCAATGCAATGGGATTTATTTATATACCGCCGGTGGCTTCCTGGCACCCACCCATGCTGTGGGTTCACAGGGAGTTGTTACTACATCTGTCCACTTGTAAAGAACCCCAGTCTGACTGGGGCATGCAGTGTGGGCCGAAGCCCACCTGTATTAAGCACGACATTACCTCAGCTGTGATAGGCAATGCAATGGGATTTATTTATGTACCGCCGGTGGCTTCCTGGCACCCACCCATGCTGTCGGTCCACAGGAAGTTGTAAATGCTTCTGTTTCCACTTCTAAAGAACCCCAGTCTGACTGGGGCATGCAGTGTGGGCCGAAGCCCACCTGCGTTAACCACGACATTACCTCAGCTGTGATGGGCAATGCAATGGGATTTATTTATGAAATGCCGGTGGCTTCCTGGCACCCACCCATGCTGTCCGTCCACAGCGAGTTGTAAATGCATCTGTTTCCACTTCTAAAGAACCCCAGTCTGACTGGGGCATGCAGTGTGGGCCGAAGCCCACCTGTATTAAGCACGACATTAGCTCAGCTGTGATGGGCAATGCAATGGGATTTATTTATGAAATGCCGGTGGCTTCCTGGCACCCACCCATGCTGTGGGTCCACAGGGAGTTGTTACTACATCTGTCCACTTGTAAAGAACCCCAGTCTGACTGGGGCATGCAGTGTGGGCCGAAGCCCACCTGCATTAACCACGACATTACCTCAGCTGTGATGGGCAATGCAATGGGATTTTTTTATGTACCACTGGTGGGTTCCAGGGAGCCACCCATGCTGTAGGTGCACACAGAGTTTAACCTACATCTGTCCATTTGTAAAGAAACCCAGTCAGACTGGGGCATGCAGTGTGGGCCGAAGCCCACCTGTATTAAGCACGACATTACCTCAGCTGTGATGGGCAATGCAATGGGATTTATTTATGTACCGCCGGTGGCTTCCTGGCACCCACTTATGCTGGCGGTCCACAGGGAGTTGTAAATGCATCTGTTTCCACTTCTTTTTTTTTTTTTTTTTTCATCAATAAATTTTTATTGTTGTCATACAGTGAAGAGGTTACATCTATGAATAAAGACATTTGCAACAAGATTTGTAAATATTGTAACATACAAAATTGGGAGTCTCTTGAAGATGAATTACATTCGTTGGAGAATAATCCGCTTTAGATTCTCCTTGTTGGTTTCTTGGTAAAGAACCTAGAGAATTTTTGGAGAAAGGGGGGAAGGAGTGGAGGGTAGGAGGGATGGGAGGGATGGGAGGGTGAAACGATGAGGGGAGTTACGGAAAGATGGTAGGGGGAAATGGTATAACAGTAACAACATTAACCAGGTCTACAGTGATTAGATTTTACTTCTGGATTGGGAATAGAGTGAGCCATGGGTTCCAAGATTTCTCGAAATTGGGTAAGCTATCATTGCGGAGGGCTAAGATGTATTCATAAATACTGTGTTCGGAGATTAATTGAGTTAACTCGTTCACAATTGGTGGACTATCCGACCTCCACTTCCTGGCTATTAAGAGCTTTGCACACAGGAGAATATGTCCTATTAGTTTTTTACTAGTAGGAGGGATTGTCCCTGGATCTAGGAGTAGGAGAGCCGTTTTTGGAGTGAATGGGACTCTCAGGCCTGTCACTTTGAGTATAAGGTCGTAGGTGGACTTCCAGAAAGGGAGAATATGGGGGCAGGCCCAAAAGATGTGGATCAGGGAGCCCTGTTGGTCGCATTTCCTCCAACAAAGTTATTGTTGGATAGACCTCTTCTAGCCAGGATGGATGGAGTGAAGTACCAGCGTGTAATCAGCTTTTGGTGTGCTTCAATTAGGTTAGCGCAATGAGAGGCTTGTCCTGACCATTTAAAGGCCTTAAGCCATGCAATAGTGGGGACTTTTTGGCCGAGGTCCTTCTCCCAGTTCAACAAATGGCTCTTACCCGCTGGCCTTAATGCTCCAGTTAAGTTGTCATAAAAGAGACGCGTATGTGTTTTAGGAGAGCTGGAACAAAGTGTCTTGTATATGATCTCAGGTACTTTAAGCTCTCGTAGCTGGTGATTATGAAGAATGGAGCATACTTGCGAGTACCTAAAATACTCTGAGTTGGTCAACCTAAATTTGGATTGTAATGTTTGAAAAGATAGAGGGCCTCGCGGGGAGAGAAAGTCTGATATGAAGTGTATTCCTTTTTTGACCCAGGCGTGTAGCTGGAGATTGGGAACAAAGTATTCTAGGATTCTAATAGGAATTTGCTTTAGATTACTAGTATTGTTTTTATCTGAGTTAAGGAATAAGTTTTTCCAGGCCTCTATAGAAGCTAGCATAGGGGGTGACAGGTTCGGAGTTGTAAAGCATGACAAGAGTTTTGGGGACGACCATGCGGCGAGAAGAGCTATCAGCAAGTATTTCAATGGTCTTTGGTGGTTGTTTTCCGTTTCTATAGAGACCCAGCTAACCTGTTGTGTTTGGCGAGTCCACGAACCTAATTGGCTTAGAACTGTGGCTGTTCGGTAGGAGTTTAAATTGGGTAAACCAAGGCCTCCCTGGTATCTGTTGAGGGACAGGATAGAGAGAGCAATTCTAGGCTTTTTATCGAGCCAAATGAATTTAGATAATTGACTTTGGAAGTTTGCCATGGTTTGTCTTGGAATTAATATAGGGAGAGTTCTAAAGTAGTGTAGAATTTTGGGCAAGATGAGCATTTTATAGATGTTTATGCGTCCAAGCCAAGAAATCGGCCGAGAACGGTAAGAGTCCAACTCCTTTTGGAGAGCTGCAAGAAGAGGTGGAAAATTGACTGTAATTAAGTCCGTTGTTGGGAAGCATAGGTTAATGCCTAGATAAGGAATGCTTTTAGATTGCCACTGAAATGGGAATTCTTTTTCTATGTCTTGTTTAAGATCCTTGCTAACGTTAATGCCTAGAATTTGGGATTTGGTTATGTTTAATTTGTAGTAGGATATGGAGGAAAATATGGACAAAGTATTTTGGACTGTTCTCAGGGAAAGGGTTGGGTTTGTGAGAGTGAGTAAAATATTGTCAGCGAATAAGCTGATTTTATGTTGGCGGAGACCTGCGGTAATTCCCTGAATATCTGGGTGAGTCCTTATGTGTTCCGCTAAAGGCTCCATTACCAAAGTGAATATTAGGGGTGATAAGGGGCAACCTTGGCGTGTTCCATTAGAGATAGTAAAGGGATTAGATAAGAGACCATTGAGGGAATTTTTGTGGATTCAGATTTATGTATAAGATTAAGAATACTTCTGGTCCCATCCAAGGCCTGTCTCCCCTTTGTAAAGCCCACCTGGTCGGAGTGCACGATATCAGGCAAGATTTTGAGAAGTCTATCCGCCAGCACCTTAGCAAAAAGTTTAATGTCGCAGTTCAAAAGGGAGATAGGTCTGAAGTTGGCAGGTGATGTGGGGGCCTTGCCTGGTTTTGGGATTGTTATAACAGTAGCTTCCAACATTTCTTTGGGAAAGGAGCTTTGTTCTATGCCTTGATTGAAGGCCTGAGATATATTAGGGACTAAGGAGGCGGAAAATAGTTTGTAATAATCGTTAGAAAAGCCGTCAGGACCAGGGGCTTTGTGGGGTTTTAGGGTTTTAATAGTATTTATAATTTCTATAGGGAGTATTTGGGTGTTAAGGGAAGTGAGTTGAGATGGCGAGAGTGTAGGGAGATTTGTTTCTTTCAGAAAATTTTCGATAGCTTGGGTAGATGGTTGGGGTGTGTCTTTGTCATCTTTTAGGTTGTAGAGATTAGAATAATATTGGCGAAAAGTTTCTGTGATTTGTGTTGGTTGGAAGAGTTTTGTTGAGGGATTGTGGGGGTCTAAGATATAAGGAATCTTAGATTTGAATGTTTTTTTTTTTTAACCAAATTAGCCAACATACGCGTGGGTTTGTTTTTTGAGGCGTATAAAGATGAACGAGAGGCTGTCATTTCTCTTTCAAAGTTGTCCATCAGGATAGATCTGAGTTTTTGTCTAGTAGCGAATAGTTGTTTATGTAATGAGTCTGATGGATTTTTATTTATTTGTCTTTCTATAGAGGAGAGTTGGGCTAAAATTGTGTCCAGTTGTCGGGATTTTTCCCGTTTATGTTGGGCACCGATCTTGATAAGCTCCCCCCTGATAAAGGCCTTGTGGGCGTTCCAGATGGTCAAAGGGGAAACATCCGGAGTGGTGTTGTGAAGGAAATATTCTTCCAGCGCTAGTTTAATGTTGGAATGGTATTTTGGGATTTTTAGTAGGAAAGTATTGATCCGCCAAGGTTTGGGTCTTTCTTTTATTGCCTCAAGAGAGACATTGATCGAGACGGGGGAATGGTCCGACCAAGTGGCTGGACCAATCTGGGCTTTTTCTACCAGAGGAAGAGTGGATCTGTTCACCAAGATCAGATCAATTCTAGAAGAAGATTTGTGTCTGGCTGAGTAGAAAGAGTACTCTTTAGATGAGGCGTTTAGACACCTAAACGTGTCGAAAAGGGATTCTGTTTGTAGCCAAGGGAGCAGGGAAGTCGCCGATCTCAGAGAACCCCTTAAGGAGTCCAGGGAACCATCCGGAACGGCGTTAAAATCTCCACATATAAATAGGTGACCCACCTCGCACCTTCTAGCTTTTTTTATTGTTTTATTTAAAAAGCGGATTTGGGCTTGGTTTGGAGCATATAAATTTACTAGAGTAAAGGGTTTGTTGTTTAAGGAACCAGATATAATGATATATCTGCCTTTAGGGTCTATAACCTGTGAGATGACTTCCAGTTGTAGCGAATCTTTAAAGGCAATTAAAACTCCTGCTTGTTTCCTTGGGGAGCAGGCTGAAAAAATTTTGGGGAATTTTTTGTGGGAGAATTTTGGACAGGCGGAAGCCGCGAAGTGGGTCTCCTGCACACAAATAATATCAGCGTTAGAGGAAAGAGCCTCCTTCCAAAGCAGAGATCTTTTAAAAGGTGAATTTAACCCATTTGCGTTGATTGAAATAATTTTAACTGACATTATGAAAGCTCATAATTCTTTTGAGCCGGAATATTAATACAAATTGAGCAGTAGACCAAAAATAGAAGGTAATAAGGGAAGTAACATGAAACAGGTGTAGAAAACAGAGCAGATTATAGGATGCCCTTATCATCTTGTGTAAGATGATATTTCCGTTTGTGGAAAATATTATGGGCAGAAAAGAGTAGTACACTCAAAATTACAGCGTAAGGTGGAGAAATACGCATAGAACTATTACAGGCTGGAGGGCCTGAATAGCTGTATTGGGGAGCGAATAAAGTTCGTCTGGCGGAGAACTGTCCGGAACCGCCTGAGTGCAAAGCTGGATGGGTCCCAACCTCAGTCGACGTCGCGGACTTGGACTTGGGCTGGAGTTTGCGCTCTTTTGGAAGAAGGATGGTGAGTGGACGAAGAAGGTATATCAATCTTCCAGGATTTGAGGAAGTGGATTGCGTCTTCTGGTTTTTGAAAGGTATGAGTGGTGTCATCTCTACGAATCAGGAGTTTTACAGGAAATCCCCATCTGTATGGGATTCTAGCTTGTGGTAGGGCATCGGTGACAGAGGAAAACTTTTTTCTATTCAACATGGTGGTTTGTGAGAGATCCGTGAATAGACGTATTTTTTCGTACGGTGATGGAAGATGGGGTAGGTTTCGCGCTGCAGACATGACCGCATCCTTTATGTGATAGAAATGAATGCGTGCTATAATGTCTCTGGGGACAGAGTCGGCAATGAATCTCGGCTTGGGGAGCCTGTGAGCTCTGTCAATAGTTAGGTGTAGGTTGCTAGCTTCTGGGAGCAGCGCACCCATAAGTTGTTTCAGGTAGATAGGGATATCCGAGGAGGAGACGGATTCAGGAATTCCGCGGAATTTGATGTTATTGCGTCTATTCCGGTCTTCAATATCCGCCAATTTTGTTTTTAGCTGCTCAACCTCCTCCACTAACTCGTAGTGAGCGTCAATTAAGGCATTGTGTGACTGAGAAAATTCACCCATTTTATTTTCCGTATGGGAAACACGGTCACCGATCTCGTCTATGGTGTTTTTAATAGAGGTGTTTAGTGATAGGAAGCTGACTTGAATAGAATCACTTAAGGCTACCACCATGTCCTTTATGAAGGATTCAGATGCTGGTTGTGAGGTAGATGGCATGGATGACACAAACTCTCTCAGGGATGGTGTTTGAGGTATTGAGGGCGCTGCAATGTCAGTCCTAGGCTTTTGTTTTTGGGGACTATCGGATGAGGAGGAGGACTGTGACATGTGCGGGGAGGATGTCGGCGCCATTTTAAATGCATGCTGTGAGTGTGAGAAATGTCTCTTTCCTCCTGGTGGTGTCTGGAGTGGGGGCGATGTATCAGCACTCACCCGTCCCTGCTGGTGTAGTCTCGGCGGGGAGCTGTCATCAGCTTGAAGCGGAGCCGTTCCCTCTTCGTTTTGTGTGTCGGGCACGGTTGGAAGCGGAACGGTAGCTGCCGGAGCGCTCTGGGAAGCCGAGGCTGAAAAGAAGTCGTCCAGGCGCTTGGGCTGAGCGCGGGAGTCCCTGCGGCGAGGCATAGCAGCTGTCACCGAAATCTCCGACAGCGCCGGAGCGAGGAGAGGACCCGTTAGGTGCTTTGAGGTAGCTTACAGGCTAGGACCGGAGCGGAGCTCAGGGATTAAGCGGCCATCTTCCTGCGCTGCCAGGCCACGCCCCCCATCTGTTTCCACTTCTAAAGAACCCCAGTCTGACTGGGGCATACAGTGTGGGCCGAAGCCCACCTGCGTTAACCACGACATTACCTCAGCTGTGATGGGCAATGCAATGGGATTTATTTATGTACCGCCGGTGGCTTCCTGGCACCCACCCATGCTGTGGGTCCACAGGGAGTTGTTACTACATCTGTCCACTTGTAAAGAACCCCAGTCTGACTGGGGCATGCAGTGTGGGCCGAAGCCCACCTGCATTAACCACGACATTACCTCAGCTGTGATGGGCAATGCAATGGGATTTTTTTATGTGCCACCGGTGGGTTCCAGGGAGCCACCCATGATGTAGGTGCACACGGAGTTTAACCTACATCTGTCCACTTGTAAAGAACCCCAGTCAGACTGGGGCATGCAGTGTGGGCCGAAGCCCACCTGTATTAAGCACGACATTACCTCAGCTGTGATGGGCAATGCAATGGAATTTATTTATGTACCGCCGGTGGCTTTCTGGCACCCACCCATGCTGTCGGTCCACAGGGAGTTGTAAATGCATCTGTTTCCACTTCTAAAGAACCCCAGTCTGACTGGGGCATGCAGTGTGGGCCGAAGCCCACCTGCATTAACCACGACATTACCTCAGCTGTGATGGGCAATGCAATGGGATATTTTTATGTACCGCCGGTGGGTTCCAGGGAGCCACCCATGCTGTGGGTGCACAAGGAATTCCCATTGCGGAGTTGTACCTGGCTGTGACTATTTATAAAAAACCGCGGTCTGACTGGGGCATGCAGACACCTTGACAGAATGAATAGTGTGTGGCACATAGGTTCCCCATTGCTATGCCCACGTGTGCAGCTCCAGATGGAGGTGGCACAGGATTGGATTTCTCATTGCTTCTGTACAGCATTGTGGACTATCGGCCCGCCCCTTTTATGGGGGGGTCACTGCCTAGCCATGCCAACCCTCTGCAGTGTGTGCCTGCTTTTCCTGTGGCAGACGCACTTATAAATAGACATGAGGGTGGCGTGGCATGAGGGCAGCTGAAGGCTGGGCAGGGACAATTTGGTGTACGCTGTGGACACTGTCGTGCGGGGGGGGGGGGGGGGTTGGGCAGCATGTAACCCAGGAGAAGTGGCAGCGGAGTGTCATGCAGGCAGTGATTGTGCTTTGTTGGAGGTAGTGTGGTGCTTAGCTAAGGTATGCCATGCTAATGAGGGCTTTTCAGAAGTAAAAGTTGTTGGGAGGGGGGGGCCCCACTCTTGCCGGTATTGTGGCTTAATAGTGGGACCTGTGAACTTGAGAAGCAGCCCAACATGTAGCCCCTCGCCTGCCCTATCCGTTGCTGTGTCTTTCCTATCACTTTCTTGAATTGCCCAGATTTTCACACATGAAAACCTTAGCGAGCATCGGCGAAATACAAAAATGCTCGGGTCGCCCATTGACTTCAATGGGGTTCGTTACTCGAAACGAACCCTTGAGCATCGCGAAAAATTCGTCTCGAGTAACGAGCACCCGAGCATTTTGGTGCTCGCTCATCTCTAGTTACTTCTTTGATTCCCTAGTGCTGCCTATCACCCTCTTTTTCTGATCACAGAGTACGTCTAGAAGCGCATCTGCACAGTATGAACAGGACTGTAATAAAATGCAAATAAGAACCCAAGAGTTAGAGATGATGTGTTGAAAGTTAGAAAGAACTTCTACAGATGGACATAATCAAACTACAGATTTGTATAATCAAGTTGCAGAGTTGAAAATGCAGTTAGCAAAGAAAGATCAAGTATATGAAACCCAGATCCCGGAGCTTGAACGGAGTCATGCTCTAGTTGTGGGGGAGCTGTCCAAGCGATTGGAGCAAACTGAAAAGGTAAGAGAAACTTTGGAAAGTGAGTGTACTGGACTGATCTAGGAGGTGAAGGTATTATTGGAAGATGAGTGTGAATCCTAATACAAGAGAAATGCAGTAGGGATGCATCTTCAGGAGCTATGGGTAGAGATTAGAGATGAGCGAGCACCAAAATGCTCGGCTGCTCGTTACTCGAGATGAAATTATCGCGATGCTCGAGGGTTCGTTTCGAGTAACAAACCCCATTGAAGTCAATGGGCGACTCGAGCATTTTTGTATATCGCCGATGCTCGCTAAGGTTTCCATTTGTGAAAATCAGGGCAATTCAAGAAAGTGATGGGAACGCAACAGCAACGGATAGGGCAGGCGAGAGGCTACATGTTGGGCTGCACCTCAAGTTCCCAGGTCCCACTATTAAGCCACAATAGCGGCAAGAGTGGGCTCCCCCCCCCCCTCCCAGCTATTTTTACTTCTGAAAAGCCCTCATTAGCAATGCATACCTTTGCTAAGCACCACACTACCTCCAACAAAGCACAATCACTGCCTGCATGACACTCCGCTGCCACTTCTCCTGGGTTACATGCTGCCCAACCCTCCACCCCTACCCCCGCACGACGCAGTGTCCACAGCGCACACCAAAGTGTCCCTGCGCACCCTTCAGCTGCACTCATGCCACACCACCCTCATGTCTATTTATAAGTGCGTCTGCCAGAGGAACCGCAGGCACACACTGCAGAGGGTTGGCACGGCTAGGCAGCGACCCTCTTTAAAAGGGGCGGGGCGATAGCCCACAATGCTGTACAGAAGCAATGAGAAATATAATCCTTTGCCACCGCCATCAGGAGCTGCACACGTGGGCATAGCAATGGGGAACCTATGTGCCACACACTATTCATTCTGTCAAGGTGTCTGCATGCCCCAGTCAGACCGCGGTTTTTTATAAATAGTCACAGGCAGGTACAACTCCGCAATGGGAATTCTGTGTGCACCCACAGCATGGGTTGCTCCCTGGAACCCACCGGCTGTACATTAATGTATCCCATTGCAGTGCCCATCATAGCTGAGGTAACGTCCGATTAAATGCAGGTGGGCTTCGGCCCACACTGCATGCCCAAGTCAGACTGGGGTTCTTTAGAAGTGGACACATGCAGTTACAACTCCGTGTGGACCCACAGCATGGGTGGGTGCCAGGAAGCCACCGGCGGTACATAAATATATCCCATTGCATTGCCCATCACAGCTGAGGTAATGTCATGTTTAATGCAAGTGGGCTTCGGCCCACACTGCATGCCCCAGTCAGACTGGGGTTCTTTAGAAGTGGACACATGCAGTTACAACTCCGTGTGGACCCACGGCATGGGTGGCTCCCTGGAACCCACAAGCAGTACATAAATATATCCCATTGCAGTGCCCAACACAGCTGATGTAACGTCAGCTGTAATGCAGGTGGGTAAAAAATTAATTGGATTACACTGTAGGCGAGGGCCCCCAAAAATTGGTGTACCAACAGTACTAATGTACCTCAGTAAAATTGCCCATGCCCAACCAAGAGGGCAGGTGAAACCCATTAATCGCTTTGGTTTGTGTGGCTTAATTGGTAACTAGGCCTGGAGGCAGCCCAGTTAAAATAAAAATTGGTTCAGGTGCAAGTTTCAACGCTTTAATGAGCATTGAAACGTATAAAAATTGTTTACAAAAATTATATGACTGAGCCTTGTGGGCCTAAGAAAAATTGCCCGTTCGGCGTGATTATGTGAGGTTTCAGGAGGAGGAGCAGGAGGAGGAGGAATATTATACACAGATTGATGAAGCAAAAATGTCCCCGTTTTTGATGGTGATAAAGAACGATGCTTCCATCCGCGGGTGCAGCCTACGTATTGCTTAGGTATCGCTGCTGTCCGCTGGTGAAGAAGAGAAGTCTGGGGAAATCCAGGCTTTGTTCATCTTGATGAGTGTAAGCCTGTCGGGACTGTCGGTTGACAGGTGGGTACGCTTATCCGTGATGATTCCCCCAGCCGCACTAAACACCCTCTCTGACAAGACGCTAGCCGCAGGACAAGCAAGCACCTCCAGGGCATACAGCGCAAGTTCAGGCCACGTGTCCAGCTTCGACACCCAGTAGTTGTAGGGGGCAGAGGCGTCACCGAGGACGGTCGTGCGATCGGCTACGTACTCCCTCATCATCCTTTTACAGTGCTCCTGCCAACTCAGCCTTGACTGGGGACCGGTGACACAGTCTTGCTGGGGAGCCAGAAAGCTGGCAAAGGCCTTGGAGAATGGTCCCCTGCCTGCGCTGTACATGCTGCCTGATCTCTGCGCCTCCCCTGCTACCTGGCCCTCGGAACTGCGCCTTCTGCCACTAGCGCTGTCGGATGGGAAGTTTACCATCAGTTTGTCCACCAGCGCCCTGTGGTATAGCATCATTCTGGAACCCCTTTCATCTTCGGGAATGAGAGTGGAAAGGTTCTCCTTATACCGTGGGTCGAGCAGTGTGTACACCCAGTAATCCGTAGTGGCCAGAATGCGTGTAACGCGAGGGTCACGAGAAAGGCATCCTAACATTAAGTCAGCCATGTGTGCCAGGGTACCTGTACGCAACACATGGCTGTCCTCACTAGGAAGATCACTTTCAGGATCCTCCTCCTCCTCCTTCTCAGGCCATACACGCTGAAAGGATGACAGGCAAGCAGCATGTGTACCCTCAGCAGTGGGCCAAGCTGTCTCTTCCCCCTCCTTCTCATGCTCCTCCCCCTCCTCCTCCTCCTCAATGCGCTGAGATATAGACATGAGGGTGCTCTGACTATCCAGCGACATACTGTCTTCCCACGCCTCCGTTTCCGAGTGCAAAACGTCTACCTTAATGCTTTGCAGGGAACTTCTCAAGAGGCATAGCAGAGGAATGGTGACGCTAATGATTGCAGCATCGCCGCTCACCATCTGGGTAGACTCCTTAAAGTTTCCAAGGACCTGGCAGATGTCTGCCAACCAGGCCCACTCTTCTGTAAAGAATTGAGGAGGCTGACTCCCACTGCGCCGCCCATGTTGGAGTTGGTATTCCACTATAGCTCTACGCTGCTCATAGAGCCTGGCCAACATGTGGAGCATAGAGTTCCACCGTGTGGGCACGTCGCACAGCAGTTGGTGCACTGGCAGATTAAACCGATGTTGCAGGGTCCGCAGGGTGGCAGCGTCCGTCTTGGAGTTGCGGAAATGTGCGTTGACCCGGCGCACTTTTCCGAGCAGGTATGACAAGCGTGGGTAGCTTTTCAGAAAGCGCTGAAACACCAAATTAAAGACATGGGCCAGGCATGGCTCGTGCGTGAGGCTGCCGAGCTGCAGAGCCTTCACCAGGTTACGGCTGTTGTCACACACGACCATGCTCGGTTGGAGGCTCAGCGGCGCAAGCCAGCGGTCGGTCTGCTCTGTCAGACCCTGCAGCAGTTCGTGGGCCGTGGGCCTCTTCTCTCCTAAGCTGAGTAGTTTCAGCACGGCCTGCTGACGCTTGCCCACCGCTGTGCTGCCACGCCGCGCGACACCGACTGCTGGCGACGTGCTGCTGCTGCTGACACATCTTGATTGCGAGACAGAGGTTGCGTTGGAGGAGGAGGAGGAGGGTGGTTTAGTGGAGAAAGCATACACCGCCGCAGATACCAGCACCGAGCTGGGGCCCGCAATTCTGGGGGTGGGTAGAACGTGAGCGGTCCCAGGCTCTGACTCTGTCCCAGCCTCCACTAAATTCACCCAATGTGCCGTCAGGGAGATATAGTGGCCCTGCCCGCCTGTGCTTGTCCACGTGTCCGTTGTTAAGTGGACCTTGGCAGTAACCGCGTTGGTGAGGGCACGTACAATGTTGCGGGAGACGTGGTCGTGCAGGGCTGGGACGGCACATCGGGAAAAGTAGTGGCAACTGGGAACTGAGTAGCGCGGGGCCGCCGCCGCCATCATGCTTTTGAAAGCCTCCATTTCTACAAGCCTATACGGCAGCATCTCCAGGCTGATCAATTTGGCAATGTGCACGTTAAACGCTTCAGCGTGCGGGTGTTTGACGGCGTACTTGAGCTTGCGCTCAAACAGTGGCACTAGCGACGTCTGGACGCTGCGCTGAGAGACATTGCTGGATGGGGCCAAGGACAGCGGAGGTGAGGGTGTGGGTGCAGGCCAGGAGACGGTAGTGCCTGTGTCTTCAGAGGGGGGTTGGATCTCAGTGGCAGGTTGGGGCACAGGGGGAGAGGCAGTGGTGCCAACCGGAGGCGGTGAACGGCCTTCGTCCCACCTTGTGGGGTGCTTGGCCATCATATGCCTGCGCATGCTGGTGGTGGTGGCTCCCCAGCTGATCTTGGCGTGACAAAGGTTGCACACCACTGTTCGTCGGTCGTCAGGCGTCTCTGTGAAAAACTGCCACACCGTAGAGCACCTTGACCTCTGCAGGGTGGCATGGCGCGAGGGGGCGCTTTGGGAAACAGTTGGTGGATTATTCGGTCTGGCCCTGCCTCTACCCCTGGCCACCGCACTGGCTCGGCCTGTGCCCACACCCTGACTTGGGCCGCCACGTCCTCGCCCGCGTCCACGTCCTCTAGGCCTACCCCTACCCCTCAGCATGCTGTATTACCAGTAGTGCAGAAACAGAACGCTGTAATTAAATGTGCCACTTCTTGGCCTGTGGTTGGAGGCTGACTTCGCTTACGGAACGCACAGCAGAGCCAGGAAATAATTTTGCGCAAGCCTGCTGTAACACTTAGCTGGCTGCGTATGAATTAGGACAACTACCCCCAGCACAGACCCAGTACAATGAGGACAGTCACAGGCAGCCCAAATAGATTTATTTTCCCAAATGTTTTTGGAAAGTCCCACTGCCTATATACACTGTATATGTCTTCTCTCTCTGCGTCACCACTACTGGCCGTGGAGTATGTAAAATAACTGCAGACTGTTGCACTGTGGACTGGAATACAGCGGTGATGTAACAGCCAACACAGGGGCAGGAAATAATTTTGCGCAAGCCTGCAGTAACACTTAGCTGGCTGCGTATGAATTAGGACAACTGCCCCCAGCACAGACCCAGTACACTGAGGACAGTCACAGGCAGCCCAAATAGATTTTTTTTCCCAAATGTTTTTGGAAAGGCCCACTGCCTATATACACTGTATATGTCTTCTCTCTCTGCGTCACCACTACTGGCCCTGGAGTATGTAAAATAACTGCAGACTGTTGCACTGTGGACTGGAATACAGCGGTGATGTAACAGCCAACACAGAGGCAGGAAATAATTTTGCACAAGCCTGCTGTAACACTTAGCTGGCTGCGTATGAATTAGGACAACTACCCCCAGCACAGACCCAGTACACTGAGGACAGTCACAGGCAGCCCAAATAGATTTTTTTTCCCAAATGTTTTTGGAAAGGCCCACTGCCTATATTCAATAAATATGTCTTCTGTCCCTGCCTCACTACCACTACTGGCCCTGGACTATGTATAATTACTGCAGGGTGCAATGCTCTGCACGGCCGATATACAAAAAAAAAAAAAGGGCAACACTGCAAAAAGCAGCCTCCACAGTACTGCACACAGTTAGATGTGGCCCTAAGAAGGACCGTTGGGGTTCTTGAAGCCTAAAATAACTCCTAACGCTCTCCCTATAGCAGCTCCGGCACCAGCAGTACTGTCCCTGATCTTTTTTAGAACGCATCTGTGGCGAGCCGCGGGAGGGGCCGTTTTATATACTCGGGTGACACCTGATCTCGCCAGCCACTCACTGTAGGGGGGTGGTATAGGGCTTGAACGTCGCAGGGGGAAGTTGTAATGCCTTCCCTGTCTTTCTATTGGCCAGAAAAGCGTGCTTACATCTCAGAGATGAAAGTGAAAGTAACTCGAACATCGCGTGGTGCTCGTTTCGAATAACGAGCATCTCGAGCACGCTAATACTCGAACGAGTATCAAGCTCGGACGAGTACGTTCGCTCCTCTCTAATAATGAACAAAATTCCTAAATATATATATTTTTTTAACAAATCTTTATTTCTAACAATTAGAAGACACTCAAAACACTTATACTGGTACATTAATTGTGGAGTGTTAAGCCTATGTATAACGTACAACAACTCAAAATGAACCACAATGGTATGAAAATGAGAGGCAAATTTAACCCCAGTAGGTTACCTTAACATTGACAGAGCTAAATTGACTAAACTCAAGGTAAATTAAAAAACTATATAAAGGGTTCCCACATCCTAGATTATTCTTTAACACTCTTTATGTATGATACTTTATATATATATATATATATATATATATATATATATATATATATATATATATATATATATATATCTATATATATAAAATTGAATGTATGTCTGTCTGCGTGCGTGCGTGCGTGCGTGCGTGTCTGCGTGCGTGTTTGTCCTTTATGCGCTACTACACCATTCATCCGATCGCCATGAAACTTTGGGAAGTTGTTGAGTACACTCCTGGGAAGATTATAGGCATAGTACAAATATCCTACGATAAATGGCGCGCGAGCGTCGTCGAAAGTTACGCCCCCCCCCCACGTAGATCGAATAAGTAAGCCACCTGCTATTGTGATGTCATCACTGATGTCATCAACATCGGACGCCCTTGAACATGCCCCAACATGTTCTATAAAGCTGCATTGTGATGTCATTAAGGCTCTATTATGACACGTACAGCTTGGAACCACTAGAGCACGCCAGCCAATTACCATTGGAGTTGGAAGTGGGTAAACAAGTACTAGGATATCTTCCTAAGAAGCCACAGCAGCCGGATAAATTGTATGTTCCACCCAACGGCTATTTTATTCAGCCCGCAAGGGGGAAGCAGCGGCCTACAAAATCTAATTCTCTCATTTCCTGATGTCATAGATAGATAGATAGATAGATAGATAGACTGTATGCAATAACCCTGATAGATAGATAGATAGATAGATAGATAGATAGATAGATAGATAGATAGATAGATAGATAGATAGATAGACTGTATGCAATGACACGTACAGCTTGAAACCATAAATACTAGAGCACGCCAGCCATTTACAGTCAGTCTCCATTGAAGTTGGAAGTGGGCAAACATGTACTAGGCCAGTGATGGCGAACCTTTTAGGGACCGAGTGCCCAAACTACAACCCAAAACCCACTTATGTATCGCAAAGTGCCAACACGTCAGGGGGCGGGGCTTATCACAACGTATGATTTTACCCCCGTCGTTCTAAAAAGGGCAAGGCTGTTTCAGAATAGACCGGGTGCAGATTCTGACTGCTTTTTGGACGCGGAAATACTGCAGAATGTGCTCAGCGGAGATTTCTGTGGAAAATTCTGCAGCATTTCCGCATCTAAAAAGCAGTCAAAATCTGCACCCGGTCTATTCTGAAAGAGCCCTGCCCATTTCTGCCACATGTACACATACCCCAGCGGTAATAGTGACACCTTCACCCCAGCGATAATAGTGACATCCCACAGCAGTAATAATAGTGACACTCCCCCCATTAGTAATAAGAGTGACATACCCCAGCGGTAAACCTCAGTGGTCGCTGCTGCCGTCATCTAGATATATAAAAACGTAGTATGTATGTATGTCTGTCTTCGCAGCAACACGCGAACATGCCCCAACATGTTCTCATAAGCTGCATTGTGATGTCATTAAGGCTCTATTATGACACATACAGCTTGGAACCACTAGAGCACGCCAGCCAATTACCATTGGAGTTGGAAGTGGGTAAACAAGTACTAGGATATCTTCCTAAGAAGCCACAGCAGCCGGATAAATTGTATGTTCCACCCAACGGCTATTTTATTCAGCCCGCAAGGGGGAAGCAGCGGCCTACAAAATCTCATTCAGGTAGGTAGGTTCAGTTCTTGGAGGTTGGGGAATGCTTATGGGCAAGGCCTTATGTCTCATCCCAACTCGATTATTCAATTCTAAGCGCAAAAGAATTAGCGTCCAAATTTTATGTACGGAATTTAATTCTCTCATTTCCCAATGTCATAGAAACTTGAAATTTGGCTCGAGCATTGATTATGTCATAAATAGGAAAAGTTAATGGGTCCCAACTCGATTATTCAATTCAAAGCGCCAAAGAATTAGCGTTCAAATTTTACGTACGGAATCTAATTCTCTCATTTCCTGATGTCATAGATAGATAGATAGATAGATAGATAGATAGATAGATAGACTGTATGCAATAACCCAGATAGATAGATAGATAGATAGATAGATAGATAGATAGATAGATAGATAGATAGATAGACAGACTGTATGCAATGACACGTACAGCTTGGAACCATAAATACTAGAGCACGCCAGCCATTTACAGTCAGTCTCCATTGGAGTTGGAAGTGGGCAAACATGTACTAGGCTATCTTCCCAAGAAGCCACAGCAGCCGGATAAATTGGATGTTCCACACAACGGCTATTTTATTCAGCCTGCAAGGGGGAAGCAGCGGCCTACAAAACCTCAGTGGTCGCTGCTGCCGTCATCTAGATATATAAAAACGAATGTATGTATGTCTGTCTGTCTTCGCAGCAACGCGCGACGGGTACGCTAGTATATATATAAAATTGAATGTATGTCTGTCTGCGTGCGTGTCTGCGTGCGTGTCTGTTTGTCCTTTATGCGCTACTACACCATTCATCCGATCGCCATGAAACTTTGGGAAGTTGTTAAGTACACTCCTGGGAAGATTATAGGCATAGTACAAATATCCTACGATAAATGGCTCGCGAGCGTCGTCGAAAGTTACGCCCCCCCCCCACGTAGATCGAATAAGTAAGCCACCTGCTATTGTGATGTCATCACTGATGTCATCAACATCGGACGCCCTTGAACATGCCCCAACATGTTCTATAAAGCTGCATTGTGATGTCATTAAGGCTCTATTATGACACGTACAGCTTGGAACCACTAGAGCACGCCAGCCAATTACCATTGGAGTTGGAAGTGGGTAAACAAGTACTAGGATATCTTCCTAAGAAGCCACAGCAGCCGGATAAATTGTATGTTCCACCCAACGGCTATTTTATTTAGCCCGCAAGGGGGAAGCAGCGGCCTACAAAATCTCATTCAGGTAGGTAGGTTCAGTTCTTGGAGGTTGGGGAATGCTTATGGGCAAGGCCTTATGTCTCATCCCAACTCGATTATTCAATTCTAAGCGCAAAAGAATTAGCGTACAAATTTTACGTACGGAATTTCCAAAGAATTAGCGTTCAAATTTTACGTACGGAATCTAATTCTCTCATTTCCTGATGTCATAGATAGATAGATAAATAGATAGATAGATAGATAGATAGATAGATAGATAGATAGATAGATAGATAGATAGATAGATAGATAGACTGTACGCAATAACCCAGATAGATAGATAGATAGATAGATAGATAGATAGACTGTATGCAATAACCCAGATAGATAGATAGATAGATAGACTGTATGCAATAACCCTGATAGATAGATAGATAGATAGATAGATAGATAGATAGATAGATAGATAGACTGTATGCAATAACCCTGATAGATAGATAGATAGATAGATAGATAGATAGATAGATAGATAGATAGATAGATAGATAGATAGATAGACTGTATGCAATAACCCTGATAGATAGATAGATAGATAGATAGATAGATAGATAGATAGATAGATAGATAGATAGATAGACTGTATGCAATAACCCTGATAGATAGATAGATAGATAGATAGATAGATAGATAGATAGATAGATAGATAGATAGATAGATAGACTGTATGCAATAACCCAGATAGATAGATAGATAGATAGATAGATAGACTGTATGCAATGACACGTACAGCTTGGAACCATAAATACTAGAGCACGCCAGCCATTTACAGTTAGTCTCCATTGGAGTTGGAAGTGGGCAAACATGTACTAGACTATCTTCCCAAGAAGCCACAGAAGCCGGATAAATTGGATGTTTCACACAACGGCTATTTTATTCAGCCTGCAAGGGGGAAGCAGCGGCCTACAAAACCTCAGTGGTCGCTGCTGCTGTCATCTAGATATATAAAAACGAATGTATGTATGTATGTCTGTCTTCGCAGCAACGCGCGACGGGTACGCTAGTATATATATATATAAAATGCTTGTCTACTATTAAGAGTGGAAGGGCTTGAGGACATGACACTATCTTTCAAGGAGTGTAACAGAGCGTTACCAAAGGGAGGTTGCTGGGGAGTGTGAGCAAGAAAGTTAGTTTGTCGAAAGGATAACCAAGGCTCCCAGATTTGTTTGAATCTAGAGTGATGTCTGTTCTTCCATGCAACCAATTTCTCAATTCAAGTTTGTCGATCCATGATTGAATAGATGGCTGTTCTAGATCTCTCCATCGGGTTGGGTTAGGAGTTTCGCTGCTATGATCATTTGTGTTGGTAAGTCATTTCTTTTATAGGGGAAGAATTCCAATACAATCATGGATGTATGAGTGATGGGGTTAGAGGAAACTTTTAACCTTTAATTTATTGCATAATATTTGAGATACTATTCTAGAATTCCTGGATTTTAGGGCAATCCACCCACATATAAGTAATTAATAGAGATGAGCAAACGTACTCGGTAAAGCCGATTTTGCAATCGAGCACCGCGATTTTCGAGTACTTCACTACTCAGGTGAAAAATACTCGGGGGCGCTGTGGGGCGGGGCGTGGCGTGATGGAGCGGGGGGTGGCAGCGCGGAACAGGTGGGAGCTCTATCTCTCTCCCTCTCCCCCCCCCCCCACTCCCCTCTGCAACCCTCCGCTCACTTACAGCACCCCCGAGTACTTTTCACCCGAGTAGTGAAGTACTCGAAAATCGCGGTGCTCGATTGTGAAATCGGCCTTACCGAGTACGTTCGCTCATCTCTAGTAATTAAGCATGAGTCAGCATTGCAATATGTCAGCTGTCAACATTTGTCATCAATAATAAAGTTAAGTTTATTCAAATAGTTTGGGGTGTGGTACCATCTAGTCAGGGTTTTGAAAGAATTTTCCTGAATCTTTGCAAATGTTGAGAAACCAAGAGAGTGTGAGAGAATAAGGTAAGTACCTCTCTTTTGTGAAAGAGATTTTAAGTTTTCTCTTCCAAGCCAGAATAAAATTGCCTTAAAGGGGTTGTCCCGCGGCAGCAAGTGGGGGTATACACTTCTGTATGGCCATATTAATGCACTTTGTAATATACATTGTGCATTAATTATGAGCCATACAGAAGTTATAAAAAGTTTTATACTTACCTGCTCCGTTGCTGGCGTCCTCGTCTCCATGGTTTCGGACTAATTTTCGGCCTCTGATGGCCAAATTAGCCGCACTTGCGCAGTCCGGGTCTTCTGCTTTCTTCAATGGAGCCTCTCGTGCAGGATGCCGGCTCCGTGTAGCTCCGCCCCGTCACGTGCCGATTCCAGCCAATCAGGAGGCTGGAATCGGCAATGGACCGCACAGAAGAGCTGTGGTCCACGGAGGAAGAGGATCCCGGCGGCCATCTTCACCGGTAAGTATAGAAGTCACCGGAGCACGGGGATTCAGGTAAGCGCTCCGGTAAGCTTTCTTTAGGTCCCTGCATCGGGGTTGTCTCGCGCCGAACGGGGGGGGGGGTTGAAAAAAAAACAAAACCGTTTCGGCGCGGGACAACCCCTTTAAGAGGAGAGGACTGCTGTAAGAGACCTCCATATAATTTAGAAATATTACATGAGGGGAGGAAAGGCAGTAATAAATAGGTTTCTATTAGAGATGAGCGAGCACCAAAATGCTCGAGTGCTCGTTACTCGAGTCGAACTCTCAATGATGCTCGAGAGTTCGTTTCGAGTAACGAACCCCATTGAAGTCAATGGGCGACTCGAGCATTTTTGTATATGACTGGTGCTCCGCTAAGGTTTTCATTTGTGAAAATCTTAGCAAATCACCAAAGTCATGTAAAAAACACAGAAATGGATAGGGCAGGCGAGGAGCAACATGCAGGGCTGCATTTCGGGCTCCGAGGTCTCACTATTAAGCCACAATAGTGGCAAGAGTGAGACCCCCCCCCCCCCCCGCACTGTCAGCATAACGATCGTTCTCCTCTGCCACAGCTGTAACAGCTGTGGCAGAGCAGAACGATTTTAGCCCATTGAAAGCAATGGGCTGCCGGCGGGCGCGGGATGAATTTTCGGGAAGGGCTTAAAAATATAAGCCCTTACCTGAAAATCATCCTAAAATGTGTAAAAAGTAAAAAAAAAAAATACTCTCCTTGTCCCGGCAGAACGATGTTAGCCCATTAAATTCAATGGAGCCGGCAATACAGCCGCCAATACTGATTGGCTCAGCTCAGCTGTCATTCAGCTGAGAGCTGCGCTGAGCCAATCAGAGGCAGCACTCACTCACCCATTCATGAATGGGTGTGAGTGAGAGCTGCCTCTGATTGGTCAGGCTGTGACCAATCAGAGGCAGCTCATTCAGCAGGCGGGGATTTTAAATCCCCGGCTGCTGAATACTATAGAGAGCAGTTCAGGAGAACTGCCAGCTGGCCGTGGCTGAACTCCGTCTGTCGGGACCAGGTGAGTATATATATATATATTTTTTTTACACATTTCTGGATGAATTGCAGGGAAGGGCGCATATATATTTAAGCCCTTCCCGACAATTCATCTCGCGCTCGCCGGCAGCCCAGTGCTTTCAATGGAGCCGGCTGTATTGCCGGCTCCATTGAATTCAATGGGCTAACATCGTTCTGCCGGGACAAGGTGAGTATATATTTTTTTTTTACTTTTTACACATTTCTGGATGAATTTCAGGTAAGGGCTTATATTTTTAAGCCCTTCCCGAAAATTCATCCCGCGCTAGCCGGCAGCCCATTGCTTTCAATGGAGCTGGCTATATTGCCGGCTCCATTGAATTCAATGGGCTAACATCGCTCTGCCGGGACAAGGTGAGTATATATTTTTTTTTTACTTTTTACACATTTCTGGATGAATTGCAGGGAAGGGCTTATATATTTAAGCCCTTCATGACAATTCATCCCGCGATCGCCGGCAGCCCATTGCTTTCAATGAAGCCAGCTGTATTGCCGGCTCCATTGAATTCAATGGTCAGTGCTCGTTTAATCGAGATGAGTACCGCGTGGTGCTCGTCTCGAGTAACGAGTATCTCGAGCACCCTAATACTCGAACGAGCATCAAGCTCGGATGAGTATGCTCGCTTATCTCTAGTTTCTATCTAAGAAGGTTCATGAATAGTGTTGAATTTAGCTAGAAATTGTTTGCACAGCCTCTGGAAAGTTGAAATGTAAGTTATGAGGATATCTTTCATTAACAGGTGGTAGGGAGAAAGAATCTTAAACTGTTTTGTTTTTAAATAATGAATACATCTACCGAGTTTTTCCAGTTAGTCAAAACTGCCTTGGAGTTGCTTAAGTAGGATGGGTGGAAGCTTAAAGGCGGCAGCGATTAAATTGGTCAAGTGAGATTCAAAGAGACTAGGTAATGTTGAAACACTGAAACAGTTCCCTTAGTAAGCGGCTCCGTGTTCTGTGTAAATGATGCCTTGAGTGCTGAACACCATAGATGACCCAAGTGATGAAGACCTGTAAGGGTTCTTCAATCAACCTTGCAAGGCTTTATAGTAGTAAAAAGGATCTGGCATATCCATTCCATCGTCGCCAGATTTGAGTATCAATAATCAATAATGTGGGAGTCGTGGTTTTTTGCCATTCCAAAGACAGCTGGTGAAAATTTGTCGGATTTTAAGAAAGAAGGACTGTGGGACAGAAATGGGGACTGATTGAAAAATGTATAGCAATTATGGGAGAATATAGGATTTTAAGAAATTCAATAGCTTTAAGTTGCAGATTGATTTTTGGAATGGATAAGGAATAGTTGTCTGAAAAAAGATTACTGGGGAATTTATTTAGGAGAATATTTAAGTATTTTATATGATGTTATGGTCATTTGAATGGGGCCAGTTTATAGAGCTCCTTCACCTTCTGGGCCAGTGCTGAAATATTAAGAACTTCAAAATTTGAGAAGTTTATCTTAAAGTTGGATGTGTCACCAAACTGTTTGAAGATGTTTTGAATATAGGGAAGCAGGTGATCAGCAATCGCTGCAGTAGAATGAGTATAGTTGCCCACCTATACCCCTCTAATCACCTCTGTCTATTTATTTTTTTGGATTAAGGTTTCCAAAGTAATTATAAAAAGGGAAAGGGGGAATGGACAGTCCTGTAATGTTGATTTGACATTTTGCTGTAGGGAATCTAATAGAGATGAGCGAACGTGCTCGGCCCCGCCCCTTTTTCGCCCGAATACCGCGATTTTCGAGTACTTCCGTACTCGGGCGAAAAAATTCGGGGGGCGCCGTGGCGGCGCGGGGGGTTGCAGCGGGGAGTGGGGGGGAGAGGGAGAGAGAGAGGGCTCCCCCCTGTTCCCCGCTGCTACCCCCCGCACCGCCGCGCCTCTCCCCGGCGCCCCCCGAATCTTTACGCGCGAGTACTGAAGTACTCGAAAATGGCGGTACTCGGGTGCGTAAGTACTCATTACGAGTACGTTCGCTCATCTCTAGAATCTATATAAAGTAAAAATAGAAGATATAAAGGTAAAGGTAAAGCCGAATTTAGTTAGTGAAACATGTATGTATATCCATCAAATTCTATCAATAGCCTTTTTGGCGTCGGTTCCACTGAGGACTAAGGGAATCTTGCATTGGCGTGCGTGGAGGTGTGATTGCTGTCTCGATTTTTAATGAAACCTACTTGTTCAGGGGTTAATTAATTTAGGTAAAATATGCAGGAGTCTATTTACCGGCAGTTTATCCCACCATTTCATATCTGTGTTAAACAGAGAAATTGGGCAGTAGATTATACTTTGAACACTGTTTTTGAGACCAGTGCTCCAAATAAACAAGAAAAAGCAAAGTCTCAGCTATCTATGCGTGACTTAGTGCTGACCGGACAACGTCTGGAGAATCCAAATGAGATGAACACTGTCTCTTGATGGATCAAAAAATGCTAATGATTTGATGAGGGAGCGGCAGGGGACTGATGAAGGGAGAGGTGGTAGAAGCAAGGGTCATGGAAAAAAAGGCGAAAGGATTAAATACAAATCTAATTATTCATCGAGGGATACATATGTTCATAAAACTGCCCTGAAGCTGTAAATGTGTTTCTCAAAAAATGAGAAACAGGGAGTAGGTTGGAAATTTTCAAGAACTAAGTTAAACCTCCATCCTCAAGAGTGAAGGGTGGAAGATGTAAATTCCTGGGTACTGGGCAACAAAGTTGTTGAGGCTAATCTTGGGTGCAGGACTGCCCAACAAGGTTTCAGATTACTAGGGAAAGTCCAAATGAATTATTTGGTTAATTTATTAGGTTTATTAGGTTGCACTATTTCCCACGGTGTAGGGGGAGTGACTGTTGGTAGGTGACTGCCTTGTATAGCAATGTTAAGGTCTTTGACTCTGATAGCACTATCTGTTTTAGATAGGTCGGGGTGTTTTCAGATCCAGAATCTCTTCCCGTCCAGGGTGAAAGAGAGACAAAAAGTATTTAGCCACCTATAGGATATCCTGATGTTTCTGAGAACCTCTGTCAAAGGTCTCAACATATAGTGTTTGGAGAAGGTTACTTTAGCAAGATCTTGAAATATAGAGACTTTTGACACTTCCACTGAAGCCAAACTAGAGTCCCTGTTTTTACGTAAGATGTCATCTCTTAAGGGCCTTTTAGATGGACAACTGTCGAGCAAACAATGCCAGCCACTCATCCCCGCACATACTAGGTCCTGTGCACCTGCACAGGAGCTAATATCATTAGCTCTCAGTAGAGAGGCTGCAGAAGATTTCTCTTCTCTCGCTCCCCTGCCCCTTTAGATTGACATAACACAGTACTAAATGGCCACTATTTACACTTAATGATGAGCGATCAGCCCATCATCCACCGTTTATGCTGCATAAACGATAGACAATGAGCTGATCGCTTATCGTTCAGTGTAAATAGCAGCCATTCAGTACTGAATAGCTGCTGTGTTATGTCAATGTAGAAGGGAGAGGGAGCGAGAGGAGAGAAATCTCCTGCAGCCGCCCTGCCCCTCTGCTTGTTGCTCTGTGAGTGAGCCAGCACAGCTAGCTCCAATGCAGGAGCACGGGAGCGAGGACACACAGGGACGAGTGTTGGGCATCATTTGCCTGACATTCATCCCATGTTAACCCACCCTTAGTCTAGAAGAGAAGAGTTTACAGATAACATCTCTCAGTGGTTTGTGTGGTATTGACTTTGCCTTCAGAGCTCTGTGAGTTCTTTCAATATTAATTTTGTTGGGCTACGTATCACCTAGGATGAAGATAAATAGTTGCTTTAATGGCACAGGGAGGGATTCTGGGGAAATAGACTATGGAACTCCTTTAATCAGTAGATTATTCCGTCTTCCTCTATTATCCTAATCCTCTAGCCAGTCTATTATTTTGTTAAGATGATCTTAGCAAGTAGCAAAGGAAGAGGTAGAAGCTTGCGTGTAAGCAACTAATTGTGCTTGAGTAGTTTCGAGATGGTCCACTCTACTCCCTATTTGTTGCAAGTCTTGTTTAATATCTTGCAGACCTTTTAAAATGGGATCAAGGGCTTTAGTTAAGGCTCTGCTAATGAATGATCTCAAAATAGGTAGATCTCTCTTAACTAAAGTATTGTCCTTGTCACTGCTGTCTTTATCCAGATTTAAATGGGCTGCAAGCTGGGGAGCTTGTTGAACAGCCAGTGATGATGTAGATAAGGTTTTTGGTAATTCAGTAGAGGAATTTGTCTTAATAAAGTCATCAATACTGCCAGACATTGACAATAAAGAGAAGTCTCTTGATTTGTTGAGACCAATTTTGACCATCATGGATCCAGAGGGAATAACTCAAGATTATTTGATTAAATAGATTAATTCCAGCAGCAGGGTAATGTCTGGTGGAGTTTAATTTTGAGTGTATTGATCACATAGGTGCATTAACCTCTTAGTGAAAAGCCAATTGCCTTTTTACATCCTGGCCTGCCGGGCTTTAAACCCTGAGGACGTCAAAACATGCTTCCTCTGTGTGCTTCCAACACAGATCTGAACCATGAGTGGAGGTGCAATTACTTACCTAAGGCCTGTGACAATGTCCCCCAACAGAATCCTTATCCGTAGACCTCTCTCCAGCTTTGGCGCATGCACCCGTAGCCAAAATAGCAGACTCAAGCGCAGAAGCTTGAGAGGGCCTAGGAAATTTCAAATCTCCTTGCTACTAAAGGCAGCCAAGAGTTTGAAGCAGCAACTGCGGTTAGCAGTTTTCGGCCACATGATCGCCATTATCAAATGGATAATGGAGATTACGTAAAAGTTAAAAGTCAGTTACAGTTTGATGCTCCATTTGGTTTGGGCCCCGTTGTGCATCCAGACAGAAGATTAGGGCCATAACGAGTATTTTTCTGAACACAAAACAAACCATCCATTTTGGTGTGAAAGTCTTCATTCATATATGTGCTGTATAAAAAAAAACTACTTTTAAAATGGCACAATTGCCAAAAAAAACGAAATTTGTATATTTTTCCTTCTGCTTTGCTTTGATTCATTCAAAAACTGTGGGGTAGAAAGATGCACTACACCCCTAGATGAATTCGATAAAGGGTCTAGTTTTCAAAATGTGGTCATTTCTGGGGGTTCTTCATCATTTTGACTGCTTAAGGGCTCTACATGTGTTCTATGGGCCTGAAACAGCTTCAAGCAAAATGTCTGTTCTGAAAACCAGCGGCTGCTCTTTTCGGTTAGGGCCCCGTTGTGCATACAGACATAATATTAGGACCACAATGGCTATGTTTCTGAACACAGTACAAATGGGGGTATCCATTTTGGGGTGAAAGTCTTTATTCTTACGCATGCTGTACAAAAAAAGCCTGTTTTTAAAATGACATAATTGCTAAAAAAATTAAAATCATAATTTTTCCCTCTGCTTTGCTTAGATTCATTCAAAAAGTATAGGGTCGCTCAAGGGATCTTTAATGGGACCTAAAACGCCTTCAAACAAAATGTCTGTTCTAAAAGCCACTGGCTGCTCCTTTTGGTTTAGGCCCCGTTGTACATACAGAACACACAGGGGTATCCATTTTGGGGTGCATATCCTCATTTTCATGTGCATTATAGAAAAAAATCCTGTCTTTAAAATGACATGTTTGCAAAATATATAACATTTTATTTTTTCTCCTCTAAATTGCATAAATTTCTAAAAAGAAACTGTGGAGTCAAAATACTCATGACACTCATCAGTGAATTTATCAGGTGGTGTTTTTTTTTTTTTTAAATGGGGCCATTTGTGGGGGTTTCTATTGGTCTGACACCTATGAGCCTTTACAATCTTGGCTTGGTGCAGGAAAATAAAGTGTTCCTCAAAATGTTAATAATCAATGTTAAATTTGTACGTCTCCTAAATGGTTAAAAAAACCAAAAGTTTTTCCAATATGCGTCCAGAATAAAGTAAACAGATGGAAATATATATCTTATCAAAAATTCTTATATTATGTTTGCACATTGATACATTGCAATTAAAAATCTGAAAAAAATGACAATTTGTTCAAAATTTTCCCAATTTTGATGTTTTTAATAAATATATACAAATTCTATTGGTCTATTTTTACTGCGTAAATGAAGTACAATATGTGCCGAAAAAACAATGTCAAAATCACTAAGATATGCAAAACCTTTACGGTGTTATCCCATGTTAAAGTGACACATGTCAGATTTCAAAATTTGGCCTGGTCATTAAGGTGCAAACAGGCTTGGTCACTAAGGGGTTAAATACTAAATCTAGAGAACATGTTTGCGCACAGACGAGAAGTATGGTGAGGAATGATTACATATCATTCAGCAAAGTATCTCGTTGTTGCGCTGTTGGTAGCGATGCAAGGTAGCTGGAGTTGTTAAAGGCAGATGTCTGTGGTGGAAATCCTATGAAGAATTTGGGCCCAGCCCACAATATACTTATTTGGCTATGACAAAATCACAGGATTCGAGAGGAAGAAAGGAAAATTCATATTTTTAGTGAAATAATCTTTTCTTTTCTAGCTTAATGGAGATGAGGTTAAGGATTGCGGATAGAAAGGGGAAGGAAGCTAAAGGGGTACACCCAGCCTGTCTAGAGGTGAAATAGAGGCAAAATCTCAGGATGTAAATTAACTTCCTGCACTTGGCAAAGTAGGTGCAGGGGCTTGGAACAAAGAATCTGTGGCAATAATTAATGCACGCAGAGTTAATTCCAAAGCTAGGTATAGGTGATGTACTCCAAGACAAGGTTTTCAGGAGAGCTGGGGTGGTCTAAACCCCCACAGTGTTATGAATAGTGGCCTTGTAACTTTGTCGCACTGAAGAGATCCTGTACCTCCTGGCATCAAGCCCCAGGGGCGCTGCCTGAAAGTCCAGGTATCTCAACTGTGAATTTAGGAGAGAAAATGCAAATAAGGAAGATGGAACAATACCTCTGCAGTGCCACATCTTGGATGGGAGCATTCCTTCAAATTAATGTCAGACCCTTTAATACAGTCTTTAAAACAATGATTGGGAATTGAAAACCAAGCCAGAAAACCAAACACAGACAGCTGTTTCATTTTTTCCCCCCTCATCCGTGTGCAGTAGGATGCTAGCTTAGGAGAGGAGATATGTAACAGGTGGTCAGAGCTGGAATTGAACTGAATTGCTGTGTGGAGCCGAGTTATTTGTAGGGGGAACTTGGGGCCAGAGAGCATAGCATGAAGGCTTCTCAGCAGGGATTTCACTCCCTCACAGCGGTTTCTTCATCTGTGGAGATCACGGTGCTGTCACAGGGGAAAAAGAGGGCCATGAATCGTAGCAGTGGGTCAAACCTGGAACACCAGCTCTCCCACACCAGGTTCAACAGTTACCCTAAGCGGCATCACTGCAAGATATAATAACCGGCCCTAGGGGTTTAATCTGAATAATTTTGCACAGGTGATGCAGGTAACCTAGCAACCAGTTAGGTCATTTTTATTCAGCTGCACAAGATAGAGAAAATGCCTAGAGACTCAGATGATGCAGGTAGACTAGCAACCAAATAGGTTGTGATTGGCTGCAGACAGACTGGTTAGGTGACAGAGAAGATAAGCAGGAGGGCACAACAGTCACAGGAGGGAGAAGAAAGGAGGGAAGAAAGAGAGAAGCAGAGAAACAGAAAGAAGCATAGGAGCAGAGTCAGCTGTGACAGTGAGTAGAGGGGAGTCTGCTGTGCAGGGAGAGTGAGCTGCGGCAGTGAGGAGAATAGGAGATGCTGAGAGGTAGAGGACAGCAGAGATAAGAGAGAAAGCAGGGATAAAGAGAGGATGATAAAGAGATGAAGGTATGAACAGGGATGGAGAAAAAGAAATTATACACAAGTATCTTCACTGTTGCAAATTGTATATAATTCACTGATAATTCACTGGAGATATCATTTGTTAGGCCCCCTGCACACGGGTGGAAATTCCGTGGCGGGATTTCCCGCAGAATTTCCGCCCGTGGAAGCTGCCATAGGATTGCGTTAGAAAACGCAATCCTAGACAGACAGCCGTGATTTGTCTGCGCAAAATCACACACAGAAAACAAATCGCGGCATGCTCTGTTTCTGGGCACAGAAATGTCACTCCCCGGCAGCCGGCTCCGGTCTGCGCAAGCTCCTGCTGCCCGGCAGCCAGCACATAAAAGATCCGGAGCCGTGGGAGCAGGTGAGTGCCGCGCTGGTCTCTGCAGACGCTCGGGTTGGGTCCGGCTGCGAGAATTCTCGCAGCCGGATCTGACCCGGCCGTCTGCAGGCAGCCTTACTCACTGTGTGTGTTGAAGAGAATTACCTCATCTTCCTGTCTGACTTTTTAACACCATGTTTACTACAAGTTATACAAACTATCTGTCTCCATGTGTTATTTAGCACCTTACTACTACAAATCATACTCAAGGGCACTGGCGGCCGAACTACGGCCGGGTCGGATCCCGTTGCAAAAATTCTCACAGCCAGATGCAGACCCGTGCCTCTGCACAGCCCTGTGGCTCACTTGCTCCTGGCGTCTCCTCTCTGCGCTGTATGCTGGCTGCCGCCTGGCCGGTGCATGCGCAGAGAGGAGCTGGCCCGTCACCAGAGACATTCCTGTGCAGGCCTCTGTGAGACCCGCACAGAAATAGAACATGCCGTGATTAGTTTTTCACGTGTTTTCACGCAGACAAATCACAGCCGTCTGCCTAGGATTGTGTTATCTAATGCAATCCTATGGCAGCGGCCACGGGCGGAAATTCTGCGGGAAATCCCACCCTAGAATTTCCGCCTGTGTGCAGGGGGCCTAAAAAAGAAAAAAAAAATCCAAAATATACTATCATAATTAACCACTAAATAAGCCCACTATAGCACTTTGGGGCGTCTACGAACAGGATTAAATCCTCTGTGACCTTATAACTGCCATTGCAAGTGATCGCATTGTATAATTATTTACAACTGTCACATCATCTAAATTACCTGCAGCTGTCATTTCAAATGTAAACGTCAGCCATTTTGTGGGTAGTGCCTCTGCTTGAGGTCAATAAAAAGAAAATGTCAGATTCAAATGACAATGAACAACAAAGCAGCACAGGAGCAAAGATCCCTACCCCATCCTCCATAATGCCATTTACCATGCCATACTACCTGAAGTCTCTTGGCTGCCTAGATATAATAAAGAACAATATTAAAGGGGTTGTCCCGCGCCGAAACGTTTTTTTTTTTTATTCAATAGGCCCCCCGTTCGGCGCGAGACAAACCCAATGCATGTGTTAAAAAAAAAAAAGTTTAATACTTACCCGAATCCCCGCGCTGCGGCAACTTCTTCCTTACTTTAGTAAGATGGCCGCCGGGATCTTCACCCACGATGCACCGCGGGTCTTCTCCCATGGTGCACCGTGGGCTCTGTGCGGTCCATTGCCGATTCCAGCCTCCTGATTGGCTGGAATCGGCACACGTGACGGGGCGGAGCTACGAGGACCAGCTCTCCGGCATAAGCGGCCCCATTCACCAGGGAGAAGACCGGACTGCGCAAGCGCGTCTAATCGTGCGATTAGACGCTGAAATTAGACAGCACCATGGAGACGAGGACGCTAGCAACGGAACAGGTAAGTGAATAACTTCTGTATGGCTCATAATTAATGCACGATGTACATTACAAAGTGCATTAATATGGCCATACAGAAGTGCTGAACCCCACTTGCTTTCGCGGGACAACCCCTTTAACTCAGCGAGTTCAAGCAGAAGATGAAAGCGCTATACCATCTGAGCCCCCTCACTAATGAGCAAAAGCTGGAGATGTTAGTGGGCCAATTAGAAGGTGCCGCATCCAGAGAGGTCAAATCATGGCCTAGAGAACATAGGAAGACGGTGAATCTGATTTTTGAGAGACTGCAGAACATCTGTGAGACCAGCAATGTATCCGGAGTAAAACAATGTTTCTTTAACATAAGACAGAAATCACATGAAACTCCGAGGATACGCACTGTCTCTACAAGAAGACATGAAGGCCGTGAACCACACAGATCCAGTAGTAACGATAGGAGCAAATCAGATGCTGCGTGAATAATTTGTGGAAGCTGCAGCCACAGAAGAAGTCAAAAGACAGCTGCACATGCTATCCATCCAGAACATGGGTCTCTCTTTCCTAGACTTTAAGGAACTGGCCATACAGGTGTCAGGCAGAGAAGTCCCGACAGGGATTGACGCAACGTAAAAGTCCTCTAACTATAAGAGGAAAGAACATTTACCTACAGAATCCCCGAAGAATGTCCCAGTTTTACAAGTGGGTCAGAGCCAGTCTGACAGGAAGGAGATATTGTACAGAAGAACATTGCAGTAGTAGGCCATAGTGTATCCTCCCTCTGTAAGAAAATGGAAAAACTGGAGAATTTAACTAATTTATCTGTGAATTTAACTCCAGTACCAGCAATGTGTAGGTTTCCTGATGTACGAAGTTGTAGCAGAGACTCGGAAAACGAGGCTGTCAACATCCCCAGACGTTCAGAAAGGAGTCATTTTGGAAAGCCTCCAATTCTCTTTGAAGATGAATACTACTAAAGAACCAGAAGCCATGTAAGAGACTTCTACCTTTAATATTATTGTGTTAAAAGGGTTGTCTCGCGGCAAACCTCAAAATTTTACCTTACCCCATTCCCCCTGTCACCCCCCTGGCATAAAATAGCAAATTAAAGCGGTTTTTAAATCGCTTGCTACTCACCGATCCGACGAAATAAGGACTTTAAAAAATCTTCTCCCAAAGATGGCCGCCGGTCCTTTCCCAGGGATGCACTGCGGTTTTCTCCCATGGTGCACCGCGGGTCTTCTCCCATGTTGCACCATGGGCTCTGTGCGTTCCATTGCCGATTCCAGCCTCCTGATTGGCTGGAATCGGCACACGTGACGGGGCGGAGCTACACAATAACGCGTAGAAGGGGGCGGAGCCAGAACGCCGCACGTGCCTGGACCGAGCAGAAGGGGAGAAGACCGCACAGCGCAAGCGCGTCTAAAAAAGCAAGAAGACAGCAAAATTAGACGGAGCCATGGAGACGGGGACGCTAGCAACGGAGCAGGTAAGTGAATAACTTCTGTACGGCTCATATTTAATGCACGATGTACATTACAAAGTGCATTAATATGGCCATACAGAAGTGTATAACCCCACTTGCTGCCGCGAGACAACCCCTTTAATTTATTCAAGTGTCCCTTTAAAAAAAAGTTGAAACCTCTTTGTTCAGGTTTTGTGCTTTAAGAGACGACTGAATAAAGTCTATAGTAACGTTTACGTTTTAGTACCCTGAATAACTATTCAGAGATTTGTTAACCCCAGTTCATAGTTCCTGTTTTTCATAAGACTACCTCCAACATCCTGTATCACAAGACTTATTACAGCCGGCACAGGTGACATGTTATAGACTGTGCACCCCAAATTGTGCCTGGGGACAATACCCTTAGCTGATGGTAGCGTGGCTGTCTACCAGGGTGTTTAGGTGGACTGCCTGAGCCCAAATTAGGTTTTGTTGTTCCAACTACAACTAGAAGGACAAAGGCTCTAAAGAAGAGGCTCCATCTGAATCAAGTATAAAGATTGTAATGTTTGAGTTACATACCTGCATAACCCCAATTTTTGCTCTCACCAGGAGAATTGTATCAAAAATGTCTAAGTATGCCAAATGTTGTTAAGCATAATGTTGCTGTATGTGAAACTTCAGAAATGCACTATTTGTTGACTGTGGGGAGAATACATGTAGGGGTCAAATAGCTCTTTTGAAGTAGGTGGTTTTGCCCCTCTTCAAATCCCTGGCTAAATTCTAGTTGACTTTAATATCCCAGACATTTTGTTATTTCCTTCAGTCATCCACCTGCTCCGTACTCTAGGAAAAAAAAAAAAAAAAAAAAACCTGCAGAGGACGGCTGTTCTCAAGCAAGGGGGAAATGTAGTGCTCTGAAAGAGGGCACTACATAGCACTGTTTAGCTGTAGGGACCAGTAATACAATAACCGGCCCTACGCATTTAATCTGAGTCATTTTACACAGGTGATGCAGGTAACCCAGCAATCAGTTACTTTTTTTTTTATTCAGCTGCACAGGATAGAGAAAATTCCCAGAAACTCAGGTGATGCAGGTAGCCTAGCAACCAAATAGGTTGTGATTGGCTGCAGACAGACTGGTTAGGTGACTGAGGAGATAGGCAGGAAGACACAATGAGGAGGGAGAAGAAAAGAGGGAAGAAAATAGAGAAGAAAGGGGGGAAGAAAGGAGAGAAAAAAGGAGGGAAGAAAGAGAGAAGCAGAGAAACAGAAAGAAGAAGAGAAGCAGAGTCAGCTGTGACAGTGAGTAGAGGGGAGTCTGCTGTCACAGGGAGAGTGAGCTGCAGCAGTGAGGAGAATAAGAGATGCTGGGAGATAGAGGACAGGAGAGAGAGATAGCTGAAATGAAGAGAGGGAGATAAAGAGTTGAAGGTATGAACAGGGATGGAGAAAAAGAAATTTAGAGTAAGCTCACAGTATATAAACATGTTATACACAAGTATCTCCATTGTTGCAAATTGTATATAATTCACTGGAGATATTATTTGTTACTCTTTGTGCACGAGACCGACGCAGGACCGCAGGGGTCACAAAAAGGCGACTTCAGGTAATCCGCTGTCATTAGCAACCTTTCCCTCACTCTGTGCTTGCAGGGATTAGGCTGAATTTTGCAGGCTAGTTCTGTGGTAGCACATTATAAATATGTTTTTGTGTATTTTTTTTATTTTTGATAATCGGTATTTAAAATGACCCTCCGACTTTGAGATAAAATTCTGTCCTGGGATCGGAGGGTGCAGCGGTATCTTACCTGTACTTTATCTTCTCTTCCTGGCTCTTCATTCCAACAGTTCTCATTTAGTCTTTAAGGCGGCTGAGATGACCACTACCATCTTTAGAATACCAGAGCATCTTCAATGCATTGGTAGTAAAAGGACTACCAATGAACTGTAGCTGCTCTGTGATTAGCCAATACTGCTTACATGATCAGCACTGACTAATAACAGAGCACTTCACAGTGTCTATTGGATCACCATGCGAAGGTAAGAATGCTCAAGTAAGCATTTCCAAGCATCAGGGACTTGTCACTATGGTGCTGTTTTATGGAGAGGGATTTACCCTCCCAACCTTGATTATTCAACTACTCGCCTTAGTAATAAGAGTGTTCATATAATAATATTGAGAGCACTAATCTTTATATTCTGACATATATACAGATATACTTAACAGCAGAATTCATAGGCCATTTACACAATGGACAAGAGGAGATTCCTTGATCTTTATGGGAGAGTGTTTTGGGCATACTCTGTGACCTTTGCAGGGAGGGTGAGGAGGTGAGCCGTGACCATCACTATTGTGAATGGTGAATTCTATATTATCTATATCTATGTATTAACTTTCATTGTAATCCTGTCTGTGATGATAATGGGATGACTGCTGAAAAGTTTTTTCTACAGAACAGGGAGTGGCAGTTTATCATTAGGATTAGTAGTCAGTGTGAAGACTGCAGAATTACAGGATATTTTTTAATACAGTTTTGTAATATTGAAGATTGAACCCCTTGGCGACATCTGCCATACATGTACGATGGATGATGCGTGAATTTAGAATGGCGCAGGCTTAGATAGTTTGGATTAGTGGGCAGTGTAAAAAATGCAGGAATATAGGATTTTTAAAACACATAAAGCCCCCTTCACACGGGTGAGAAAATCATGCAAGATTTGTGCGCTGTGAGCACAAAAATCTTGCACATGAGCAATGTTTTCCTGCATGGGACCGCAATGTGGGAAACAAATTGCGGCATGTTTTATCTTTGTGCTTGCTCTCGCATTGCATCTTCTATTGTTTTCAATGGGGACAATGGCAGCATCGCACCACGTGCTAGGTGCACACGATGCAAGGTCTCCCATTGAAAACAGTGGGAGAAACTCCACAATCCTCTGCCCTGGCTGATCACTTCTTCCACGAAGTGATGCAAGGCTGTTTTCACATAAAAATGCCCCTCATCCGCAGGGAATTCACATGTTAGTGAATGCGATATCAAGCTGTGATTTACAGCCCTATATCGCACTCATTCGTCCAAAGTTAGCCTAAAGGGACATTTTTAATCAGGAGACAGATGTAATAAATTTATGAAATGTCACACAATGTTTATACAATTGTTATATGTTTAAATATGCCTACAGATGAAGTGAGATTGCAACAAATTTTGCAACTTTTTAAATCGTCACGTCAAAAATGTCTCTAAAAAACTCACTCTATTCAAACCCCTCCCTGATAGTAATTTGTATTATTTGATTTGCACCAATAAATAAAGGTGTATCATGGCAGAATTCTGCCAGAGCACCGATAATTATCGTAACAGAAAATGTAAAAAAATCTCTGAAAATTTTTTAAAAATTTTTAGCATAAAAATATGATTTATTCGATTATTTTTTGGATGACACATTCTCTTTACATGACACACATTAAAATATAAGGAGTTGTATCAGCAATTTATTAGTTTATTATTAGCAGGCCAGCTCCCCTGTGCTTCAAAGTAACAAAATAGTGTAAAATTCATTTACTTACATTTTTATTTAATATTTTAACTTGAAAACCAGGTCTAAAAAATGTTAACTACATACCATACAGTATGTACCTGCTAGAGGGCAGCACAGAATCACTGTTCAATCTTTAGCTACTGCTAAAAGCTTTACATACATAAGTAAAACACGTATAGATACTTTCCTTTGCTTTCAAGGACAATTGTTTCTTGCTGCTCATAGCTGTGCTAGATGACAGTTTGCGGCACACAGATTACCCAAAATGCGCCAAATGTATTAATAGACATACACCTCCTAAAAAAATTTGGCACATCTGTTTCAGACTGGTATAAGAAAAGAGTATCTTAATTAGAGATGAGCGAGTATACTCGCTAAAGGCAATTGCTCGAGCGAGCATTGCCTTTAGCGAGTACCTGCCCGCTCGAGACTGAAGGTTCGGGTGCCGGCGTGGGGGAGCGGTGAGTAGCGGCAGTCAGCAGGAGGGAACAGGGGGGGGAGAGAGGGAGAGAGAGATCTCCCCTCCATTCCTCCCCGCTCTCCCCCGCAGCTCCCTGCCCGCTGCTGGCACCCGAACCTTCAGTCTCGAGCGGGCAGGTACTCGCTAAAGGCAATGCTCGCTCGAGCAATTGCCTTTAGCGAGTATACTCGCTCATCTCTAATCTTAATAAATCTTTCTCATTTTGTTTTAGCTTTACCTCCCTAATGATGCAGACTTTTAAAAAAAATTTCTCCTCTCTGCTTTCAAAAAATTGTAACAATTTTAATAATCCATCAATGTAGCTGTCTGAGATGAGTTGTATTTTAGTACTATTCCATGTACTATAAAATGTACTGAAAAACATTTAAAGATTGCTAAACGGAGTGAAAAGGAAAAAATGTAATTTTGCCCTATTTGGAGCGTTATTGTTTTAACGCTGTACATTCCGCAGCGAAAATTAAATGATAACTTTCTTCTATGGGTCAGTACAAAGGTAGCAAATTCCAGCTGGATTCACACGTCCATTGGCCAGCCGGCAACGTAAAAATGCGTAAACAGGTGCACTAAGCTAACGTTTGTGCGCCCGTTCAGATGGCCCGAGCCCGGAGCATATACGCTAAGCCCGAAATGCCATTGGGCAGGGGGAGACAGTTGAGCTCTGCTAAACTGTTCCACTCTTCCCTCCCCCTCGTCAACTCTCTGCAAGAGGAGGAGGCAGGACAGGGCAGGAGCTAGTGAGCTAAGCTCCCAACCCCTCTCCGCCCCTTGTCACAGCCAGCAATGGGAGGGGATAGGCTAAGCTCTGCCCCCTCCCATTGCAAACAGACGGCAAGAGGCAGAGAGGAGCAGGGAAGGGGGTGGAAGTTTAGCAGTCACGCTGCTAAATTCCCTCCCACTTCCCTTCTCCGTAAAAGCGCCCAGCTGTAAAGCACTATCTGGGCCGGCCGGGTGCTTTTACATCACAGAACTATGCCTATGTGCACTGATGCATTGTAAACCATGAAAAACCGTGAAAACCCGGTCAATATACGCCTGTGTGAATCCAGCCTTTTTTTGTTTTTTAATATATTTTTTCTGTCACCATTTTTTAACCTCCATAACATTTTTAGTTTCCTATATAGTTGTGTGAGGGCTCGCTTTTTGCAGAACATCCTGTAGTTTCTATTGTTAGCATTTTGAAGTACATATGACATTTTGATCAGTATGCATTGCTTTTCTGCTGACATTTACCATGTGGGATAAATAATTTTGCAAACATTGCTGCACCAAATATCATTTGTTTTTGTTTTATTTGATTTTTTGATTATGAAAACGGGAAAGTTTTTTTTTACTTTTAGTATCCTCCATTTTTTATAATAATAAAAATCTTTATTTTCCAATTATTTTTGCTCTTCATATTTAGTCCCCTTAGAGAACTTGAACTTGCGATTGTTTGATGCCTTTTACTAAATACTGTAATACTTCAGTACTGCAGTGCATGGTGTTTATGCTGGTATTCTATTAGAACAGACCACAGTTCAGTACAGTGCTTGTTCTATACAATGGTCCAGACATTTTTTTATATAAATAGGGTAATATACATAAAGTTGCATGGGCCAGTCATCAGCTACTATCTGTGTATATACACATAGGAAATACATTAGGATGTATGGAGTGTGGTGATTACTTCTGGACGAAGGAGGTCAGGGTCTGATAAGGCCTGTAAGGGTCTGCATGGGCAAATTATCTCCCTACCGTATATATGTATGTACTTTATTATCTAGCTAATGCAGAAATATGCTTTTTATTAAGACTGTGAGCTATTTTGAGGATAATTATAACATTTATTAACTTTGCAATTATGTGCTTTCTCTTTAAGAAGTATGGCCACTCATTTTGTATGGTGCGCAGTAATGGGCATGGGCAGCTAAACACGTGCAAAGAATTTTAATAAAAATTGTGTGATGCAGTTAGGTATAGTAGTGAATATGTTGGCGACATTGTGGTATTTTCCCTAAAGTGCATTGAGTCATGCACCTGTGGAAGAGCTGCTAGTGCCACCTGTACTGCCGTTACTGCTGATTAAAGACTGACACAGTTTGTTGCGATGTTTGCCGGTAAAGTTGGAGTGAAGCATCATCAATTTTATTTGTTCTGCTGTTCTGCTGCCAAGTTGCTGCAATGCTGTGAAACCCAATATGAAGAGGGCTACTTACAGAAACATGATTCATCAGCTGTCCAGTCCTTCCAGGCTCATGCAGTGAGCCTTCAGTCATCTTACATGCCTCCTTAAAGAGTTGTGTTTCAGGGCTCACTTACAAGTGTGGGTATTGGTGCACTGGCGTAACTATAGAGGATGCAGGGGATGCGGTTGCACCTGGGCCCAGGAGCCTTAGGGGGCCCATAAGGCCTCTCTTCTCCATATAGGGAGCCTAGTACTATGACTAAAGCATTATAGTTGGGGGCTCTGTTACAAGTTTTGCATTGGGGCCCAGGAGCTTCAAGTTACGCCCCTATATTGGTGATTGTCTGGAGTAGCAAATTCCAGAAAACTAGTGCAGCTCAGAAGAAGTCTTGGGGATGTGAGTGAAAGATTCAGAATGCAGAGCTTATTGTAAGGTCAATAGCAGAATGGAGGGCGTGGGTAGGGTGGTAGACAGGGATGATGGAAGAGATATAGCGTGATGCAGCAATGTGGAGAGCTTTATGGAGGAGAGTGACAGTTTTAAATGGTTAAAACCAACAAACTAAGTCACACTCGCTATTGTTCTGTGTTTCACAGAAGCCAATGTAAACACAATCTGGTGGTGAGGATGGAAGCAGCACCACTGGACCAATAGGAGAATATAGCAAAAAGTAAAACTTAGCTTATCTTTAATCGTTTCTTGACCTCTCCCCATGTTTTAGCTAACTGAAAACCTCTTTAAAATTGGATTTGACAGTCATAGGTTTTGTTTACATTGCATTAGTTAAGCTTAGCTATGGTTTCCAACCACTGGTTCTACCTGACATGCTGAAAATGACAATCTGACAAAATCCTGTATGGAACCATGGGCTGTTACTGCTGAAAGCTACAATAGTGTAGTCAAAATTGCCATATAGTTTTGTGAAGTTTGCATTTAATCTGAATCTGTGTATATATTTTACATACAGTTTGTGCTTGTGTGCCTTCAGACAACTTCAGCAGACCCCAAGAAAATAGGACCACGAGTGGCAGAGCACAATATAAATGAGCACTAAAACTTTCAGATCTATATAAACTTACGTCTTAGATTTCTGTTCTCACAATTTACACCTTGCCAACCTAATAGGAGCAGATGTTTTATTGTAAGTTCCTCCTTTGTTCAGGTGTCAAGTGATTTACAGGTTAATTACGTGTCAGGTGTAATCTGCTACTGGGAGCTAAATTCTATCCCATCACCAGCTGCGTTCAGACAAGCAGATATTATTCCCTAGCAAGCTATTCATGTCATTGGCGGGATAAGTGCATAGTGAGAAGGTTTGTTCAGGATGTGTATGACCCATAACTGATGATATCTGAACAAATTTTCATTGATTGATGGGAAGTTTTTGTTCTTTTAATTGCTGCCTTAATTTTCTTGAACACATCTGTGATCTTTTTTTAAAGAGATTGTCTTATTACAGCCATCATAGATGGTTGTCCCTCATCCAGGCCTCCTCTAGGAGCCAGAGTGGAGAAGCACTGCCGAGAGAAGCTGTTGTCCTAGCGAACTTTGCTGGACAGGCATTCATTTGAATGCAGCATTGTATTTTTCCTGCAGCAACCTTTGCAAGGATTACAGTATGCAGGGCTGGCACAAATTCCCCTGGTTACAATAACCAATTGCCAAGTGTTTG
Source organism: Eleutherodactylus coqui (assembly GCF_035609145.1). NCBI lineage: Eukaryota > Metazoa > Chordata > Amphibia > Anura > Eleutherodactylidae > Eleutherodactylus > Eleutherodactylus coqui. The sequence goes on from NC_089842.1 coordinate 67,962,862, forward strand.
CGAAGCTGAATCCACAGTGATCAGATGATTGTCAAGTTGGCTTCAGTATGAATGGATATATTAAGAGAATAATAGAGTCAAGACAAATTCAGACCCTTAGTAGACATACTATCAAGAAGAAAAATACATTTGAACTGTTTCCTTTTAAGATCTCCAACACTCTTGCCAGCCCTAATAAAAACAGGAACATGGCCAATGACTCGAAAACAGAGTTGATTCACGGAATGTCCCTTCTCAATAAAAAGTCTAGGAACAGGTAGATCGATGGCCCTAGTACGAATTATACTCTTGTTTCACAATACGGGAGCGATTCTCCATTGTTGTTTCTCCCACATATACTAGTCCACAGGGATACATGATTAGATAAACTACAAATGAGGATGTACATGTATACTCCTCATTTTGAAAGGTTTCCCAGTGAATGGATGGGTAAACTTATTATGACCCCTCAGCAGATTGTTGCAAAATAAACGGTTCAAACAGGGGAAATTGCCCACGCTCGGTAGAAACAAAAATTACTGTCTCGATGTATCAAATATATTTGCGTAGATTTCACAAATCTATCTCTCGGATTGGAGCCCCATATGTGTGACATCACAAAAGGAGCCCTAAATTGCTCTACATTGGCACATCCCTTTGTAAGTAAAGACCAGTACCTCCTCAGAATGTTTGAAAATTTCCCAATAAAGTGGGTAAATGTGGAGACAAAGGGGACTTGATCGTTATTAGGTACCCTCTCCTTTGGCACAAGTAACCCACTCCAATGTTTAGAGTTCGGATATTCCCTTTCCAGGAATTTAAACACATTTGTTCCAAACAAATGTGTTAAGGGCACTGTTCAGACACAATCCTCTGTCTCTTCGGCTAGCAGACACAGGTGTTGTCCTGCTCTCTCTGTTCCCTGAGTTTAAACTATTCTCTTCCAGCACTCCTAGAGTTAATTGCTTCTGGTTCTCTTGCTCAGCTGATGCACCTTTCCCAATCACCACCCTACATAGCTGCCCTGTGCCTCTCAGACAGTGCTTCAGTGTTGTTGTGAGTTTGCTTTCTCTGACATCCTGCTTAGCTTCTGCTACGTTTATTATGTTGCTATCCAGCATTCTTCTGTTATTTGTCTTTCCACCTTTATACCCCTTCTGTCAGTAGTCTCATCGTCTGTTCCTGTCTTGTCCTTGTAGGCCTGTCCGTCTCTCTGTTTCTCTACTACTGCTGGTCCTGGTTTGTCTTTTGATGTATAGAGTTCTACCTGTAAGGGTCAGCTAACGCCTAGAGGAAGACCACAGGGATCGCCCTTATTAGGATGAATGCTCCGTTCCTAGGCAGGGCTATCTCTCCTTCCCTGTACTAGCTTAGGGCAATGTATCTTCCCTAGTTCACCTCCTCGGACTGGTTACTGTCATCTGGCGTTCTTACCTCCGATTCCTTGTGGGTCAGCTATTAGCCTCGCAGGACTGGGCTTTTGCCCACCTGGTAGGTTCATTCCAGTGGTTTCACATCCACAGTCCTAACAAAATGGCATTTACCTCATCATTCACAATACGTCTAACCCGGAGTAACTGACTTCTAGGTAAGGAATCAAGAATACGGCGAGGGTAAGAACTCTGATAAAGCAATAAACTATTTCTATCAATAGGTTTAGCAAACAAATAAGTGGAAAGACTGTCAGCCTTACAGGAAACTAAAACATCCAAAAATTGGATGATATCATGTGAAGAAGTCAAGGTAAATTGTAGTTCAGGGTAAATATCATTGATCTCTAACTGAAATGCCAGGAGATCAGAAAGGGGAACCATCCCAGATAATGAAAATCTCATCTATATAACGCTACCAGGCATGAACCTTGCACCAGTAAACTGAAGTATACACAAACTTGTCCTCGAAGATCGCCATTAGAGATGAGCGAGCACCAAAATGCTCGGGTGCTCGTTACTCGGGACAAAATTTTCGCAATGCTCGAGCGTTCGTTTCGAGTACTGAACCCCATTGAAGTCAATGGGCGACCCGAGCATTTTTGTATATCGCCGATGCTCGCTAAGGTTTTCGTTTGTGAAAATCTGGACAATTCAAGAAAGTGATAGGAACGACACAGCAACGGATAGGGCAGGCGAGGGGCTACATGTTGGGCTGCATCTTAAGTTCCCAGGTCCCACTATTAAGCCACAATAGCGGCAAGAGTGGGCCCCCCCCCTGCACTGTCAGGGTAAAGATCGTTCTCCTCTGTCATAGCTGTAACAACTGTGGCAGAGAAGAACGATGTTTGCCCATTGAATTCAATGGAGCCAGCAATACAGCAGGTTCCACTGAAAGCAATGGTCTGCCGGCGATCGCAGGATGAATTGTCGGGAAGGGCTTAAATATTTAAGCCCTTCCCTGCAATTCATCCAGAAATGTGTTACAATAAAAATATATACCGGCGTATAAGGCGACGGGGCGTATAAGACGACCCTCCAACTGTCACCTATTATGCCAGCAATACAGTGGAGCAAAGAATAAAAATCATTACTCACTTCTTCTGACGTTCTGCGGTGCTCCTGCAGGCTGTCGCTCACTCCTGGTCCACGGCAGAGCATTGCTTTCTGGACGCAGGGCTTGAAATCCCCGCCTCCAGAAACACACCAATCACAGCCATTCAATGACATCATTGTCATTGGCTGTGATTGGCTGAAGGCACGTGTGTTTCTGGAGGAGGGAATTTAAAGCCCTTCGTAAAGCAATGATCTGCCGGGAACCAGGAGGGAGCGACAGCCTGCAGCAGCGGCGCAGAACACCAGAAGAAGTGAGTAATGATTTTTATTCTTTGCTCCACTGTATTGCCGGCGTATAAGGTGACAGTTGGGGGGTCGTCTTATACGCCCCGTCGCCTTATACGCTGGTATATATTTTTATTGTAACACATTTCTGGATGAATTGCAGGGAAGGGCTTATATATTTAAGCCCTTCCCGACAATTTATCCCGACAATTTATCCCCGACAATTTATCCCCTGTTACAGCTGTGGCAGAGAAGAATGATTTGTCTTCTATATGTTCTCTATGGGGTCGGCGCTGCTGCCGCCGGCCCCATTGAGCGCATATAGAGAAGAGAACAGAAATCGCAGATCGCACATAGGTGCGATCTGCGATTTCTATGGCCTAAGAAGGACCGTTGGGGTTCTTGAAACCTAAAATACTCCTAACACTCTCCCTATAGCAGCTCCACCAAGATACCACTTTCCCTGAACTAATGTCAGAATGCATCTGTGGCGAGCCGCGGGAGGGGCAGATTTTAATACTCGGGTGACACCTAATCTCGCCAGCCACTCACTGCAGGGGGGTGGTATAGGGCTTGAACGTTGCAGGGGGAAGTTGTAATGCCTTCCCCGTCTTTCTTTCGGCCAGAAAAGCGCGCAAATTTCTCAGGGAAGAAAATGAAAGTAACCCGAACACCGCGTGGTGCTCGTTACGAGTAACGAGCATCTCGAACACCCTAATACTCGAACGAGTATCAAGCTCGGACGAGTATGCTCGCTCATCTCTAATCGCCATATAGATGTTGGCATAGACCCCAGAGCGGTCCCATGACTCTGTCTGTAGAATACACTCCCAAAACTAAATAATTGTTTACAAGAATGAATTCCAGAAGCGTGAGGATGAGTTGTCTATACCCCGTTGAGAGACTCGAGCCTATCAATTTGTGCAGTATGGCCTCATGACCTTTATCATGTACAATAGAGGTGTACAAATATACAACATCAAAGGTGTTATGATCCAACATTCACCGCATATTCCCGAAGTACCCTATTCAAAAATCTAAAGATATTGTTGAATAAAGATCCACATCCCGAAACAATAGGTTAACCTGGAGGGCTTTTCTAAATTCTTATGAATTTTTTGAAGTGTATATGAAACAGATACCTAAGGAGAGGGCACGCTCAAAAACCCAAAACAGTTTTTGATCTATGATGCCATCAGTCTAAGCATCATTCAACAAGATCTTAAGATTAGTTTGAAAGCGTTCTGTTGGATCACCTATCAAACACTCATAAAAATTAGTATATTTAAGTTGACTTAAAATGTCACCCAGATATTTGACTGAGTCCATCACTACCACTGCACTGCCCTTGTCAGCTGGCTTGATGATGATGGAATCCTCTTGTGATAATTGAGTTAGAGCCGCACGTTCCCCCTTATTGAGATTATCATATATTAGATGAAGGCACATACGTCCTCTAAATTTCTCCTTGTTAGTTTGTACTAATTGAATGTATATGTTTAATAAAATGGTTAGTAGGTGGTGGTTGGAAGTCACTCAAGGAAAAACCCTCACAGATGTTGGTCTGCATAAAAGCCTCAGGATTGGTCACCTGTGTAGAGAAAAAGGATTTCAATCTAAGGCCTCATGTCCATGGGCAGGGCGGATTCCTCCTGCGTGAGCCAACAGCGGGATCCGACCCTACCTGTGGTCGAGGACACTTTTTTACATGTGTCTTCTGTGGACCTGTCCAGGTCTTCTGCGTCCATGGACGGATCTTCTTTCTTCTGTAACATGGATCCATGTGAGTGTGCCAGCCAGGAAGCTGTGTGCATGCGCAGTACGTTTTTTTAACTCCTGCTTTCCTGCGGTATCCGCGGCCCGTCCGCAATTTAATTGTGGATGGGCCGCGGATCTGATGTCTTCCATTGACTTCTGTGTGGGATCTGCAGCAAAATGGAGCACAAAAGATCCACAAAACAAATCTGCATTCTTTAATTAAGCTGTGGATGCCCATGCATCCCTATGGGCGGCTTGAATTGGGGATCGTCCACGCAGGGTCTCCAGCGCAAATTCTGCAATTCAAATCCGCCTATGGGCATTAGGCCTAGGTCTCCTAAAGAAATTACACGAATACAGATCTAGCTGGAGCCAATCAATATGTTGGACGGCAATTAGGTAAACCTTTAAACAATAATGACCTGTTTATCAGAAAGTGGTATGATTATATATTCACCACTAGGTCCTCCAGTTGTCTGGAGGGGTACGTCTAGCCCCAAATCTGGTTAATATGCTCTTCCATGTCTATGGCCCCCTCTTCATTGGAGACCACTCCTTTGTCTCTTGCCCAAGTGGAGGGTGCTTTGTGTAGAAAAGAACCTCCACTTGATTCCCTCGTAGATTCATCTGTAGAATCCGAACCAGCCAAAGAAAATGAATGAACATCTTTATGATTTATTTTTACATTTTGTATAAGTATACGATTATATATGCCGCTGGAATTAATATCTCTCTGAGTCTTTTATCATTTTACTTGATGACGTTTATCTGATTGTTATTTCGCGGGATTTAATGATCCTTTCCCGCATCTACATAGTTAAAATTTTGAGATGAAACAGGGCCTACATCATTGATACTAATTTGTATTACTATTTATATGACACATTTGAATGTTTGTGTATGCTTTATAGAGACCTTCTGATCGAAACTACTACTATCCTGTCTACGGAATAATAAAGATTTTTTTCTACTTGGCACCGTGTATGCTGTCATGTTTTCCTTCTGTTTACTTTAAGATTGAATTTATGGATTCTGGTTCCTGTTAACCATGCATTAATTCCCCCACTTGGTTAGTGCTCAGGATAGTGCTATTAGCACCACATTTATTTCTACTCATCTGGAGTACTGTGTCCAGTTCTGGGTACCCCAAATTAAAAAAAATACAAACTGGAGCAAGTTCAGAGAAAATCTACCAAGGTGGGAAGCTGTCTACAAACCATGTCCTATGAGTTACGGATCTGAGAATGTATAGCATGCAAAAAAGAAGTCTGAGAGGAGAATTAATAGCTGTCTACAAATATCTGAAGGGCTGTCACAGTGCAGAGGGATCATCCTTATTCCCATTTGCACGAGGGAAGACTAGAAGTAATAGGATGAAACTGAAAAGGAGGAAACACAGATTAGATATTAGAAAAAACTTTCTGACAGTAAGGGTCATCAATGAGTGGAACAGGCTGCCATGGGATGTGGTGAGTTCTCCTTCAATGGAAGTGTTCAAAGAGAAGCTGTACAGACATCCATCTGGGATTATTTAGTAAATCTTTCATAGAGCAAGGGATGGCCCCAATGATCCTGTAGGTCATATCCAACTCTATGATTCTAGAAAGATTAGGGTAGGAAATTAGACATACCTTACAATGTTTTCAAAACATATCTTACATGTCAGATTACACAAGTAAACTATTGACAAAAAGTATAAGAACATCGTAGCAACATGCATCTATTTCCAGTTTAGCTATAACTTTTCCCCACAACACAATAAATATAGTTCATGTTTTCATCATCATTAAAAAGTTGAGGATACAGCTTGTGGAAGGTCTACGTGACATGGTTGGCAGGCAATGGAATCATAGTATTTAAGGTCGAAAAAAGACATATATCTATCTAATTCAGCCTATTAACTCCCAATGTTGATCCATGGGAAAACAAAAAAAAAAACAATGAGGGGGAAGCCAATTCTCCATATTTAAGGGGAGAAAATTCCTTCCTGACTCCAATCTGGCAATTGGAATAGTCCCTGGATCACCGACCCTTCCGAAGATATTAATGATTCTAACATATAATATTGTATCACTCAAGAAAAACGTCCAGGCCCCTCTTGAACTCTTATCGAATTTGTCATCACCACTTCCTCAGGCAGAGAGTTTTATAGTCTCACTGCTCTTGCTGTCAAGAATCCCTTTCTATGTCAATGTAGAAATCTTATTTCCTCTAGATGTAGAGGATGCCCCCTTATTACAGTCACAGTCCTGGTTATAAAGAGATCATGGGAGAGATCTCTGTATTGTCCTCTCTTATATTTATACATAGTTAGTAGGTCACCCATCAGCCGTATTTTCTCTAAACTAAATAATTCCAATTTTGATAACCTCTCTTGGAATTGTAGTCCATCCATTCTGTTTATTACTTTAGTACCCACTCAAACTCTGTCTTTCTTGAGCACTAGTACCCAAAACTGTACACAAAATTTAATCTGTGGTCTAACCAGTAACTTGTAAAGAGGAAGAACAATGTTCTTGTCATGTGCCCCTAGACCTCTTTTGATGCACACCATGATCCTATTTGCCTTAGCAGTAGCTGCCTGACACTGGTTTATTCAGTTAATCTTGCAGTTAACTAAAATCCCCAAGTCCTTTTCCATGTCAGTGTTACCTAGTGGTTTCCCATTTAGTGTACAATGTGACATGTATTTTACTGTGCAACCCTTCTACCAGGTCATTAATAAATATATTAAAATGAATAGAGCCCCAAACCTACCCCTGTAGTACCCCACTACTAACAGTGATCCAATCAGAGTATGTACCACTTATAACTACCCTCTGCTTTCTATTACTGAGCCAGTTACTTACCCACTCACTCACATTCTCGCCCAGAGCAAGCATTCTCAATTGGTATTCCAATCTTTTATGCGGCACAGTATCAAACGCTTTAGAAAAGTACTGGACCAGGAAGAGTCATTGGATCTTGTGTATCTGAGTTCAGATACCCAAGATCCAATGACTCTCCCTGGTCCAGTCTGGAACTTACCTCCTCATAGAAGCTGATCAGATTGGTTTGACAGAAGCGATCTCTCATAAACCCATGCTGATATGGAGTTATGCAGCCATTTTCCTTGAGGTAGTCCAGGACAGCATCTCCTAGAAACCTTTCAAACATTTTACTCACAATAGAAGTAAGACTTACCAGCCTGTAATTTTTACGTTCACTTTTTGACCCCTTTTTGCATATCGGCACCACATTAGCTATACGCCAATCCAGTAGAACAGATCCTGTCACTATAGAGTCCTTAAATATAAGAAACAAGCATCTGTGTATCATATTACTTAATTCCCTTAAAACCCAGGGGTGTATGCCATCGGGACCTGGTGATTTGTCTATTTTAATCTTTTAAAGACGGCTCTGCACTTTTTCTTGGGTTAGATTGGTGACATTTAGTGGAGAGTTTAAATTCACTCTGCAGATCATCTAACATTTCAGCTATTTAATAGATTTGATTTCTCCTCATCACCTTCTACAATTTCTCCTCCATTATTTATTAAAGGGCCAACACTTTCAGTATTAATTTTTTTTTTACTATTTATATAGTTAAAGAACAGTTTAGGGTTAGTTTTACTCTCTTTGGCAATGAGTCTCTCTGTCTCCATCTTTGCTGATTTTATCTGATTTTTACATAATCTATTTTTTCCTTATAGGCTCTTAGTGCTTCTTCACTGCCTTCTTGTTTAAGTAGTTTAAACGCTTTCTTTTTACTGTTTATTGCCCCCTTTATATCTTTATTAAGCCATATTGGTTTACTCTTCTTACTAAGTCTTTTATTCCTGCAAGGTCTGAACCTCTTACAGTAAGGAATTACGATGTTTTTAAACGTTTCCCATTTATTGTTTGTACTCTTATTTTTGTGGACATTATCCCAGTCAATAAGGTTAATGGCATCTCTGAGGTGATTGAACTGCACCTTTCTAAAGTTTAGTATTTTCGTAGTTCCTCTATAAATTTCTCTTTTGAAGGACAAGTTGAAATGTATTATATTGTGGTCACTATTTCCCAGATGCCCTCAATCTGCACCACTCTTATTCTGTCAAGTCTATTTGTTAATATTAAGTCCAAAATTATCGTCCCCCTAGTCAGATACTGTACAAGTTGGGTAAGGTAATTAGCTTCAGTAATTGACAGGAAGTTGTTACCTTTAAGAGATCCACAGGTTTCGGCTTCCCAATTTATATCCAGATAGTTAAAGTTCCCCGTAATAATTACCTCGTTGTGATTTACTGCTTCATCTATTTGTTTCAATAATGATTTTCTGTACCTTCTGTTGTATTTGGTGGTCTATACAAAAACCTCTGAGTATTTTTTGTTGTTTTCCCTCCATGTATTTCCACCCATGGAGACTCCACATGTTCATCTCCCTCCCATATATCTTCCCATAATGTAAGTGTTAAACAGGATTTTATATAAGACAAACTCCTCTCCCTATCCGTTTTTTGCGATCCCTCCTGAACAGACAGTAATGCTGCAAGTTTACCGCCCCGTCACACCTTTCATTCAACCAGGTCTCTGGTATTCCCACTGTGTCATAGTTTTCCTCAGACATTATTACTTCAATTCTAGTTCATTTACTTTATTGGTCAGACTTCTAGCATTAGTCACCATACAGCTTAGAAGGTTTTCATTAGTTTTGATATTACGTGTATGCCTACTAACTGTTCTGCCAGTTGTAAATCAACGGGCAGGTCCATTTTATGTCTCTTTTGGGGTAATTTAAGGGTTTTACCCTTGGACATTTTGCAAAAGAAGAAGTCAAAGTCTCTTTGGTTCATGACCTTAATGGGGTTGCCAAAATAGACGTTAACTAATGATGGCATTGACCCTAAATTGTGCTAAGTGGTCTATAAATGTTTTGATTTAATGATTTAATGTCTATGGGGTTAAAGGTAAAGGATCACTAACTTTTCAGACAACTTGTGTTGATGTAATAATCTGTATCAGTTTCATCAATTTTGTAAAATACGTTTATTAAAAATGTTGTTTTACCACCATAATTCATTGCTGAAGTGGCTGCCACTAGAGGTCTCCCTCCCAGACGCTCTGCAATACACTATCTGTTAGTCATTTAGCTTGCAAAGTTACAGGAATGCTGGGATATTTTTATTAGCAGAGTGGGAGGGGCAGTCTTCTTGGGTAGATCAGTGTTTCCTAGCTCCAGTCCTCATGGACCCCAAACAGGTCATGTTTTCAGGATATCCTATAGAGAGAATACATGTGACGATGTCTGAGGTGCTGACGATAATTACATCACCTGTGCAATACTGAGGAAATCCTGAAAACATGACCTGTTGGGGGTCATGAGGACTGGAGTTTGGGAAACACTTGGGTAGATTGAATATTTAAAATACAACAGTTTTCTGGCATAAAATGCAGTAGAAAACTGTCTTGTGTGCTTTGTACCACATTTACTTGTGATTTTTCACACTTTTAGACTCTTTTTCTAACTTGTCCAAGAAAAAGGGTGCCATCTAAATTAAATCAAAAATTGCACTAAATTTCTGCCAATTCCTACAACATCTTGCTGCAATTTTTGGCATAAACCAAACCAACTAATAGGTGGTCTAAACTTAGATTAGACAGTCCTAAAAATTGTCAGATTTATCATTCAGCAGAAGCACTAAGATAAATCTGGCATATTTTAAGATTGTCTAGTTCTAAAAGCTCATTTAGACACAATGATAATCGCTCAAATGATGTCACTCAAGCAACTTTTGAGGGATCATCGTTGTGTCATTTACAGTGCAAGATGATCACTCAAGATGAGCGTTCACCTTGCACTGCTAGCGGAGGATACAGAAAACAAGCAGGGTGTCCCCGCTTGTCTTCTACATCCAGCTGTTCCCCGCTTCGAGTGCCCGGCTGCTTTACAGCCGAGCGCTCAGAGCGGAGGATGCAGAAGACAAGGGGGGTGTCCCCACTTGTCTTCTATATCCAGGTCCAGATGTTTTCTGCACGGAGCGCGCGGCTGTTATACAGCCGAGCACTCCATTCTGGGTATGGAGAACAGAGCTGGACCGCTCTTTTCTTCATACCCAGCCTGTGATCAGGGAACGGGATACAGCTGAAACAATAGTATCAGCTATATCCTGCTGTGAATTCCTGATAAGGCTCATGGTTGTCTTTCAGCATGCTAAAAGACAACGATGAGCGACGGCTTAACGAAAACTGCACAATGTCAGTGCAGCTACACACAACGATTATTGCTCAAAAGACAGCTTTTGAGCGAATTTTGAGTGATAATCGTTGTGTCTAAATGGGCCTTAAGGGTGGCTTTACAAGGGCAAATTTGTCCATGCAATATGCAAAGAGATGCGTGAAACACTGTGTATTTCTGTCAGAAAAAGAACTCATCTAGAACTCATTAAGACTAATTAGCAATTTCCATTGCTGTGTCTTTGTTTGACATGTGCAAATGAACATGTCCTGTGGATGCAAAAAGTACAGTAAAATACATTGATCCATGGGTGCAAACAATGCTACACTCATACATGCATAAATACATATACACTCGTTTCAAGTGAGCCTTTGTTTGCATTATCTAAATGTCTCTCAGACAGTATTAGTAAATAATCCCCAATGTCTGCAATCTCCTCTACCTGTATGTGTGTGTTTTGTGTACATTTTTTGGGGTTTACGAGTCATTCAGCCAAAATGTTACTGGACGCCCATTTTCTACAATCATTGTGAAGAATCAGAGGGGTAGACATTCTGATAATGGTTCCCTGCTGATTGGACCAGAGACAGAGCAATGCAGCATGGGAACCGATGGTAAGGAAGTACAGGACAGTGAGCTACTGGCAGAATACTAGGCTTGCCACATGACCCCGTCTGAAAGTGGATTAAAAATAGCAGGGCAGCAAAAAAATGGGAAAGACCATCTGACAATCAGAACATGATACATGGGGAAAACACTAACAAATGATAGAATAAGGAAAACCTGTTATAGTTTAGAAAAGATATTGATAGTTCAGAAATGCTTTAAAGGGCTATTGATAATGAGGTAGCATTCAATTTGTTAACATTGCATCCTGGGGAAAGAGTGTTAAAGGGGGGCTTTCTGGATAGCCCCCCTTTTAAACTGGGAAAGAGAAGCAAAGCTGCACAAAAACTAGCATCATAAATTCACCAGATTTTAAATTCTTCGCAATTTGTTTCAGAAAATTATCTATGAATAATTAATCCTTTCTGTTGGTCTAATTTTACACTAACTATTGCATAGCACTTGTAAATCTACCCAATTTGTCCTTAAGAGATTGTCTTTAAGGAGCATATGTACAGAAGACAAGGAAAGAGAGAGGACACAAAAGGGTTTCATGCACCCAGGCATATTCTGGGTCCCTGTGTGTTTTGTGTGGTCCCTTATATTTATTCAGGTCTACTGCAGCAAAGTGTTATTGATTAGTTGGATATCTGGCTATCATGCAGCCACAATGCTATTGGCTGTTGAGAGAGCCTACTAAAACCAAAGCAGGACACACTGGAATTCCTCAGACCAAATAAATTTAGTTGTGGCTGCTAAATTGGGAGATTACATGACATCTAAAGCTGGCCATTCACATGAAACTTTGATCAACCGCAATGCTGCCAATCGAGAGTTTGTGGAAACATGCCAGAATAAACAGGTATAATGATAACAAAGGTTTGGTAACGTGTTAGCCAGTAGAGTCAAATGTGATTGTTCCCAGCAAGAGAAACCAGGTAATCTTGTAGATGTGATACATTTTAATGGCTAACAAAAATACATGATGTATTAGCAAGCTTGCGAACCTCTTGGGTTCTTCTTTAGGCTAAAATGGAATAGATTTGATGAATATTTATACACACGTTTGACATACATACTTATGACAAGGCACAGACATGGATGTGATTGGTTTGCACTTAAAAAGAATACTGTCACAGAGACAAACATTTTCACCTAGGCACTGATAAGGAAGTGAAACTCTATGGTCCCTAAATTACTGTTGGGGAGGTCACCAGGCCGGCAGTTTTATCTGTGTTATAAATGTATTGTACCTGCCATTCACCCACAAAACTTCAGCAATAATTTAGTCCTCCATTGAACGTGTCAAATGTTGTTTTAAATTTATATTCCCAAATTCTTCTATGGCTTTGTGACTTGAAACCACCTTCAATATCAAAACTCTCATATCTCCTATGTCATGTTTATGATTAGAAAAATGCTCGGCCACAGGCAATTCTGTCTTTCTCTCTCTAGTCAATTGTGTAGCGGTGAGATCTCATCCTCGCTTTCAGTTTTTGCCCTGTTTTTCCAACATAAAGGCCACCAACAGGACATTTACTGCACCGGATCAGGTACACAACATCAGACATGGGACATTCACATGTTTTATGGGTGAATGGCAGGTATAAGACATCTATAACACAGATAAGACTGCTGGCCTGGTGAACCCCTTCCAACAGTAATTTAGGGACCATAAACTTTCACTCCCTTATCAGTGTCTAGTTAGAATAAAGAAGGTTAACGAGGGACACAGCTAGGAAAAGTGAAAAAAAGAGACACTAGGCTTGAGCAAAGTGGCAAGCGATTGACCAAATTTGTCCAATTGTGCCATACGCTATTATTTTTACTTGACCATGGTCGAAAACATCCAAAATGATACAACACTTTTTTAGCAAGCTATAGTCTGCGAAATGTTCGATTGCATTTTATTAACATGATAGCTGCCCAAAATTGGCTATTTAGGGCAGCTTTAACCCCTTCATGACATGGCCTATTTTGGGCTTAAAGACGCAACAATTTTTGGCGGATTTTCTTCTCCATTTATCAAAAGCCATAACTTTTTTTATTCTTCCGTCTACGCGGCCGTGTAAGGGCTTGTTTTTTGCGTGTCGAACTGTAGTTTTTATTGGCATCATTTTTGGGTACATTAACTATATTGTAAAACTTTTTTTTTTTTTTTTTATGATAGCAGGGAGAGAAAACGTATTAATTCTGCCATAGATTTTTTTTTTACAGCTTTAATTATGCAGCATAAATGAGACATTCCATTTTTTCCTGTGATGTGTTCACATGTCCATGTTTTTGCGGCACGTAAATACGCGCTCCACAAGAAAAAGGACATGCACAGCTAGCTGTAAGGTCCGTGCTGCGCAGATCTTTATATTGGCTCCTATGGGACACACAGCATGCCCCTCCGACCGTGTGAACAAGCCAATATACTACAATGGCCGTAAATGTTTCCAAGGAGCGTGTTTTTTTTTTGCTTTCCCTTCGCATTACTGTGGGGGCTTGCCCGTAGAAATGAGTACACAGTTTTTTGGGGGCAGGGGGGTGAAATATATGTTCGTGCAAGCCACATAGTTTTTGTTTTTTTTACATATAGCAGGTGCGTCCGCGGACCGTTTTCTGCCTGAGGTACTTTTGCCAAAACTGTGCAGTGTGGGTGATCACCAGAAGGTTCTCTTTTTTGGGGGGATGGGGTAGGGTGGAGGGGTGACCGTAGCGGGCAATTTTCCACCACACACTTGCTCTTTGACTTTTGGAGGAAAATAAGCAGAGTATGTACATAATGTATTCACTTCAAAACACGTTCTAGTTTTTTTTTCTTATAAATATTGTATTCACAATGAGCATTCTGTTTTCTCTTTGAATGTTATATAGCATTTTGTGGTTCTAAGCTGAAGGTCACCGCGGGTCTTTTGCTTACATGCAAACACGCGGTCAGGGAAAGATGTGGTTTGCTTGATGGGAGCGTAAAGGGCCATTCAGATACGATAATGGCAGAAAAAGCACTCATGTCCCATATTTTTAGCGATAAAGCTATCGTTAAAACGTGCGTTTGTCATTCATTTTTCGCTGATCCTGACTTTTAGCATGCTCAAACTCAGCGGTCAGCCCTACTTTCTGGGCCACATGCAGACTTCTTAATGGGATAAAATCACAAGTATGCAGAGGACAAGCGTCCCCGCTTGTCTTCTGTATAGCGCATTCAGAGCACTCAGCTGTCGAAAAACTGAAGACTCCGAGAAGACAACAGCTGTATACAGAAAATAGGTGTACGGCTCTTTTTCCAGGCTTGGGACACAAAACAATGGAATCCGTGCCAAACGTACCACTTTAGCGGGCGCCGCAGCACACTAAGCAACCTTGTGTTACTGCACTGAGACGTGAAGGCAGTATATGGCAAATATAAAAGGAGGAGTCAGATGTGCGTATTGCCTCATCATTGCCTGCCCCACTCTGCGCAAATGTCGCGTGACCCATGCGTGCAAGCTACGCGTGAAACTGACACCAAGACGCTATTTTGGAAAAATTAACAAAGCACAAGCATCATGCCTGGACGAACATCTCTACTGGGACAGCGTGAAACATGCCTTCTGTTCCAGATGACGGACCAGATGGATTATGACGGCAAGCATGGGCCCTACCATCATCCCAGCAGTTAGAAGACTGTGATTTTGCGAAAGATAACACGGGCGATGTCTATGTTCGGCACTATGCAGAGTCGGCAGCCACTACAAAAAAGGTGGAGTGACCTTAAGACCAAAGATCGCAGTCGCTTGCGGCGCATCAGGTGGGAGATTCGGCGGCGGGCAAGAGGTAAGCTGATTGGACATGTAAAGATGGCCATGTGATTGGCGCATGTAATCTCTGGGCATGGCTTTAGCCTGACATTTTATGAACTTGGCTAGCGAAGTTTTAGTACATAAATTCTGCACCCCAGCGCATGATCCAGATTGCCAAATCTCAAAATTTGCTTGGAGCTCCAAAACATTGTCCAAGTGCAAGACGTCACACCAACAGGAAAGACAACAGAGCTTTTACACATGCATGCACCAAGAATTCTCACATTGCCAGATGAGTGGCTTAAAGAGAAACCCTTGAAGGCAAAATAATCCGCTGTACATAACCACAATGTTACCATGAGGTCGGTCAGGGACCCTGGGTGGCGGTGGCACAGTTCGCCGTGGCGTTCTGTGATGGTGTTGCGCCCACGTTCAAGTCGGCGAGCGGCCACTTATGAAGATTGTCTGCAGCAATTAGGTTATTCAGTGGCCGTGAACCTCAGGTGTCATACACCGCCTTCTCCAGGATTAGTACTAATATTACTTTGTAGAGATAAATTACTCACAAGGTTAGGACGTCAAGCTAATGGTCACACACCATTGTGGAGCTGGACTGCTTAGATGCAGCTCATTGTATCCCCACCTTGATATTGCTGTACCCCAGCATTTGTGCCGCCTTAACACCCATTAATTAAATAATGCTTGTGGTCTATGAGGCCACAGCATTAAGCCTTAAGGTGCCAAAGTAGTTCAATCTTTAACACAAAATGCTAGCTTTCAACTGGAGTCACATGCATTAAGGAACTTCCCAATCAGTAAAGTATCCATTCCAACATGCTTGCCTTAGCCACACAACACTACTTACCTGTCCTGCAGGCTTAAAGCTACACAATGATTACATTAAAAGCAGTGTGTTAGTGAGGCAGCTAACTGTGAGGCAAGCATTGCCACCCTTAAAATTGCAAGTTCACATAACTAGTTGTTTGGTTTTTTGTTTACATTTTTTCTTGCCAGGACAATTAGTATTTTAATTATTTTTTTTCCTCACACAGCCTGGCGGTATGTCACCCCTGGAGAGAGAGTTGGCTGTTTTTTTACAGAGCTGCGTCAATGCCAGCTGGATCTTGAGGCTATGCAGCCTGGCATTGACCATCTCCGCCAACGCATGGCCAACCTCATCCAGTGGGGGGAAGGTCATTTCACTCAAGTGGATCTTGGGTCACTCCACCCAACTACCAGCTCTGCAGAGGCCACGCCATCGCCCGTGGATCTGTCCACGCATCATCACCATCTGTGACTGTTGGGATGCCCACGGGGCCCAGTTTTGCTGTCAGAGTCTCCTGTTCCACCATCTGGACAGTAATGGCGTGTTTTGTGCCATCCCAGTTAAGCATTCTTTTACCACATTTTCAGTCAGCAAGTTTCCAATGTCTGTTTTTATGTGCCAAAAATTTTAAAGTTTTATAGCAAAGTAAAAACAAAAATAAAAACACTTGTCTTTTGTATTTTTTAATCAGTACATAGGCAAATACAGACAGCAAACCAAATGTACATAGGGGAAAAAAAAAACATACAAGGAAAACACTGTAGCCACCTCCACAATGGCTGTGGCATTTAAAGGGCTCATTCCCACATGCATGTTTATGTATGTCTCATTGTCAGCACCTAACCACGTGTCTCTCCAAGAACCATTTGTTTAAGTGGCTGTTTGTAATTTTTATTTTTGACAGGGTTGCAAACATGCGCACTTGCCAAATTAACATGGGTGCAGATAGGTCCCTGCTAGAGATGAGCGAGTATACTCACTAAAGGCAATTGCTCGACCGAGCATTGCCTTTAGCGAATATCTCCCCACTCGAGACTGCAGGTTCGAGTGCCGGCAGCAGGCAGGGAGCTGCGGGGGAGAGCGGGGTGGAACGTAGGGGAGATCTCTCTCTCCCTCTCCCCCCCCCCCACTCCCTCCTGCTGACAGCCGCTACTCACCGCTCCCCCGCGCCGGCACCCGAACCTTCCGTCTCGAGCGGGGAGATACTCGCTAAAGGCAATGCTCGCTCGAGCAATTGCGTTTAGCGAGTATACTCGCTCATCTCTAGTCCCTGCTAAGCCTCAAGCTTTCCTGTGGGGACTAACCTTGTCACTAAATACTGTGACAGCACTGACAGTGTTCATTGTCAAGGGGCCTCTCTGGGAAGAGTAAAGAAGGCCCTGCCACACCTGTGGCATTGGATTGCCATGTTCTACCATTGCTTGTAATGGGGCCAGCACTACTGCCAGTGGCCCCATGTTAAGCAATGGGATGCAGGCAACCAATGCAGTGTTTTTGCGGGAAATGTTTTCAACATAAGGCCTTCAATGGAAAACACGACTACCGTGTTTTTTTTTGTGGCGCTCTATGGTGCTGTCGGGGCAGAAGTGCATCTTCTCTGCTTGTTCCCTGCCAGGGTCGTGAGTTTATTTCAGCATCCGGGGTATGTAAAATCCCAAATAGTAGACATTGCTGTATCGGATTGGCTAAGCATTACGCCAATCTCAGCAAATGCACAGCCATTCCTTGAGTGGCAGCTGAGCGCAGCGTGTGATTGCCCACAGTGCGGAGCCCATCACAGAAAGTGCATTGCAATTCATGCAATTCCTTGAATATAATCAATACCTGAGCACAGCCAGTGTTTTGCTGTACGCTGACCCAATCAGATGCAGATCTTTGAGCAGATGTGAAATTGACTTTAGCGGGGGAAGATAAGCTACACTACCTGATGAGAAGACGAGGCAGAGGCCCCACAGCGGTGGGGTTTTAAAAATTAAGTTTTTGGTTGGGGGGGGGGGGGTTGATGTGTCTTTTAAGCCAAGGCAGGGATGCATTTGTGGAAAGCGCTTAGATTTAAAACCCTTCCCCCAAATGCAATGCAGGGTTTGCTGCCATCCTCTTCCTTTCAGTGGGCACACAGGCTGCATCGGCACCGGCATAGAAAGCAAGGGCCATGCAGCCTCGTTGGTCATTTTGATGTACACATTCCTGGCACACATTTGGGCATGCTGCACCGATGCATAATAATACACACTTCTGTGAACAAGGTGTAAAATGGAAAGGACACAAACATATCCTCAGGGCTCAGTTAAACGGGGATTTGTCGCGAGGGGGGGCGGGAGCTCAGTTCCTGCTCCTGGCTCTTCCATCCCCCCCCCCCCTGAAGATTGGGAGGACGTATATCGGCTTGGCGTGAAAACCGAGCCGATATACGTTCGTGTGAATCCAGCCTTAGCGAGTACCTGCCCGCTCGGAAGAAAAGATTCAGCTGCCAGGGGCGGGCGGGGAGCTGCGGGGGAGAGCGGGGAGATCTCTCTCTCCCACTCTCCCCCCTGCTCACCACCGCAACTCACCTGTCACCCGCGCCGGCAGCCGAACCTATTCTTCCGAGCGGGGAGATAGTCGCTAAGGACAATGCTCACTCGAGCAATTGTCCTTAGCGAGTAGGCTCGCTCATCTCTACACACAGCATTAATTTCCAGCTGAAAGAGGGGTTATGCTTATTTGCACGTTCCAGCAACAGTGTGATAATCAGCCCTTCAGCTAACAAACATTGTGGCTGATGAAGAAGTGACTACATAGCTTTGGCCTTATTGGTCATAACAAATACCTAAAGCCCAGGAACATTGAGGCCTGTTTTGAACTGGCAGAATCAAGCAAATCCAAAATCAGGGTCCATGCACAGCAATGTGCCTTTTTTTATTTATTTTTTCTTAAACAAAAAAAAAGGAAAAAAAAGCTCCACCAATATTACAACACTAGCAACATGTTCAGTTGGCAACAAAGCAGAACAACATGCTGTTGGGCCATGTGGTAAACGTTGTGCAGAAGTCACAATGCAGAGAAACCTGGTAGTCCATTGTTGTGTATCTGAAGTTGGAAGGATGTCATGTTGATCCGACATTATCAAAATGTTTGTTCAACATCTGAAAAACAAAAAACACGATGCAATAAAGCAGGGACGGCAGCAGCAAGGACCAAATTCCTTTCAAGGTCAGGGGGCCCATTAAATTTGCTAGGCAATACCATTATGGATTGAACGTCAGGCTAGACTAAACATTAATTACCAGTTTACATGGTAATTAGCAGTGTTAATCATTACTTGATGCTCCATTCTGGGTGACACTAAATAGGGTTGCTTCTATACTTGTGGATCACCTTCGGCCCCAAAGCCGAACTCCTAAAATTAAAAGATAAATTTCACCTGACATCCATGGTGGGATAGTAGGGGCAATATAATTGCATGCTGCAACTAGCAATTTTAGGGCTATTTCAGACGACCGTATATCAGCTCGGTTTTCACGACGAGCCGATGTACAGTGTCCTTGTCTGTAGAGGGGGAGGATGGAAGAGCCAGGAGCAGGAACTGAGCTCCCGCCCCTAGCCACTATTTGCAATGGGAGGGGCGGGATGGGGGCGGAGCTAAGTGGCACGACTTAGCTTCGCCCCCGTCGCGCCTCCTCCTATTGCAAATAGTGGCAAGGGGTGGAGAGGGGGCGGGAGCTCAGTTCCTGCTCCTGGCTCTTCCATCCCCCCCCCCCCCCCCCCTCATACAAGAACACCGTATATCGGCTCGGCGTGAAAACTGAGCCGATATACAGTCGTCTAAATAAGCCCTAAATTGGACAAATGCCTGGGGGGTGAGAGAGAGGCAACAATATCCGCAAGCATACTAGTAAATGCTAAATTTGTGGCCTTGAATACACAGAAAATGCAAAAAAAGGCCAACTTAGCCCAGCTCAGGGGCCAAGGAAATAGAATGTAAGATGTTGTAGCACAGAATACTCTGGGTCACTGTAGGTCATCAAGACAAAAAAGGGAAATGGTCAAATGGCTCTTCTTTGGTTTGTGGGCCCTGTAAGGGCCAAAACAATGAGGTATTGGTTTACAACATTGCCCACCGTCCCCTACGTTTGGTTAACTTGATAAACACCATAACAGGTGCAGCTTAATTGTAACAACGAGTGGTAGGTGGCCAAGTTAGTACAAGCTTGCAACCCAAATTCAAGGGTCCTCTGTTACATGTGCTGCTGGGAACTGTAGTTCTAAGCTTCCTAGCAGCACAGCCCTCACAGGGTTAATTGATTGAGCTGGCTGGGTGTGGTTCTTCCTGCTAGCCAATCTCCTAGGTCTGTGCTCACATATAAACCCAGCTCCTAGTCAGTCTCTGTCTGGTGTTCAGGGTGAGCAGTCATGAATCCTTGTCTGTTAAAGTTTGCTGTGTGATTTGTGCCCTGTGCTGTTACTTGTACGTTTAAATTCTTTCGGTTTTGTGTTAGCTTGCTGTGTGACCTGTTATCTGTGTCCTGTCCTGTTGCAGCGTGCTGTGTGAACTCTGTCCGGTTCTGCTGGACTCCTGGTTAGTGTAGGGACTAGCAGTATAACCAGGAGCTGTGAAGTGGTCTGCTAGCTTTCATGTTTTGTACAAAATGTCAACTAATACCTGGTATTTATATTCAACTTATCTTCTGTTATTAGTGGTTGCATTTTGGCTGCTGTACGCTGTGTATTCTGGCTCTGTGTGTCCCGTTGTTCAGTACCTGTCATGTGGCATGTGAATGCATCCTGTTCTGGTGTGTGGCTCCTAGGATCAGCTAGGGCCCATATTCGAAGACTGCTGGGCTGCCATTATTCGGGCAATGTCCCCGCTTAAGTAGGGCCAGGTCAACCTCCTCGTAGCACAGGGTCAGTTTGCCAGAAACCCGTGTGCGTACCCTAGTCCACTTTGGTTATGATCGTGTGGCCCCGTGCTTAGTTTGCCCACATGATCGTAACATCCTCGTTTTCTTGCGAGTCCCTAACTTAAAAAGTGCCAAAAAGTACTTAACTACAACCAACAAAGGGCACATCCAGCGTTAAAGGAAAAAAAAATACGATCTGGAGAGACCAGCTAGTGTCTGCCTCCTTGCACGTGGTCCATCTGCCATGGAACTGCTCCCTGAGGTGTCTGGAAGTAGTCTGCAAGGATGTTCCTGACTTTGAGAGCAGAATTTGTAGGCCTACCATGCTGTGCACGCTCATCCAATACCTCCTGATTAAAAGTAGTTTGACTAGCCGCCTCAGCATTTCAAACCGTATTATGTTGCTGGCAAAAATTATGGAGAACCACACAGACGTGAATTACTGCCTGCACGTTGTCCAGAGCCAGCTGAATGGCACTGTGAAACACTCATCAGCTGGCTAGTATACCAAATGCACATTCAACACAACACTGGGCACGTGTCAGGTGGTAATTAAACACCTGCCTACTGGTGTCCATGTGTCTGCGAGCAAAGGGACACATAACATGATTAGCCAGCCCAAAACCGCCACTAGGACAATGGGGCATCTGGCCTAGACAAACCAGGAAGGTTCCAGGGCTCCAACAGGGAGAGCTGCCCCGCCATCAGCCGCCGACCCATTATGGAAGCGCTGAAAATGTGAGCATCTGCAGCACTCCCAAAGGCCCCAATATCAACCAGCAGGAATCAATATTGACTATCAGCTACTGCCAATAGTACCACTGAAAAGAACTGCCGATAGTTGAAGTATTGAGACCCTGAGTTTGGTGGCCTTCTGACACGAATATGCTTTCCATCCAGGGCCTCGATGCAATTTGGAAATTGGGCAGCATGCATAAAGCCATCAGCGACGTCCATCTAGTCTTGCAGAGAGGGCAGAGCCAGACGCTGCCAGTTGATGTCACAGGTAGCCCTGACGATTCCACTGACAGTGGAGTGGCCAAGCAAGAAACTAAGATGCAAGGAAGCATAATAATTGCCAGTGGCCAGGAACCTAATTGTGGGGAGAAAAAAAAAAAAACTAATTCAGAAATCACAACAAACATCCACGTATATGGTAAGCAGACAAATCTCTTGCAAATCAACTTATCACTCTGTGACAGCACATCTGATAACGAGACACCACCAACAGTAAGTAGCATGTAGACAACATGCGTGTCAGAGGACTATGTTTCTTTCCCCATGGCAGCAAAATATGGCCTTAACACTCATTCATTTGACCCCCCTCAAAGGCTTTAAATGTGCTAAGACAAAACCCAGCACAGCTTGGGCAATTTCACAATCTCAAAATAGCAGAAAACCAACATGGTTTGGAACAATGGCCTTTGGGGTGCCACTTTGCTGGCAAGTTCAAATACAGAAGGGTGGAATGAGCATACATCCGTGCAATCACAGTGGTTACCTCTGTATTTTAGCGAACATAAATCACCTCAATTAGAGTGTCCGCCAGACGTGCGTTTAATGCGACTAATTTAAGGGCACAATTCAAATGCGCCAAAATAAAACCAGTCACATTCTAGTGCAAAAATTACAACCACAACACAATAAACGGAGGACAGAGCGCATTTGCACGATTGCTAGCAACTGTGCGAACATGGTCCCAGGAGCGTGCATTGCACAAAACACCTGCCCCAAGCATTTTTTACCGCCACTACTCAATAAATACATATGCTACAATTCAAAGGCTGACAGGCGCAAAAACATTAAGGTAACTTTATAGGAACACATATACTTACCGCAGAGTGACCTGGAGTTTTTGCTCAGCACAGACTCTCTCCCGCATGTTGGTATCTCTGTGTGTAATACCGGCACGCACCACCTCCATAAGTTCATCGAACATAGCGACCAATAAAGGATAGAAAGCTACTGGTCAATACTGCCATGCTGAGCCACCATTGGATGAATCCAGTACCTCCTAATCCTCCTGACCAGACCAGCACTATTGCTAGTACTAGCTTGGCCACTAGGAAGCTCACTATGCACGTCCTCAGAGGTCTTAGGCAAGTCCTTACAAACACTCAACAGCTAATGCAGGTAGAACCAGAGGCAGAATGAAGCACAGCCACAATTAACATCAGTTAAATAGTTGCCCATCACAGAGAAGAACATCCCACAGGTGCGACAATCATGTGCAGCTATTCAGGCCCTTCAAGTATGTAAATGTACTGGTATGCTGCTAGGCGCGCATAACAACATATTAAGAACACGATATTTGCCAATTGTAAAAAACGATTTTTTTTGGCGTTCGGGCGCAGTTAACACATCTCATATGCAGGTTGGAAGTGTGCACACATATGAGCACACAACAGCCTCGTTCGCACGTCTTCAACGGAACACGTAACAATCACTTCATCCATCCAGAGCAGCCATTCCAAGGCGACAATGTGTTACGAATTTGAAGGTGGTGAGTTTGAGGTTGATACAAACATCGACGCAAAATTCCAATACGCCTGCATTCCAAAGCACAAATTAGTCAGGTCCTGACTGTAGCAATCTGCACCCTACATTCACATTTTGCAAAGGCCGTTGGTATGAAGGCGCATGTTTAACCTAAAACAAACTGTTAGCGCAAATTCGCTATTTCAGATATACTGTGCGTTTCCAAATTAAATAATATGTGCAGGCCTGGAGAGCCTTTCAAAGACCACATGGCTACATCATGTGTCCCAAAAGAATCTCTAGCTTTATTAAGCGCGGGTAAAACTTAAATAAGTTTCAACACAGGAAGTCTGGCAATTTAGCAGTTACAGTGAGCTGATAGGCCATTTCTCAGAGGGAGGTATTTGGGGGGTAGCTTGTGATGTCATCCATCTGGGAGGAACTTCGGTGAGCACGCTCAGTTCATTCTTGAATTTGGTCTCATGAGAAGAACATCCTGTTTCTCCTCTCTGCTTGACCAAGATAAAGACAATCCTAGATAGCTTTTTGCCAGTTAGAACCGGTTTGACCAGTATTGGGACAATAGGCACTGCTACTTAAATTCTTGTGGAGATGGGGAGGGGGGGCGATGTTCCCTTCCCCCAGAGGTTCAGACCGGAAACACAACATAGAATCTTCACAGTTGACAAAAATACAGAAAATACATATAGGATATCTCCCACAATTCCCTCCTTTGTTGTGCGTATTTTCATTCTCCTGGATAGTTTTTCCTTCCTATTTGTGTTCTCGGACCTTTCCCTACGGCCTACAGGGGACCCTAGCTGTCACCTTCGCCACGAGGCTGCCTCCCGCAAGGGTGACACCACACGCCTGGGCCCTTTCCCTGTCTCCTGCCTTATCCCTTCCTACTGCTGGGTGATATCCAGGATAAGGAAAATACCTCACAACACGTTACAGTTTCCCAACGGTATTCTAGGTAGATGGCTCCTGAAAGATTGATCTTTATTCCACGTTTTCTGCATAAGCCACCTTGTTCATAGTTTAGATGACATACAACATGTTGAATGTGACTGGCTTTCCAAGGTGTGATTTCAGGTTATATTGTTTGTTACATGTTAACATTGGTCTGATTACACAATATGGCTGAAACATTGGTACACTTACTGCTACCTTATTGTATTTATTGACATTTTTCTGATCTTTGACACATAACCAGGGGCGTAACTATAGAGGATAGAGAGGATGCAGTTGCACCCGGGCCCAGGAGCCTTTTGGGGGCCCATAAGGCCTCTCTTCTCCATATAGGGAACCCAGTACTATGAGTAAAGCATTATAGTTCAGGGTCCAGTTCCAAGTTTTTCATCGGGGCCCGGGAGCTTCAAGTTACGCTTCTACACATTACATATGAAACAGTATAACCCTCTTCATAGGATGTACGTCTTCTGTTACCCTTATGAGGAAGAAGAGAAAAGACAGCCCAATTACCGCAAGGGTCCTACATATAACAAAGGATTATGGGCCACATTTGTCTCCTTCCTTGATTATCTTTATTCAATGTCTGACATGAACCCAAATTAGCTTTCTTCAATTTTCACTGAGATTGTAGTGGTTAACAGCACTTAAACGGGTTCTTTGTATCTCGATTTCAAGCTCTTCCTTGCGTCTTTTTAGGACAACTAAACCACCTGAAAGCAAACTATGCGACTCTTGATCTGGAAACAAGGAGAATACACATTTATGAGTGACAGTTGATATAACTCCTGATGTAAGGCACTCACATGGGAGGTGAGGCCCTCCTTTTTGGCCTGGAATAAGCATAGGCCTATTACAGCAGCATTACCAAACAAAACCTTCAGAGGGACTCAACTTAGTCTTATATTCAGGCGTGGCTCTGACCAAGTAGATGACTAATAAAATGTTTACCTTTATTATTTATTATTACTTCCGCTGTACCCAAATATTCAAAATTACTTTCATAAAACATATTTTTAGGTCATATTTTTAGCGTGTTAAAAATTATTTTTATTTTATTTATTTTTATTTCTCAAGCCACGCCTCCAAATAACATGAAAAGAGGTCTATGCAAACCGACAACTCCAAACACCTACCTGTGGTAGCTGTATGCTATCATTCTGCAGTCACTGATACAGATAGTCTGGCTCGCACCGAGAAGGTACCTTGACCAATTGGCCTGGATTGTAACGGGCGCATATCGTGCATCCCTGTACAAACCCTATTGCAGCAGTGTTGAACCCTGGGGTAAGCCAAGCAGAAGACACCATACCACACGTTACCTCCTTGGATGGATGGGTTAGCTCTTGGATCAGGTGTGACATCATGGAGTACAGCGTGCAGGGGAGGCACAGGCATTTACTTTTCTGCTAGACCCCAGTAGCATTCCGTTCGCTTTTTCCACTCCTCTTTTTTCTTCCTTTTGAGGCCTGTTCCTGTAATTCAAGCAACAGAGAAATATCTACACCTGTTTCAGGTGCAAGCAGGTTACCAGCCCTTACCTCATTCAAGGGAAGTCAGGCTGCTGCGGTGCCTGCTCTCTGGTTCCTTCCAGCCTCAGTGGTTGTCTCTGTGGCATAAGCCTGGACTTTGATGATGTCACCTGTGCGGAAAGAGCTAAAAACTTGTAGAACAAAGACACTGCTTCTGCGTTCTGGATTGGCTTACTCAAGGACCCCATGAAACTTCCACTGTGCCACATAGGATGTGAAATCGTGTACGATTCCCAATGTGTACCTTAAGTCGGTGCAGACTCAAACAGTCTTACCTGCAGCCAGCTTACATATTTCAGTGAGCGCCATCACCTTTATTTCCTGAGTAACTGAGTCTCTCAGGAGGAAAATAGTGTTTTTTGTACAATTACCTCTTTCTGTCGGTTACCATTGCATAGCCTGTTTTGCTTGTCCATTTCCACAATATTTGGAACCATCTATGGATAAAACTCAAGATTTACATTAATCATGGCAGTTTCAACATTATTGTTAGGACCCCTAGTTTCTCTTTTCATTAATCTTCCGACAATCATTATCATGTGCCTGCTATTTAATGTCATGGTCTGCGCCTGCCGCCCCTTCCTCTCAACCTTCTAAATTCAGTAAAAGATATGAAACGGCATTTAGAACTATACCCCACTTGATTGCGATATGTGAGGGTGCTAGCAGGGCAGTCTCATACTTAGCTAGTCTGGAAGCTGAAAGATGTTTAATTTGCACTCTATACAGTTATTTTATGACACCTTGAGGGAGCATGACGTTACGGGGCCCCACACCATCTCTGGTACCTGCACGAAAGCGTACTGCAAACAGGAGAGGAAATATTGTTATTACAAACTACAACCATAACAACTGCACAAATGATGGTTAACTACTGGTTTACTAAGGGACTAGTATCCCTGATACCATTTGGGATATACTCAATTACTGGCATCCAAAATTTACTTATTTTTCAAATGTAGCGATTTTCATGTAAAATACTGTTGTTAATTGAAAATGAGATACACTCTAAAATAGAACTTTTGCTATTTTTTTTTTGACTAAAGTCCTTATCAGGTGTCTCAAGTACACAATTACCTCATTTTAGTATCTTAATTCAATAATATTCAAATTAACACGACTCAATATTTTTAAAATCCTCCACATACTCAAAGAACCTATATGTATATATATACACTGTGGCAATCCTGGACTATTATCTCACACAATTACCCTTAGGAATAAAATTAGATGCCCCTCCTTTGGTCACCTACATTTGTTCAAGTGAGAGACTTAACATGGAGTCTAAGAGTGACCTTCCCTCTATACATTACCACAATATACATATCTATACCAACATCCACTTAAATGGAGACACACTTCTTTCCTAGGCTGGTCTGTGTGGAGGGTGGAGCAGGACCTCTTCCTATTGTTCTTCCCTCCCATCTCCTTACATCACCTAGCTCCACCCCATGTGGTCTGGCTCAGCGTTTGGTCTTTCTTGCCTCATTTCATTTCTAGCCACCGGACAGTATACACACCATATAACACAATCTAACTCTCATACGGGCCCTTCATTTATACACAAATTCACACTCACTGGGGTTTTAATTCACTCATACACAAACTGATAAGTATCTCATGTGAAGTAGAAACTGGGATTGTATTTATTGTACATAGGACTTCCCATATTGAACAAAGTATATATATAAGAAAAACTCTTATGTACCGCGTTTTTTACATATTTTGTTCAGAATAGGCTATCCAATGACAAACACAATACAACTTATGCCCATTTCCACCCACATACTTATATTCACCACTCCAGATAGCAACTATTATCACCGTTCATTGTTAAACCTTCTACCTTTCCTTAACTCATTGACTTGCTTTTTCCTTCACCCATTTTTGTGTGTCCAGTTGTGTTTACAAACATCATCTCATTGAATTTGCTTGCGAGTCTTTGATTTTTCCCCACACCTCACGACGCAGGTTTGGCTTATCTCACTAATAAGCACTTACAGTTTCGACCCTGCTCTTTTATGTCGTAATTAGAAAAATCCTATTATTATTGAGATTCTCTCATCCCACAACTCGTAGCACAAACTTTTACTTTTGGCACTAGTCCTCAAAAAATTCGTTGGGCCCACTACAATTGGATAGGTATCTCGGCCGGCTCACTCTTCCATCAGACAGGCCTCTCTGCTGTCTGGTATCAATTACTCCAAGCCAAAATCCTTTGAGTTGATGACTACTAGCATGGCAAATGAAAGCATTCCATGTGTACCCCTCCCCCCACATAACAAAGGGAGACCTCATCAACCACATGTTGAACAATGGAAACTCTCTCACCGCATGGACACTCTCAGCAACTTTACTCACTACTATAACCTTCAGCTAAAATTGCTTATATCAACTTTTCTTTTTACTTTCTTTTAACAAGTTCTCCTACTTTCTTTGTTCCTTATTAACCTGCACAGTCTGTTCACACCATTCACTACTACAGAGACAATACAAGACCCCCCCATAGCTCACACCTTCTTACACTCAGGACATTTCTTCACAGACAACATTAAAACCACACAGTATATCTACTTGATTGTTCTTTTGATACAGACTTATCATATTTCAACTCACCCGGGCTGGGGCGGATCATAGCAGAGAGGGAGAGATGATACAGGTATAAGAATAGCTTATTACCTTGTTTGAGCTCATTATCTGTCCGTCTCTGCTTCGAAGTCCCCTTGTGTCCGGATAACGATGAAATATCTTCATATCTCTGTATCTTCATTATCCCAGCGGTGCCTCCAAATTTGTTAGCGCAAATTCGCTATTTCAGATATACTGTGCGTTTCCAAATTAAATAATATGTGCAGGCCTGGAGAGCCTTTCAAAGACCACACGGCTACATCATGTGTCCCAAAAGAATCTCTAGCTTTATTAAGCGCGGGTAAAACTTAAATAAGTTTCAACACAGGAAGTCTGGCAATTTAGCAGTTACAGTGAGCTGATAGGCCATTTCTCAGAGGGAGGTATTTGGGGGGTAGCTTGTGATGTCATCCATCTGGGAGGAACTTCGGTGAGCACGCTCAGTTCATTCTTGAATTTGGTCTCATGAGAAGAACATCCTGTTTCTCCTCTCTGCTTGACCAAGATAAAGACAATCCTAGATAGCTTTTTGCCAGTTAGAACCGGTTTGACCAGTATTGGGACAATAGGCACTGCTACTTAAATTCTTGTGGAGATGGGGAGGGGGGGCGATGTTCCCTTCCCCCAGAGGTTCAGACCGGAAACACAACATAGAATCTTCACAGTTGACAAAAATACAGAAAATACATATAGGATATCTCCCACAAAACCAATAAAAGGACTATGTTCCTGATGACCTTTTCTCCTTGAGTTCTTGTCTCAGAACGTGGCAGTGTCAATTGTCATCGATTTTGAAGCATTGCAATCTCTGCGCTAGTCAGGCTGACTGTTCTTAGAGTCGGGTGTGGAGCAATGTTTGTGGTCGCTATAGAGGTGGCTTTCTTTAGAGATAAAAGTTTGGGGTACATGATTTGGGGGTTAACCTTTACTAAGTAATCTTAAGGCTACTCGGGTGTACGTACTGCTTGTGAATACAATCAAGGGGAACTGCCATATCCTTTCTTTGGCCAATATACAATCATCTGCCTGGAGCTATCTTCTGCTTGTGTATCAGAAGTTAACTATGCCAAGCTTTCATTATGCTAATGTCAAACTTTGCCTTTCACCCACAACAGGTGCGCTCGGCCGAAGATGTAACAACGTGTGTTAATCAATTATGCGCACACCTTCGCCTTTTCTCCAGTCACTATATAAAGCTCATTGAGTGGTAGACAGGGGCGTAACTATAGAGGGTGCAGGGGATGCGGTTGCACCCGGGCCCAGGAGCCTTAGGGGGCTCATAAGGCCTCTCTGCTCCATATAGGGAGCCCAGTACTATGAATAAAGCATTGTAGTTGGGGGCCCTGTTACAGGTTTTGCATTGGGGCCCAGAAGCTTCAAGTTATGGCTCTGTGCAGCATGGTTTAGGTATGGGTACGGGTACATATACAGATAGAGGGGGGGGGGGCCCAACCCACATTTTTCATCAGGGCCCCTGAGCCTTTAGTTATGCCCCTGGTGGTAGACGAGGTCCGGCTGACATTTATATTAGCTTTTTTGATAGTACAGTGGTGGTCTGGGCCTCTGTAGACGGAAGAAAAATGAACAAATGGCTAATGATTGCTGCCATTGAAAATTGCCCTGCGCTCTGGGACATATGCTGCGAGGCATATAAGAATAGGGGCCAGAAGGGCATTTTGCGGGGGAAGGTGGCCAAAAGGACCTTCCAGCATTGGTCTTCTTATTAGGAGAGTGTACAGAACACAAATGGTGAGTCTTCTTGACAATGTTGACGGTGACATGATGACCCAGCAATTGTGATAATGCTCCATACTGAATTCATTTATTTGGCTCAGCTCCCACTCATTTTGTTGCCAATGTGAATTGTGTCCGTGTTTGCCCACCTTTTGTATGTGCACTCTGTGTCCTCTGTATGTGTGTGTTTGCCCGCTAGCATGCACATTTTAAAGGCTACTGCCCTATGAGTAATGCGTTGCAAATGCCCCTACCCCTTTTGTTTTATTTGCACATACAGCATGTGGTTTGGGGAGAATGGTGAATTGTACTGCCCTATTGCAGCTGCAGGGACTTGCAAACAGACTCCACTCTCCCTTTCGGTTTAATTGCACATACAGCATGTTGTATTGTATCTGATGTTTATGTGTATTCATTTTGTTGTTGGGTCTTATCTGGCCCAAATATTCACACCTCTAGTGGCAATTGTGCGTACTTCCTGGCGTTCTATACGTGACCAATACACCAGGGTTCTGTGACAGCAAATCACCGCTGGTATGTTCCCTGGGGAACCAGTCTGATACAAGTTTGCACATATTCTAGGATTCCTGAGACCTGTGCTGGAGTTAAACATGTAAGTATATGATTTCCTTGTGACCTTTTTATTGTTTTAATTTGATTTAGTGTTGGAAATAAATGTTTAGCAAAAATGTGGAGGCCCATGCAGATGTGTGTTTCATACTGTCTTTAAGCAGGGCTTAAAGCAAATCAGGGGCAGCATTTGGATGTCCTATTTAAAAAGGGAGATGCATGCATTTGCCCTATTTTAGCTAATGCACAAATACCCAGTCTGTGTGTGCATGTGGGTCTCCAATCAACTACATTATTTGGCATTTGTGGAGTTTACAACTGTCCACAGCCAAATGTTGAGATTTGACTGAAGTCTTCATTGCTCTGTGGCCAAACTGCCTTTTTGGTGGATTTTGCAAGGGCAAAAAAAAATGTTAAAAAGTTGTCGCAGCCTGAACTGCTCTGTTACTGGGCTGATGATTTTGTCATTCCTAGGTAATTAACCAAAGTATATATTTTGTCAAAGACATTTGTGTTTTTAGGCTCAGTATGCATGACAATAAGTGACCAAATAGGCCTTGGCCAAGCAAGATGTTTATTTTCTGATTCAAGCGATATGGTCTTGGACAAATAATAATTCAAAATGGACCAAGCTCCTTGGGCTCACTTGAGGGGGCATAGTTTTATTTTGCTTTTGACACCATTGTGAGTTTGCACTAATTTTAAATATATTTACAATTTTAAGATCCAGCAATCTTGAGGAGGAGCCGGAGCAGGCTGAGGAGCAGGGGCAGTGTGAGGAGCAGGAACTGGAGGAGTAGGAGGAACAAACCCCCCACCAGGAGTTGCCCTCAAGATCTGGGGGCTCACAGGATGGTGGCCTGGAAGAGCAGAGCCCTGTGTTAGACAGGCTACCTCAGCGGGGTTCCTTGCATCGTGGGTCCAGGGTTCCTCCTCAGGCTTCCCAGCAGGTCCACTCAATCCTCCTCCGGCCAGAGTTCAGGTATAGCTGGGAGTGTTGGAGTACCTGAAAGTCTGGACGGATGAGGATTGGACTGACAAGTTCTGCTGGGGCCTAGCACCTCGCTGTCGAGAGGTCCACTCAATGCTGAAGGGGACAGTGAGAAGGGCCCTTGAGGCAGTCCTTGAGGTAGCCCTGCAGCCGGAACCAGCAAATGATTTTTTCTGGTTCCAGGACCTGTGGTGCCTCAATGGCAGGGGAGGGCAACGACAGAGGCAGGCCTATGAACGCTGGGCCCACGATGCAATGAATAGAAGGGCAGAGATTTCTCCTGACCTCTATACCGATGATACGGTGGAGGATGTCTGTAGCCCCCCAACCTTTTTTGTAAGCCCATCTGAGTATGCCTCCCAGAGGTCTGGAGGTCAGGGTTCTTGCACTTTGAGTGAGGAGAGTGCAATATACCCAGTCCTCTCTCAAGAGCCGGCCACTAGGGCAGCACCTCCAACACAGGACTTTGCTCACCCATCACGTCCTGTGTCTACCCTCTTCCCCTCCCCGGTGATTCCTGGCCCTTCACGGGTTGTGCCACTGCAAGACCGCCCCCAAGAACCCTCGGAACCCAGCCAGCCAGGGCAAGCAAGGCCCTCTGGCTTGAATGAACCAGCTCCAGCACCAGATGGGGCCGAGATTATTGGAGATTTGGAAGGTGGCCAAGAGAGACTAAGTAATGTAGAGGCCTCTCTGCAGCCTCCAGCACCCACGGGCACATCGAGGATTCTGGTGTTGATGCACAACCACAAATTGATCCTTCAGAATCCCAGCCCCAGGAGTTGGCGGTGCAGGGCAGGGCACCAACAGAAAGGCCACGAGGGTGCCCATGCAAGAGGGGTCGCCCCACAACACCATCCAAGCCACCAGCAACACATGCCTGGCGGTGCAAGTGACCCCCATGCCCTTTTCCTGTTTTTTTAAAAAATTATTTTGATGCTTGTAATATCAAACAAGTTTTTTCTTTTCACCATCTTTGCCCGTTAAAGGCATATTTATTTTGTTTACTTTTATTTATTATTCCAAATGTATGAATAAATACATTTACATTGCTGTTGGAGTGGTTGGTTTTCTTAACAAGGTAATTTCCTTTCATAGTCTCTGTGGAGGGCTTTCTCAAAGGACAAATTTGCAGACAAACACTGATGGCTCTTGCACACAAGTGTGTTTTACACCTTGCTAATCAATGTGTAAAAACATGCTTCTGACACTCTGGAAAGATTGGGATAAACTAGCTGCTTC
The DNA here is from genome assembly GCF_035609145.1 of Eleutherodactylus coqui. Classification (NCBI taxonomy): domain Eukaryota; kingdom Metazoa; phylum Chordata; class Amphibia; order Anura; family Eleutherodactylidae; genus Eleutherodactylus; species Eleutherodactylus coqui. Next base: position 67,995,795 of record NC_089842.1, read on the forward strand.
TACCACCCTTGAGCAGCCCCACGATGCAGGTTGGGTGCTTACACGGCTACCATAGTAGCCTGTGGAAAGCACCAGGGACAGCGCCAAACCACAGAGCTGTCAGGTGAGTCTCCAATGGCTGGCCTTTTATTTTTGCAAGTGCAGGCTCAGCATTTTTGAGAAAGCTGTCTCTGTGTGCGCTTCCAAAGCAAACGAGTGGTCTGCAACAGAAGCATGGTTTGACACACGGCTGTAGCAGCGTGGCAACGACGACTGTTTGAGCAAAGCCATTAAGTAGGCAGAAAGTGAATGCAGTAAGCTTGAAATGGGACAGGTGTAGCACATTGTGTGTTGTGGGGTTTTCAATGCCGAAAATGGAAGTACAAAAAAGGACATAGTCCCATCCTACTCTGCTTTACAGAAGTAGCAGGAGGGCCCATGTTTAAAAAAAAAAAAAAAAATCTATGCAATCCACACAACCAAGTCCCAGTAGGTCAGAAAATGTGTGGGGGGGTGCATTTAAAAAAAAAAAAAGGAAAGTGCCAGAATTGTAGCAAAAGACACACATAGCTCACAACTAGAGATGAGCGAACGTACTCGTCCGAGCTTGATACTCGTTCGAGTACTAGCGTGTTCGAGATGCTCGTTACTCGAGGCGAGCACCACACGATGTTCCAGTTACTTTCACTTTCATCTCTGAGACGTTAGCGCACTTTTCTGGCCAATAGAAAGACAGGGAAGGCATTAAACTTCCCCCTGCGACGTTCAAACCCTATACCACCCCCCTGCAGTGAGTGGCTGGCGAGATCAGGTGTCACCCGAGTATTTAAATCGGCCCCTCCCGCGGCTCGCCACAGATGGATTCTGACATAGATCAGGGAAAGTGCTGTCTTGCTGGAGCTGCTATAGGGAGAGTGTTAGGTGTTATTTTAGGCTTCAAGAACCCCAACGGTCCTTCTTAGGGCCACATCTGACCGTGTGCAGTACTGTTGAGGCTACTTTTAGCAGTGTTGCACATTTATTTATTTTTTTTGCATATCGGCCGTGCAGAGCATTGCGTCCTCAGTCTGCAGTAATTTTACATAGTATTGGGGCCAGTAGTGGTGAGGCAGGGACAGTGGGAAAGGTGAAAGAGATATACTGTCTATATAGGCAGTGGGCTTTTTCAAACAAATTTGGGGAAAAAAATCTATTTGGGCTGCCTGTGACCGTCCTCAGTGCACTGCGTCTCTGCTGGGGGTAGTAGTCCTAATTAATACGCAGCTAAGTGTTACAGCAGGCTTGCGCAAAAGTGTTTCCTAGCTCTGCGTTGCCCGATACATCACCTCTGTCATCCTGTCCAGAGGGAAACAGTCTGCAGTAATTTTACATAGTATAGGGCCAGTAGTGGTGAGGCAGGGACAGTGGGAAAGGTGAAAGAGATATACTGTCTATATAGGCAGTGGGCTTTTTCAAACAAATTTTGGGAAAAAAAATCTATTTGGGCTGCCTGTGACCGTCCTCAGTGTACTGCGTCTCTGCTGGGGGTAGTAGTCCTAATTAATACGCAGCTAAATGTTACAGCAGGCTTGCGCAAAAGTGTTTCCTGGCTCTGCTGTGCGTTCCGTAAGCGAAGTCAGCCTCCAACCACAGGCCAATAAGCGGCACATTTAATTACAGCGTTCTGTTTCTGCACTACTGGTAATACACCATGCTGAGGGGTAGGGGTAGGCCTAGAGGACGTGGATGCAGGCGAGGACGCGGAGGCCCAAGTCAGGGTGTGGGCACAGGCCGAGCTCCTGATCCAGGTGTATCGCAGCTGACTGCTGCGGGATTAGGAGAGAGGCACGTTTCTGGCGTCCCCACATTCATCTCACAATTAATGGGTCAACGCAGTAGACCTTTATTAGAAAATGAGCAGTGTGAGCAGGTCCTGTCGTGGATGGCAGAAAGTGCATCCAGCAATCTATCGACCACCCAGAGTTCTGCACCGTCCACTGCTGCAACTCTGAATCCTCTGGCTGCTGCTCCTCCTTCCTCCCAGCCTCCTCACTCCATTACAATGACACATTCTGAGGAGCAGGAAGACTCCCAGGAACTGTTCTCGGGCCCCTGCCCAGAATGGGCAGCAATGGTTCCTCTCCCACCGGAGGAGTTTGTCGTGACCGATGCCCAACCTTTGGAAAGTTCCCGGGGTCCGGGGGATGAGGCTGGGGACTTCTGGCAACTGTCTCAAGAGCTTTCAGTGGGTGAGGAGGATGACGACGATGAGACACAGTTGTCTATCAGTCAGGTAGTAGTAATTGCAGTAAGTCCGAGGGAGGAGCGCACAGAGGATTCGGAGGAAGAGCAGCAGGACAACGAGGTGACTGACCCCACCTGGTTTGCTAAGCCTACTGAGGACAGGTCTTCAGAGGGGGAGGCAAGTGCAGCAGCAGGGCAGGTTGGAAGAGGCAGTGCGGTGGCCAGGGGTAGAGGCAGGGCCAGACCGAATAATCCACCAACTGTTTCCCAAAGCGCCCCCTCGCGCCATGCCACCCTGCAGAGGCCGAGGTGCTCAAAGGTGTGGCAGTTTTTCACTGAGAGTGCAGACGACCGACGAACAGTGGTGTGCAACCTTTGTCGCGCCACGATCAGCCGGGGGAGCCACCAGCACCAGCCTCACCACCACCAGCATGCGCAGACATATGATGGCCAAGCACCCCACAAGGTGGGAAGAAGGCCGTTCACCGGCTCCGGTTTGCACCACTGCCTCTCCTCCTGTGCCCCAACCTGCCACTGAGAGCCAACCCCCCTCACAGGACACAGGCACTACCGTCTCCTGGCCTGCACTCACACCCTCACCTCCGCTGTCCTCGGCCCCATCCACCAATGTCTCTGAGCGCACCGTCCAGCCGTCGCTAGCGCAACTGTTGGAGCGCAAGCGCAAGTACGCAGCCATGCACCCGCACGCTCAAGCGTTAAACGTGCACATAGCCAAATTGATCAGCCTGGAGATGCTGCCGTATAGGCTTGTGGAAACGGAGGCTTCCAAAAACATGATGGCGGCGGCGGCCCCCGCGCTACTCGGTTCCCAGTCGCCACTACTTTTCCCGATGTGCCATCCCAGCCCTGCACGACCACGTCTCCCGCAACATTGTACGCGCCCTCACCAACGCGGTTACTGCCAAGATCCACTTAACAACGGACACGTGGACAAGCACAGGCGGACAGGGCCACTATATCTCCCTGACGGCACATTGGGTGAATTTAGTGGAGGCTGGGACCGAGTCAGAGCCTGGGACCACTCACGTCCTACCCACCCCCAGAATTGTGGGCCCCAGCTTGGTGGTGGTATCTGCGGCGGTGTATGCTTCCTCCACTAAACCACCCTCCTCCTCCTACGCAACCCCTGCCTCGCAATCAAGATGTGTCAGCAGCAGCACGTCGCCAGCAGTCGGTGTTGCATGGCGTGGCAGCACAGCGGTGGGCAAGCGTCAGCAGGCCGTGCTGAAACTACTCAGCTTAGGAGAGAAGAGGCACACGGCGCACAAACTGCTGCAGGGTCTGACAGAGCAGACCGACCGCTGGCTTGCGCCGCTGAGCCTCCAACCGGGCATGGTCGTGTGTGACAACGGCCGTAACCTGGTGGCGGCTCTGCAGCTCGGTAGCCTCACGCACGTGCCATGCCTGGCCCACGTCTTTAATTTGGTGATTCAGCGCTTTCTGAAAAGCTACCCACGCTTGTCAGACCTGCTCGGAAAGGTGCGCCGGCTCAGTGCACATTTCCGCAAGTCCCACACGGACGCTGCCACCCTGCGCACCCTGCAACATTGGTTTAATCTGCCAGTGCACCGACTGCTGTGCGACGTGCCCACACGGTGGAACTCTACGCTCCACATGTTGGCCAGGCTCTATGAGCAGCGTAGAGCTATAGTGGAATACCAACTCCAACATGGGCGGCGTAGTGGGAGTCAGCCTCCTCAATTCTTTACAGAAGAGTGGGCCTGGTTGGCAGACATCTGCCAGGTCCTTGGAAACTTTGAGGAGTCTACCCAGATGGTGAGCGGCAATGCTGCAATCATTAGCGTCAGCATTCCTCTGCTATGCCTCTTGAGAAGTTCCCTGCAAAGCATAAAGGCAGACGCTTTGCGCTCGGAAACGGAGGCGGGGGAAGACAGTATGTCGCTGGATAGTCAGAGCACCCTCATGTCTATATCTCAGCGCGTTAAGGAGGAGGAGGAGGTGGAGGAGCATGAGGAGGAGGGGGAAGAGACAGCTTGGCCCACTGCTGAGGGTACCCATGCTGCTTGCCTGTCATCCTTTCAGCGTGTATGGCCTGAGGAGGTGGAGGAGGAGGAGGATCCTGAAAGTGATCTTCCTAGTGAGGATAGCCATGTGTTGCGTACAGGTACCCTGGCACACATGGCGGACTTCATGTTAGGATGCCTTTCTCGTGACCCTCGCGTTACACGCATTCTGGCCACTACGGATTACTGGGTGTACACACTGCTCGACCCACGGTATAAGGAGAACCTTTCCACTCTCATACCCGAAGAGGACAAGTTGATGGTAAAATTCCCATCCGACAGCGCTAGTGGCAGAAGGCGCAGTTCTGAGGGCCAGGTAGCAGGGAAGGCGCGGAGATCAGGCAGTATGTACAGCACAGGCTGGGGAACAATCTCTAAGGCCTTTGACAGCTTTCTGGCTCCCCAGCAAGACTGTGTTACCGCTCCTCAGTCAAGGCTGAGTCGGCGGGAGCACTGTAAAAGGATGGTGAGGGAGTACGTAGCCGATCGCACGACCGTCCTCCGTGACGCCTCTGCCCCCTACAACTATTGGGTGTCGAAGCTGGACACGTGGCCTGAACTCGCGCTGTATGCCCTGAAGGTGCTTGCTTGTCCTGCGGCTAGCGTCTTGTCAGAGAGGGTGTTTAGTGCGGCTGGGGGAATCATCACGGATAAGCGTGCCCGCCTGTCAACCGACAGTGCCGACAAGCTTACACTCATCAAGATGAACAAAGCCTGGATTTCCCCAGACTTCTCTTCTCCACCAGCGGACAGCAGCGGTACCTAAACAATACGTAGGCTGCACCCGCGGATGGCAGAATCGTTCTCTATCACCATAAAAAACAGGGACCTTTTAGCTTCATCAATCTGTGTATTATATTCATCCTCCTCCTCCTGCTCCTCCTCCTGAAACCTCGCGTAATCACGCCAAATGGGCAATTTTTCTTAGTCCCACAAGGCTGAGTCATATAATTTTTGTAAACAATTTTTATACGTTTCAATGCTCATTAAAGCGTTGAAACTTGCACCTGAAACAATTTTTATTTTAACTGGGCTGCCTCCAGGCCTAGTTACAAATTAAGCCACATTAACCAAAGTGATTAATGGGTTTCACCTGCCCTCTTGGTTGGGCATGGGCAATTTTTCTGAGGTACATTAGTACTGCTGGTACACCAATTTTTTGGGGCCCTCGCCTACAGTGTAATCCAATTAATTTTTTGCCCACCTGCATTAAAGCTAACGTTACATCAGCTGCGCTGGGCACTGCAATGGGATATATTTATGTACCGCCGGTGGGTTCCAGGGAGCCACCCATGCTGTCGGTCCACACGGAGTTGTAACTGCATGTGTCCACTTCTAAAGAACCCCAGTCTGACTGGGGCATGTAGTGTGGGCCGAAGCCCACCTGCATTAAAAATGACATTACCTCAGCTGTGCTGGGCACTGCAATGGGATATATTTATGTACCGCCGGTGGCTTCCTGGCACCCACCCATGCTGTCGGTCCACACGGAGTTGTAACTGCATGTGTCCACTTCCAAAGAACCCCAGTCTGACTGGGGCATGCAGTGTGGGCCGAAGCCCACCTGCATTAAACATGACATTACCTCAGCTGTGCTGGGCACTGCAATGGGATATATTTATGTACCGCCGGTGGCTTCCTGGCACCCACCCATGCTGTCGGTCCACACGGAGTTGTAACTGCATGTGTCCACTTCTAAAGAACCCCAGTCTGACTGGGGCATGCAGTGTGGGCCGAAGCCCACCTGCATTAAACATGACATTACCTCAGCTGTGATGGGCAATGCAATAGGATATATTTATGTACCGCCGGTGGGTTCCAGGGAGCCACCCATGCTGTGGGTGCTCACGGAATTCCCATTGCGGAGTTGTACCTGCCTGTGATTATTTATAAAAAAACGCGGTCTGACTGGGGCATGCAGACACCTTGACAGAATGAATAGTGTGTGGCACATAGGTTCCCCATTGCTATGCCCACGTGTGCAGCTCCTGATGGAGGTGGCACAGGATTGGATTTCTCATTGCTTCTGTACTGCATTGTGGGCTATCGCCCCGCCCCTTTTAAAGAGGATCGCTGCCTAGCCGTGCCAACCCTCTGCAGTGTGTGCCTGCGGTTCCTCCTCATGGCAGACGCACTTATAAATAGACATGAGGGTGGTATGGCATGAGGGCAGCTGAAGGCTGCGCAGGGACACTTTGGTGTGCGCTGTGGACACTGAGTCGTGCAGGGGGGGGGGGGGGGGTTGGTCAGCATGTAACCCAGGAGAAGTGGCAGCGGAGTATCATGCAGGCAGTAATTGTGCTTTGTTGGAGGTAGTGTGGTGCTTAGCTAAGGTATGCATTGCTAATGAGGGCTTTTTAGAGGTAAAAATTGTTGGGAGGGGGGGCACTCTTGCCGCTATTGTGGCTTAATAGTGGGACCTGGGAACTTGAGATGCAGCCCAACATGTAGCCCCTCGCCTGCCCTATCCGTTGCTGTGTCGTTCCCATCACTTTCTTGAATTGCCCAGATTTTCACAAATGGAAACCTTAGCTAGCATCGGCGAAATACAAAAATGCTCGAGTCGCCTATTGACTTCAATGGGGTTCGTTACTCGAAACGAACCCTCGAGCATTGCAAAATTTTCGTCCCAAGCAACGAGCTCCCGAGCATTTTGGTGCTCGCTCATCTCTACTCACAACCAAACACACACTGAATGACACAATTTATTTGCTTTGGTTAACCCAAACAACACTCCGTCGGCCCAATAGGCACAAACATAGCGGTAGGTTGTTTTCAAAATACAAAAAAAAAAAAGGTGCATGGGGAGCCCATGTGTGCGTGTTCACATTTAGCAATACGCTATGTATTGGTAAATTCATCTAATTGTCAAGAGTGCCAAAAACCTGCAACAAACATACAAAAATGCATTACTCCAAATAAAGGCAATTACGGGTGAAAACCGAAAAGAAAACAAAAACAGCTAGCCACATGCTTATACAAATGGTGTTTTAGAAGTGCCTTAAATTGCACACTCAAACACAAAAATGTGGATTAACACTTTCCAATCCAATGTCGGGCCTGCCGCAACATCATCATTTTCCTCCACAGCTCCGATGTCAGGGACAGGCCCGACCCTGCAGTGCAGGAGTGCATCTGCACCCGATCATAAGACACATCGGGTGCAGATACACTCCTGCATTGGTCCTCATCAAGGACCCCCGAGGAGAAGGCAGAAAGGGTTTTTACTTTCTGCCTTCCACTTTACACATTACATAGAGCTCAATTAGCGCTATGTAATGCATGGAGATTCCGGCCGGCGATCATGTGACCGCCGATTGTCACCTGACCCCAGCTGTTACATAATCGCCGGGTCGGCATTCCGCCCGGCGATCATGTGACCGCTGTGTGCCACCTGACCCCAGCTGTCACATGATCGCCTAGCCGGAAGGCTGAAGGGAGAATGCGGAAGTAATACTTCCGCATTCTCCCGACGGTGATCTGACCACTGGCACCCTCCTGAACGCTTTCAGATCAGGAGGGTGAAGGAAGAATTTATTTTTTCTCATCCAAATAAATTGGAGCTGGGGAGAATGGGCGAGAAAAAATAAATGGATTGGAAAGGGTTAAAGGCTGAAACATCCATTCACAGTCTGTGGAGGTGGAGAATAGAAAACAAACCACATAGGGCATTGGCTCAAATGGTTGTGGTGAAGGGAAAAAATGGAGGATAAAAAGATTTGCTGTCCCGGGAATAAAATCCAGCTGCTCAGAGCATAATGTGCAGCTATTTCAACTGTCAATATTTGCAGGAATGCTGCCCGGGAGCAGGAGCCTGCAGACGGATCCCCACTGTCAGCCTATCTGACCGCGAAGCATTGCAATGATTCTCCACTCGTGGACAAGGGGGAAGCGCTCTAGATAACAACGCTATGGAGAGCGTTTACTGTGCTCCCCTCGCTCTGGGGAACACAATTCAAACCCGCTCGTGGACAGGCAGCATTAGTCAAAAAGAATTGACAGCACAAAGTATCTAAAAAGATAGTAGCTGTCACCATTTTGTACTAATTCAGTTTAGCATTGTGTTCAGACATGAAGTTTTTCTTTTGCATTTGACAGTGCCCTGGATCGATATAATAGAAATGTGAATCAAGGACAACGGAAAGTGTGCACAAAGTCACCCGTGAGGTTGTAAGTGATTGCCTCTTTTACAACATTGTGCAAATACATTTTGAAATGTGTGTAAAGAGTTTGGATTTGGTTCAAGAAACAGATCAAGGACAATCCAAAGGTGCAACACAATTTAGAGGCTTAATACAGTAAGCTTGTTTCGTATTCCTACTGGCAATAGTTCTGCATATGGCAGGTTATACTTCTTGTGGTTCCGCACTGCATGTTGTCTGGACTTAAATGTGAATAAAAAGAGCAATTATATTTTGCTTCGCTCATAGTGCTGTTTACTATCTATTACTGAGCTTTTAGCTGAAGGAGTTTATAATCCCAACCAGAGGTGTAGTTTGAAGTTTCTGTACCCCAATGCAAAATCTGAAGCCAGGGCCAGACCGGGATTGAAAAACTGCCCAGGTACATAGACCTCACCAGCCCACATACAATATTGCTTCCTCCAATACTGCAGAAACATAGCGGCATACAGCAAATACATTTTGCTTTACTTTTTAAAATGAAAGTATCATTGACTGTTTTCTTTTGAGTAAATCCAATAGATCAGGACCAGAGATGAGCGAGCGTACTCGTCCGAGCTTGATGCTCGTTCGAGTATTAGAGTGTTCGAGATGCTCGTTAATCGAGACGAGCACCACGCGATGTTCGAGTTACTTTCATTTTCTTCCCTGAGAAGCATTTGCGTGCTTTTCTGGCCAATAGAAAGACAGGGAAGGCATTACAACTTCCTCCTGTGACATTCCAGCCCTATACCACCCCCCTGCAGAGAGTGGCTGGGGAGATCAGGTGACACCCGAGTATTAAAATCTGCCCCGCCCGCGGCTCGCCACAGATGCATGCTGACAGAGATCAGGGAAAGTGCTGTCTTGCTGTAGCTGCTATAGGGAGAGTGTTAGGTGTTATATTCGTCTTCAAGAACCCCAACAGTCCTTCTTAGGGCCACATCTGACCGTGTGGAGTACTCTTGAGGCTGCTTTTAGCATTGTTGCACAATTATTTTTTTTTTGTATATCGGGCGTGCAGACCATAGCGTCCTCAGTCTGCAGTCATTTTACAGAGTATAGGGGCAGTACTGGTGAGGCAGGGACAGTGGGAAAGGTGAAAGAGATATACTGTCTATATAGGCAGTGGGCTTTTAAAAAAAATTGGGGAAAATACTATATTTGGGCTGCCTGTGACCGTCTTCAGTGTACTGCGTGTCTGCTGGGGGTAGTAGTCACTAATTAATACCCAGCTAAGCATTACAGCAGGCTTGCGCATAATTGTTTCCTGGCTCTGCTGTGCCCGTTACATGACCGCCGTCATCCCGCCAGAGGGAAACAGTATACATAATATACGCTGCATAAAGTGTCTGTCTGGTGTTTCACCTCACCATTTAAAAAAATAGAAGCAAAATACTTAAGGCCTACCACTGGCCTTTGGCCACTTGACTGCTTCTGCGCTGTGAATTCCAGTAGCTCAGCCATACGCACCTACGTCTCACTACAGGCTTGCGCATAATTGTTTCCTGGCTCTGCTGTGCGCTCCGTAAGCAAAGTCAGCCTCCAACCACAGGCCAATAAGCGGCACATTTAATTACTGCGTTCTGTTTCTGCTCTACTCGTAATACACCATGCTGAGGGGTAGGGGTAGGCCTAGAGGACGTGGACGCGGGTGAGGACGTGGAGGCCCAAGTCAGGGTGTGGGCACAGGCCGAGCTCCTGGTCCAGGTGTATCGCAGCCGAATGCTGCGGGATTAGGAGAGAGCCAAGATTCTGGGGTCCCCAGATTCATCTCACAATTAATGGGTCCACGTGGTAGACCTTTATTAGAAAATGAGCAGTGTGAGCAGGTCCTGTCATGGATGGCAGAAAGTGCATCCAGCAATCTATCGACCACCCAGTCTTCTACGCCGTCCACTGCTGCAACTCTGAATCCTCTGGCTGCTGCTCCTCCTTCCTCCCAGCCTCCTCACTCCAATAAAATGACACATTCTGAGGAGCAGGCAGACTCCCAGGAACTGTTCTCGGGCCGCTGCCCAGAATGGGCAGCAATGGTTCCTCTCCCATGGGAGGAGTTTGTCGTGACCGATGCCCAACCTTTGGAAAGTTCCTGGGGTCCAGGGGATGAGGCTGGGGACTTCCAGCAACTGTCTCAAGAGCTTTCAGTGGGTGAGGAGGACGATGACGATGAGACACAGTTGTCTATCAGTCAGGTAGTAGTAAGGGCAGTAAGTCCGAGGGAGGAGCGCACAGAGGATTCAGAGGAAGAGCAGCTGGACGATGAGGTGACTGACCCCACCTGGTTTGCTAAGCCTACTGAGAACAGGTCTTCAGAGGGGGAGGCAAGTGCAGCAGCAGGGCAGGTTGGAAGAGGCAGTGCGGTGGCCAGGGGTAGAGGCAGGGCCAGACCGAATAATCCAGCAACTGTTTCCCAAAGCGCACCCTCGCGCCATGCCACCCTGCAGAGGCCGAGGTGCTCAAAGGTCTGGCAGTTTTCACTGAGAGTGCAGACGACCAACGAACTGTGGTGTGCAAGGTTTGTCGCACCAAGATCAGCCGGGGAGCCACCACCACCAGCATGCGCAGGCATATGATGGCCAAGCACCCCACAAGGTGGGACGAAGGCCGTTCACCGCCTCCGGTTTGCACCACTGCCTCTCCCCCTGTGCCCCAACCTGCCACTGAGATCCAAGCCCCCTCTCAGGACACAGGCACGACCGTCTCCTGGCCTGCACCCACATGCTCACCTCCGCTGTCCTCGGCCCCATTCAGCAATGTCTCTCAGCGCAGCGTGCAGCCGTCGCTAGCGCAACTGTTTGAGCGCAAGCGCAAGTACGCCGCCACGCACCCGCACGCTCAAGCGTTAAACGTGCACATAGCCAAATTGATCAGCCTGGAGATGCTGCCGTATAGGCTTGTGGAAACAGAGGCTTTCAAACACATGATGGTGGTGGCGGCCCCTCGCTACTCAGTTCCCAGTCACCACTACTTTTCTCGATGTGCCGTCCCAGCCCTGCACGACCACGTCTTCCGCAACATTGTACGCGCCCTCACCAACGCGGTTACTGCCAAGGTCCACTTAACAACGGACACGTGGACAAGCACAGGCGGGCAGGGCCACTATATCTCCCTGACGGCACTTTGAGTGAATTTAGTGGAGGCTGGGACCGAGTCAGAGCCTGGGACCGCTCACGTCCTACCCACCCCCAGAATTGTGGGCCCCAGCTCGGTGCTGGTATCTGCGGCGGTGTATGCTTCCTCCACTAAGCCACCCTCCTCCTCCAACACAACCTCTGTCTCGCAATCAAGATGTGTCAGCAGCAGTACGTCGCCAGCAGTCGGCAGCACAGCGGTGGGCAAGCGTCAGCAGGCCGTGCTGAAACTTCTCAGCTTAGGAGAGAAGAGGCACACGGCCCACGAACTGTTGCAGGGTCTGACAGAGCAGACCGACCACTGGCTTTCGCCGCTGAGCCTCCAACCAGGCATGGTCGTGTGTGACAACGGCCGTAACCTGGTGGCGGCTCTGCAGCTCGGCAGCCTCACGCACGTGCCATGCCTGGCCCACGTCTTTAATTTGGTGGTTCAGCGCTTTCTGAAAAGCTACCCATGCTTGTCAGACCTGCTCGAAAAGGTGCGCTGGCTCAGCGCACATTTCCGTAAGTCCAAGACGGACCCTGCCACCCTGCGGACCCTGCAACATCGGTTTCATCTGCCAGTGCACCGACTGCTGTGCGACGTGCCCACATGGTGGAACTCTACGCTCCACATGTTGGCCAGGCTCTAAGAGCAGCGTAGAGCTATAGTGCAACACCAACTCCAACATGGGCGGCATAGTGGGAGTCACCCTCCTCAATTCTTTACAGAAGAGTGGGCCTGGTTGGCAGATATCTGCCAGGTCCTTGGAAACTTTGAGGAGTCTACCCAGATGGTGAGCGGCAATGCTGCAATCATTAGCGTCAGCATTCCTCTGCTATGCCTCTTGAGAAGTTCCCTGCAAAGCATAAAGGCAGGCGCTTTGCGCTCGGAAACGGAGGCGGGGAAGACAGTATGTCGCTGGATAGTCAGAGCACCCTCACGTCTATATCTCAGCGCGTTGAGGAGGAGGAGGAGGGGGAGGAGCATGAGGAGGAGGGGGAAGACACAGCTTGGCCAACTGCTGAGGGTACCCATGCTGCTTGTCTGTCATCCTTTCAGCGTGTATGGCCTGAGGAGGAGGAGGAGGAGGAGGAGGAGGATCCTGAAAGTAATCTTCCTAGTGAGGACAGCCATGTGTTGCATACAGGTACCCTGGCACACATGGCTGACTTAATGTTAGGATGCCTTTCTCGTGACCCTCGTTTTACACGCATTCTGGCCACTACGGATTACTGGGTGTACACACTGCTCGTCCCACGGTATAAGGAGAACCTTTCCACTCTCATACCCGAAGAGGAAAGGGGTTTGAGAGTGATGCTATACCACAGGACCCTGGCGGACAAACTGATGGTAAAATTCCCATCCAACAGTGCTAGTGGCAGAAGGCGCAGTTCCGAGGGCCAGGTAGCAGGGGAGGCGCGGAGATCAGGCAGCATGTACAGCGCAGGCAGGGGAACACTCTCCAAGGCCTTTGACAGCTTTATGGCTCCCCAGCAAGACTGTGTCACCGCTCCCCAGTCAAGGCTGAGTCGGCGGGAGCACTGTAAAAGGATGGTGAGGGAGTACGTAGCCGATCGCACGACCGTCCTCCGTGACGCCTCTGCTCCCGACAACTGCTGGGTGTCGAAGCTGGACACGTGGCCTGAACTCGCGCTGTATGCCCTGAAGGTGCTTGCTTGTCCTGCTGCTAGCGTCTTGTCAGAGAGGGTGTTTAGTGCGGCTGGGGGAATCATCACGGATAAGCGTACCCGCCTGTCAACTGACAGTGCCGACAGGCTTACACTCATAAAGATGAACAAAGCCTGGATTTCCCCAGACTTCTCTTCTCCACCAGCGGACAGCAGCGTTACCTAAACAATACGTAGGCTGCACCCGCGGATGGAAGCATTGTTCTCTATCACCATAAAAAACGGGGACCTTTTAGCTTCATCAATCTGTGTGTTATATTCCTCCTCCTCCTCCTGCTCCTCCTCCTGAAACCTCACGTAATCACGCCGAACGGGCAATTTTTCTTAGGCCCAGAAGGCTCAGTCATATAACTTTTGTAAACAATTTTTATACGTTTCAATGCTCATTAAAGCGTTGAAACTTTCACCTGAACCAATTTTTATTTTAACTGGGCTACCTCCAGGCCTAGTTACAAATTAAGCCACAGTAACCAAAGCGATTAATAGGTTTCACCTGCCCTCTTGGTTGGACAGGGGCAATTTTTCTGAGGTACATTAGTACTGTTGGTACACCAATTTTTTGGGGCCCTCGCCTACAGTGTAATCCTTGTAATTTTTATGGGCTTCGCCTGAACTCATGGTACAGCAAGGTGTGTGGGGTTGGCCTACACTTTTGCTACATAAATGTAACTGGGGCCTTGTGTATACTGCAACTACTGAAATGTGAAAGAGACTGTTATCTCCCTAAACTGCTGCAACGGGAATGTTACTGTGGCCTGTGTTGACTGCTACTACTACTGAAATGGAACTAAGACTGTGCTCCCCCTATACATTTATGTACCGCCGATGGTTTCCAGGGAGCCAGCCATGCTGTGGGTCCACAGGGACTTCACATTAGGGATTTGTACCTGCCAGTGTCTATGTATTTAAAACCCTGGTCTGACTGGGGCATGCAGTGTGGGCCGAAGCCTTGCTGCATTTAATCTGACGTTACCTCAGCTGTGCTGGGCACTGCAATGGGATTTGTTTATGTACCGCCGGTAGGTTCCAGGGAGCCACCCATGCTGTGGGTGCACACGGAATTCCCATTGCGGAGTTGTACCTGCCTGTGACTATTTATAAAAAACCCCGGTCTGACTCGGGCATGCAGTGTGGCCCGAAGCCCACCTGTATTTAATCTGACATTAGCTCTACTATCTGGGGCACTGCATTGGGACAAACTACAGGAGCAATACAGCGCTAATGAGACGTGCACAGCTACGCTATCATTAGAGTCCGCTGTAGGCCCACGATTGCTGAGGGTTTGTGCAGAGGCCTATGTCCTGGGTGCAGTGAAAGTCCGCTTCCAGCCTAGGATTGCTGAAGCTGGGGGCCGAGGCCTATGTTGTGGCCGCGGTGCAAGTCTGCCATGTTTGGCCGGTCAGATCAATTTTTGGTTCATGTCTTGGGTTTCCTAGGACCCACCTATGCTGTTGGTGCAAACTTAGCTCCCATCGCGGTGTTTGACCTGTCTGGCACAAAGACACTAACTGACTTGGGTAGTGGGCAGAGCGCAGACGGCTTTCCCCTTGCAGTGTCGATTGAGCTATGCGACACCTTGACAGAATGAATAGTGTGTGGCACATGGGTTCCCCATTGCTATGCCCACGTGTGCAGCTCCTGATGGAGGTGGCACAGGATTGGATTTCTCATTGCTTCTGTACTGCATTGTGGGCTATCGCCCCGCCCCTTTTAAAGAGGGTCGCTGCCTGGCCCTGCCAACCCTCTGCAGTGTGTGCCTCTGGTTCCTCCTCATGGCAGATGCACTTATAAATAGACATGAGGGTGGTGTGGCACGAGGGCAGCTGAGGGCTGCGCAGGGACACTTTGGTGTGCGCTGTGGACACTGGGTCGTGCGGGGGGGGGGGGGGGGTTGGGCAGCATGTAACCCAGGAGAAGTGGCAGCGGAGTGTCATGCAGGCAGTGATTGTGCTTTGTTGGAGATAGTGTGGTGCTTAGCTAAGGTATGCCTTGCTAATGAGGGTTTTTCAGAAGTAAAAATTGTTGGGAGGGGGGGGCACTCTTGCCGCTATTGTGGCTTAATAGTGGGACCTGGGAACTTGAGATGCAGCCCCTCGCCTGCCCTATCCGTTTCTGTGTCGTTCCAATCACTTTCTTGAATTTCCCAGATTTTCACAAATGAAAACCTTAGCGAGCATCGGCGATATACAAAAATGCTTGAGTCGACATTGACTTCAATGGGGTTCATTACTCGAAACGAACCCTCGAGCATCGTGGAAAGTTCGACTCGAGTAACGAGCACCCGAGCATTTTGGTGCTCGCTCATCTCTAATCAGGATATTTCAAACTTTTTCTCATCAACCTGCATAGATGGCTAGTATTAGGGCTATCAGGTAGAGATATTTGTAGGGGTGGCATTCAAAACTGGTTCCCTACATGACTGACTAAAATATAAGTATGAGGTGCCTGTGATATAGCTAGACACAGAAAATGATCCCTAAGCTAATAGTCAGATAGAACAATTACCATACTCCAAATATATATTAAGGCAATCATTAATGATAGAGCAAAATTAATAATATAAATACAGCCCCAGAACCAAGCTAATATTGTAAATATGGTACCTTATTCTGCCCTGCAGGCGAACCTTGAAATCGCCGCAGCAAGAATATCTTTCCAGCCTGGCTGAGATGAAGGGAAGCCCTACAGAGAAGGGGGTTCCCCCGGGGCTTTCCTTCATCTCTCTCTCCTCCATCTCAGGGCTGCAGTGCTTGTTTACAGCAACACGCAGCTTTGGATTGCATGAATGGGCAATTTCATGGCTAATTAAAGGGGTTGTCCCGCGGCAGCAAGTGGGTCTATACACTTCTGTATGGCCATAATAATGCACTTTGTAATATACATTGTGCATTAATTATGAGCCATACAGAAGTTATAAAAAGTTTTTTACTTACCTGCTCCGTTGCTAGCGTCCTCGTCTCCATGGTGCCGACTAATTTTCGGCCTCCGATGGCCAAATTAGCCGCGCTTGCGCAGTCCAGGTCTTCTCCTGTTCTCTATGGGGCTCCGTGTAGCTCCGTGTAGCTCCGCCCCGTCACGTGCCGATTCCAGCCAATCAGGAGGCTGGAATCGGCAATGGACCGCACAGAAGAGCTGCGGTCCACGAAGACAGAGGATCCCGGCGGCCATCTTCAGCGGTAAGTATTGAAGTCACCGGAGCGCGGGGATTAAGGTAAGCGCTCCGGTAAGCTTCCTTTACCTCCCTGCATCGGGGTTGTCTCGCGCCGACCGGGGGGGAAGTTGAAAAAAAAAAAAAACCCGTTTCGGCGCGGGACAACCCCTTTAAGCTCGTGACTTGATAACTGGAAATCGTCCATTCATGCTATTTCTCGCACACTTAACTGCAATTTTTTTGCGCAGGTAGGTTCGGCAGGAATTTCACTCTCGTGTGAATGAGGCCTTTGGCTGAATTCCCACACTTAGGGTGCATTCAGACGACCGTATATCGGCCGGGTATTCACGCCGGCCAATATAAGGCGTCTCTCTCTGCAGTGGGAGGAGGCTGGAAGAGCCGGGAGCAGTGCTCTGAGCTCCCGCCCCCTCTCTGCCTCCTCTCAACTCCCTTTTCCCCCTCTGCCCTATTTGCAATGAGAGGAGGCGGAACGGGGCGGGGCTACGTTCCAGGAATTAGCTCCACCCCCACCCCGCCTCTTCTCATTGAAAATAGTGCAGGGGAGTGGAGTGAAGGCAGAGAGGGGACGGGAGCTCGGTGCACTGCTCCCAGCTCTTCCAGCCTGCTCCCCCTGCAGAGAGAGAGACCGTATATCTTCTGGGCGTGAAAACCCAGCCGATATACGGTCGTCTGAATGCACCCTTATGGTGTTTTTGATATGTATTTTAACTAAACATCAAAAATGCTGCTGAAAATCATATGTGCTTTTCATGTGAGACACTGCGGTTTTGCAATGTGGTTTTGCAAACTGATCTGATGAAACTCCAGAGTGACTTTGTTGCATGATAAAAGCATATGCGGTTTTTTAGAAGTGTCTTTAATTTGCAATGAACATGCACATCAAAAACACCATAGAAGTGATATGTGGGAACACAGTGTTAGGGCGCATTCAGACGACCGTATATCGGCTGGGTATTCACGCCGGCTGATATACGGCGTCTCTCTCTGCAGGGGGAGGAGGCTGAGAGAGCGGGGAGCAGTGCTCTGAGCTCCCGCCCCCTCTCCACCCCCCTGCACTATTTTCAATGAGGAGAGGCAGGACAGGGGCGGAGCTAATTCCTGCAACTTAGCCCCACCCCGTCCTGCCTCCTTTCATTGCAAGTGGTGCAGAGGGGCGGAGAGGAGGCAGAGAGGGGGCAGGAGCTCAGGGCACTGCTCCCGGCTCTTCCAGCCTCCTCCCCCTGCAAAGAGAGACGCTGTATATCAGCCGCCGTGAATACCCGGCCGATATACGGTCGTCTGAATGCACCCTTAGTGGGCTGTTGGCCACTAATCAGCTGAGCATCCAACAAATCAGTGCTGGTGGACTTATTAGTGGATTGCTCGGCTGATTAGTTGGCCGCTCGCCACTAATTAGCCTTTGACTCTCACTCGTTCACGGACTCATCCTGGAGTCACCTATATGAAGTCAGTGCAGGAGACCTATATGAAGTCACTCCCATTGCAAACAGCCGGAGGGAAGGAGAGAAGGTGAGCCAGCGAGGAGAAAGGAAGGGGAGGCAACGGCACTGCGGCCTCGGTGTATATGCACCAGGGCCCGTGCCGTCTGAACAGGTGCACAAACGTTAAATATGTGCGTCTGTTCACGTGTTTTTACGGTGCTGGCGGGCACATGTAAAAATGCAAACAGCCATGTGAAAGAGGCCTTAAGATTATAAGGTTAGACACAGGTGTGCTATATGATGGTCTCACAAAAGCAACCCTGATAATTACTAATCACCAGGGATGTAGATTAGCATTTCTCCACTGGCTACTGTAATAGCGGAAAGACAAATGTTGTGAACCCATGATGTCATTGAACACCCCCATAAATGTGATTGTTCATTGTTTTGAACAATGATGTACAGTAGTCACAGGAACCATAAAACCTTACTTGACTTTTACAAATGTCCCAGGCTGATTGTAGAAATGTTTATTTTATTACCATTCATGTAGTTTACAGCCTGTAGTTAAGAAGTGGAGTCTTAGAAGTCATAATTATGTAGCATATCAAAGACTCATAAAAGTAAACTGGGAACAGTTCGTTGTAAGACATTTTATCACTTGTTTAATACAAACCATGGCTATATACTGTACGTGACCAGCACCATACACATAAACTGTATGTATTCTCAGGGGTGTAGTCACAAAACAATAAGAGCCAGGCTCGAGGTTCTGAGGCAGTGTGCAGTACTGTGCAGAAGTCTTAGACAGGTGTTAAAAAATGTTGCAAAGTAAGAATGTTTTCAAAAATACAAGTGTTAATACTTTTTTTTGTCAAATACCAAAATGCAAAATGTCCAAACAAAAGAGAAATCTAAATCATATCAATATTTTGTGTGACCACCCCTTGCCTTCAAGACCACACCAGTTCTTTTAGGTACACTTACACACAGTTTTTGAATAGAACTTGGTAAAGAGGTTGTTCCAAACATTTTAGTGAACTAACCACCATCTTCTATGGATGTCGGCTTGCTCAAATCTTTCTGTCTCTTCATGTAATCCCAAACAGACTAGATGATGTTGAGATTAGGGCTCTGTGGGGCCGTATCATCACTTTCAGGACTCCTTGTTCTTCAGTGTAAAGCATAAAAGGTGTACTGTAAGTGATGATGTGGCCCCTACAGAGCCCTGATCTAAATGTGATTTGAGTCTGTCTGGTATTGCATGAAGAGACAGATGGATTTGAGCAAGTTTACAACCATAGAGGATCTGTGCTAAGTACTCCAAGATGTTTGGAGAACTAACAACATTGACTACAAAGTTTGTTTAGGGTTGTTGACCTGCAGCTGAATAAATTTGGAGCCAATCGGACGCTTTCTATTTTGGGAGAAAAATTCATACTTTTTTTTATGCACCTGCCTAAAACTTTTACACAGTACTGTAGCTAGGGCCACAAAGTGTAAATGGTTTATCATATTTGTGGCTATGCTCATGAAAAACGCCATGGTTATATAAACAAGGACTGCAGTAAGGTATTCCATGATACCCCTATACAATGACCATAGAGTGGTCTAGTTGTACAAAGGCGCTCTGCAAACTGCGTAAGTGATTAGAGAACAGTTACATCCAATGATTCACAGGTGAGGCATTCTCCTGACAACTGCAAAGTTTAGTGCAGAGACTAGAGATGAGCGAGCACAGTCGTCCGAGCTTGATGTTCGAGCATTAGGGTACTTGACATGCTCGTTACTCAAGACGAACACCACGCGGTACTCGAGTCAATTGCATTCCCTTCCCTGCATGTTTACCGCCATTTTCTAGCCAATAGACATGCGGGGAAGGCATTACAACTACCCGCTGTGACGTGCCAGCCCTCGCCCCCCCCCCCCCCCCCCAGTAGTGAGTGGCTGGCGAGATCAGGTGACCGCTGAGTACTTAAACTGCTCCCGCACGCGGCTCGCCTCAGGCGCATGCTGGCAGAGGTAAGGGAAAGTGCTGCTGCTGATATAGGGAAAGTGTTAGAGTAGGAGCCTGTCTTCAAGAACCCCAACGGTCCGTCTTAGGGCTACTCTTCATAGTGTGCATTACTGTTGTGGCTGGCTGGGAGTGCACCAATTTTTTTTTTAAGCATCTTGGGCTGTGGAGGCCATTTCAGCTATACTGTCCTGAGTCTGCAGTGCCGTAGGCAGAGTTAAGAGAAAGAGCTGCTTATATAGGGAAAGTGTTAGAGTATGATCCTGTCTTCAAGAACCCAACAATCCTTCTTAGGGCTACATCTGACTGTGTGCATTATAGTTGTGGCTGGCTGGGAGTAGTAGTGCATCAATTTTTGTATTACGCATCTAGGCCTGTTCCCAGCCTTTCAGTAATAGCGTTCTCAGCCTGCAGTGCCGTACAACCAGCTCTCACCGTGAAATGCTCTCCAACATTTCCTAGCCTACTGCAAATGACTTCAGTTATACCGTTCTGTGTCTGCAGTGCATAACACAGAGTGTAGGGACACAGCCACTTCTATAGGGAAAGTTAGACACTATACAGTCCTGATCCTGCGTGCAAGAACCCCAACGCTCCTTCTTAGGGCTACATCTGACCATGTGCATTATAGTTGTGGCTGGCTGGGAGTAGTAGTGCATCAATTTTTGTATTACGCATTTAGGCCTGTTCCCAGCCTTTCAGTAATAGCGTTCTCAGCCCGGAGTGCCGTACAACCAGCTCTCACCGTGAAACTGCACTCTAACATTTCTTAGCCTACTGCAAACAACTTCAGTTATACCGTTCTGTGTCTGCAGTGCATTAGACAGAGGTCTCACCGCTAAACAGTACTGTAATATTTCCTGGGCCACTGCAAAGTAATTCAGGTCTGCGGCTGTGCAGAGCGGTTCACAATACCCTTTCCTTGGTGGGGTTGAGATAGCCGCAGTTACCAGCATTAACCACTGGCTTTAGAGTCTTCTCCCACTCCATACAGCCTCTATTATCTACAATTCTCTGCGAGCAGTAAATTACCCCTAGGTATCAGCGCAAGACAGCAGGTTAATTTTTTCAAGTCACAGCATAGAGCCTCCGCTATCTACAAGTCTCGGTGTGCAGTGAATTAAGCCACAGTTGTCAGTGCTGTACAGTGGGGTAATTTATTTGGGCCCTGCTCTATTCTTAATCGGCCATAATGAGGACTAGTGATAAGGGTCGAGGACGTGGACGTCCAAGTGAGGGTGTGGGCACAGGCCAAGTTCCTGGGTGTGGTGAATCACAGCCGGCTGCTGCGGGATTAGGAGAGAGACAAGTTTTTGGACTCCCCAGCTTCATATCACAATTTACAGGTCCATGTGGTAGACCTTTATTACAAACAGAGCAGTGTGAGCAGGTCCTGTCATGGATGGCAGAAAACGCCTCTGGCAATGTATCGACCACCCAGTCTTCTACGCAGTCCACTACTCCAAGCCTAGGGACTGCAACTCTGAATCCTCTGGCTGCTTCTCCTCCTTCCTCCCAGCCTTCTTACTCCATTAAAATGACATATTCTGAGCAGGCAGACTCCCAGGAACTGTTCTCGGGTCCCTGCCATGAGTGGGAAAAAACGGTTCCTCTCTCACCTGAGGAGTTTGTCGTGACCGATGCCCAACCTTTGGAAACTTCCCGGGGTCCGGGTGATGAGGCTAGGGACTTCCGGCAACTGTCTCCAGAGCTTTTTTGTGGATGAGGATGATGAGACACAGTTGTCTGTCAGTGAGGTAGTAGTAAGGGCAGTACGTCCGAGGGAGGAGCGCACAGAGGATTCGGGGGAAGAGCAGCTGGACGATGAGGTGACTGACCCCACCTGGTTTGCTAAGCCTACTGAGGACAGGGCTTCAGAGGGGGAGGCAAGTGCAGCAGCAGGACAGGTTGGAAGAGGCAGTGGAGTGGCTAGGGGTAGAGGCAGGGCCAGAGCGAAGAATCCCCCAACTGTTTCCCAAAGCACCCCCTCGCGGCAAGTATCCGTACAGAGGGCTAGGTGTTCAAAGCTGTGGATATTTTTCAGTGAGAGCGCGGACGACCGAAGAACAGTGGTGTGCAACCTGTGTTGCACCAAGATCAGCCAGAGAGCCACCACTACCAGCCTCACCACCACCAGCATGCGCAGGCATATGATGGCCAAGCACATCACAAGGTGGGACGAAGGCCAATCACTGCCTCTGGGTCAAACCACTGCCTCTTCCCCTGTGCCCCAACCTGCCACACAGATCCAATCCCCTCCCAGGACACAGGCATGAGCACCTCCCGGCCTGCACCCACACCCTCACCTCCCCCGTCCTCCACTCCATCCAGCAATGTCTCTCAGTGCAACGTTCAGCTATCGCTAACACAAGTGTTGGAGCGAAAGCGCAAATACGCCGCCACCCACCCGCATGCACAAGCTTTGAACGTGCACATTGCAAATTAAGCAGTCTGGAGATGCTGCCGTACAGGCTTGTGGAAACAGAGGCTTTCAAAAACATGATGGCGGCGGTGGTCCCACGCTACTCCGTCCCCAGTCACCACTATTTTTCCCGGTGTGCCATCCCCGCCCTACACCAGCACGTCTCCAGCAACATAAATCATGCCCTTAACAGCGCAGTTACTGGGAAGGTCAACTTAACCACGGACACGTGGTCAAGTACTGGCGGGCAGGGCCACCAAATCTCCCTGACGGCACATTGGGTGAACTTGGTGGAGGCTGGGACCGAGTCAGAGCCTGGGACCGCTCACGTATTACCCACACCCAGAATAGCGGGTCCTACCTCGGTGCTGGTATCTGCGTCGTTTTATGCCACCTCCTCCAAACTCTCTCCCTCCTTCTCCTCTGCCACCTCTACCTCTCAATTAAGAAGTGTGAGCCCGTTGCCAGCAGTCGGTAGTGTGCGGCAGCAGAGCGGTGGGCAAGCGTCAGCAAGCCGTGCTGAAACTAATCAGCTTAGGTGCCAAGAGGCACAAGGCCCCCAAGCTGCTGCAGGGTCTGACAGAGCAGACCGACCTCTGGCTTTCGCCGCTGAGCCTCCAACCGGGAATGGTCGTGTGTGACAATGGCCGTAACCTGGTGGCACCTCTGCAGCTCGGCAGCCTCACACATGTGCCATGCCTGGCCCACTTCTTCAATCTGGTGGTTCAGCGGTTTCTTAAAAACTACTCCCACTTGTCTGACCTGCTTGGTAAGGTACGCCGCGTCTGCGCACATTTTCGCAAGTCCACCATGGATGCTGCCACCCTGCGGACCCTGCAACGTCGGTTTCAGCTGCCAGAGCACCGACTGCTGTGTGACATGCCCACACGCTGGAATTCTACGCTGCACATGTTGTCCAGGCCTCTCATCTGTTCAGCGTGTATGGGCTGAAGACAAGAAGGAGGAGGAGGATCCTGAACGTGATCCTCCTAGTGAGGACAGCAATGTGTTGTGTACTGGTACCCTGGCACACATGGCTGACTTCATGTTAGGCTGCCTTTCCCATGACCCTCGTGTTAGACGCATTCTGGCCAACACGGATTACTGGGTGCACACCCTTCTCAACCCACTGTATAAGGAGAACCTTTCCACTCTCATTCCCGAGGAGGAAAGGGGTACGAGAGTGATGCAATACCACAGGGCCCTGGTGGAAAAAGTGATGCTAAAGTTCCCATCTGACAGCGCTAGTGGCAGAAGACGCAGTTAAGAGGGCCAAGTAGCAGGGAAGGAGCGGGGATCAGGCAGCATGTCCAGCGCAGGCAATGGAACACTTTCCAAGGCCTTTGCCAGCTTTTTGGCTCCCCAGCAAGACTGTGTCACCACTCCCAAGTCAAGGCTGAGTCAGAGGGAGCACTGTAAAAAGATGGTGAGGGAGTACATAGCTGATCGTACCACCATCCTCCGTGATGCCTCTGCTCCATACAACTATTGGGTGTCAAACCTGGACACGTGGCACAAACTTGCGCTGTATGCCCGGGAGGTGCTGGCCTGCCCTGCCGCTAGCATCTTGTCAGAGAGGATGTTTAGTGCAGCTGGCGGAAACATCACAGATAAGCGTACCCGCCTGTCAACTGCCAGTTCCAACATACTTACACTCATAAAGATGAAGAAAGGCTGGATTACCCCAGACTTCTCTTCTCCACCGGCGGAAAGCAGCAGAACCTAATCATTCATTTTGCTGCAAAAGGAGAAAAATGCATCCTCTATCACCGCAAAAAAGGGGGAATTAACTTTGTCAATCACTCTCGGATAATATTACTCCTCCTCCTCCTACTCCTCCTCCTAAAACAGCATGTCATCACGCTGAACTGCCAATTTTACTGCGGCCCAAAAGGCTCTGTTTAAACGTTTTTTTACAATTTTTGAATGTTTCAAAAGTATTGATACTTTAACAGACACCAATTTTTTTCACAGGGCTGCCTCCAGGCTCTGTTACAAATTAAGCAACAGCGAGCTGTATCTTTAACAAATGTTTAAGGGTTTCACCTGCCCTCGCGGTTAAGCAATTTTTCAGGGGTGCACTTGTACTCTTGGTACACCAATTTTTCTGGCCTTCGCCTATACTGTTATCTAACTTATTTTTCTGGCCTTCGCCTATACTCTTGGTAACCAAATTTTTTCAGGGGTTCGCCTATACTCTTGCTACAGAAATGTTACTGGGGTCTGCCTATGCAGTTTCTACTGAATGGTTTGAGGGGTTCACCTATACTTTTGCTACAGAAATGTTACTGGGGTCCGCCTATGCAGTTTCAACTGAATGGTTTGAGGGGTTCACCAATACTTTTGCTACGGAAATGTTACTGGGGTCCGCCTATACTCTTGCTACGGAAATGTTACTGGGGTCCGCCTATACTCTTGTTACAGAAATGTTACTGGGGTCCACCTATACTCTTCCTACAGAAATGTTACTGGGGTCTGCCTATATCTTCTCTACCGAATGGTTTGAGGGGTTCGCCTATACTCTTGCTACAGAAATGTTACTGGCGTCCGCCTATGCAGTTTCTACTGAAAGGTTTGAGGGGTTCTGCCTATACTTTTGCTACAGAAATGTTACTGGGGTTCCGCCTATGCTGTGGGTGCACAAAGACTTCCCATCACGATGTTTTACCTATCTGGCACAAATACACTGACGGACTTGGGCAGAAATGTGGGCCAAGGCCGAGGTTCTTGGCGGGGTGAAACTTTGCCATGTTTGGGCACTTTGATTTCTTCCTGTGTAATGCCATCTTTGTGCACCCACAGCACAGGCGAGCCCAAGGAACTTAAATACTTCCCATTGCAGTGTTGACACCTGACACCTACACAGAATGAAGTTTGTGGGTACCCATGCATTTCCCATAGCTATTTAACTCACGGCACCTTGGGTCACACAAGGTGGAGGCTGGGACTGAGCCTGACCCTGGGCCCGCTCACGTGCTTCCCACACAGAGTATTGCTGCATTGTGGAGATGCGTAGAAGTGCTAGCACCTGAGTCCCCTTTATGCCCACGTTTGCGGCTCCTGACAATTTTGTGACAGAGGTGGCACAGGATTGGAATGATGATCATACGTCACTTTATCATCAATTCTCAACAGCATTGTGGGCTATCACCCACACTTTCAAAGAGGGTCGCTGCCTGGCCCTGCCAACTCTCTGCAGTGTGTGCCTCCGGTTCCTCCTCATCCAGTACGCACTTATAAATAGACATGAGGGTGGTGTGGCTATGAAGCGAGCGTATGGCATGAGGGCAGCTGAACGCTGCGCAGGGAAACTTTTGTGTGCGCTGTGGACGCACGGTCGTGCCAGGGGGTTGGACAGCAATGCCAGCATGTAACCCAAGAGAAGAGGCAGTGGTGTCACCAGCAGACAGTGATTTCCTTGGTTGCAGGTAGTGTGGTGCTTAGCTAAGATGTGCCAGTGCGTGTGCCTTGTTTATGAGGGTTTGTCCCAATTAAATTGTTAGGAGGGTGACGCCAGACTCTTGCCCCCATTTAGGCTTAATAGGGGGACCTGGGAGCTGCAGATGCAGTCATGCATGCTGCCCCAGCCCTTTCTTATCCGTTTCTGTGGTGTTTCCATGACTTTCTGATTTTTCTGGTGTTTGACAAGTCATCAGCTATGCGGAGCATCAGTCCCATACAAAAATGCTCGAGTCCCCCATTGACTTCAATGGGGTTCGTTACTCGAAAGGAACTCTCGAGCATTATGAAAAGTTCGACTCGAGCAACGAGCACCCGAGCATTTTGGTGCTCGCTCATCTCTAGCAGAGACATATTTGACCGCTTCCTTCTACAGCCATTTCCGGCCACTATAGCAACACAAATTTAGAACCCAGAAGCCATGTGCCTCTATATACCACTCTTAGACGTGTACCAGCCTATGCCCCGACAAAACCCATTTTGGCCCTGTGCCTCTATTTGCATCTCATACGCTTAAAATAAAAATATCCAAAACCTTCTAAACTGTATGGTGACTAATGCTAGCAGTCTGACCAATAAGGTTGACAAACTGGAAGTAATAATGTCTGTGGAAAACTATAACATAGCGGGAATAACTGAGACTTGGTTGGATGAAAGCTGTGACTGGGCGGTGAACTTACAGGGTTAGGCCTTATTCACATGAGCATTATATCGCAGCTACTTAAGCTGCGCAAGAAAAATTGTGACCAATTAAAGCATTGGTTTCCAATGTGTTCATTCAGACGTACAATTTTTTAGCGTGTAAAAATATTGAAGCGAAAGATATAATACACAAGCGCATTATTTCAGTGCCCAAAATTTCTTTATGCGGAGACAATGTAGGTCTTGCCCTATCTTTGGACCGAACAACGCTGGAGGCTCCATAGACTCCTATGGGTGTCTAAGGGAGCCATCAGAAAAGGGAGGGGGTGGGAGGTTAGTAGCAGCTAGCACTGCTAAACACTGACAGGTGCCTCTAGTGAGGCATTTAAAAGTGATTACTAGTAGTTCTGCCAACTGAGGGATTTCGGAGCTGCAGTGAAATTTCCCAGACAGCCGTGTAAATGGACGGAAAAATTGAATAATAGCCACGACTTGGTTGCGGCTATTCCTCATTCATGTGGTTTTATAGTGCGAGCTGCGGAACATAAAATCGCAATGCTCGTGTGAAGGAGGCCTTACAGTCTGTTCAGAAGGGATCATAAAAACCATAAAGGGGAAGGGGTTTTCCTTTTATGTAGAATCCTGTTTAAAGCCCACACTATGGGAATTTATATGTGAAGGAGATGAGCATGTAGAGTAGAAATACATTGAGGGAAAAACAATAATCTAATCCTCATAGGGGTTTTCTATAAGCCACCAAATATAACAGAAGCCACTGACAATCTAATGATGAGTCAAGCAGAAGCAGTAAATAACAATGAGGTAATTATTATGGGGGACTTTAACTAACCATCTGTAAACTGGAAAGCTTAAACCTGCGGATCTCCTAAAGATAAAAAGTGTCTGTCAATTACTAAAGATAATTACCTTACCAAACTTGTACAGGACCCAACTAGAGGGACGGCCATTTTGGATTTAATATTATACAACAAACCTGACAGAATATCAGGGGTGCAAGTTGGGGGCACCTGGGACATAGTGACCATAATATAAAAATTATAAAACTCTCTCTTAAAGTCCTGGTGGAGACAGGGGGTTCACGCCCCTTGATGCTGATTGGCTGCCAGCTTCCTGCTCGTCATCAGGCTCACAGGTCTTGGCAGTCAGTCGGAAACTTGTGTGCCTGGGCGTCAGGGAAAGTAGTGGTGTCATTGAGAGAGGTGCAGCTGCTACATGAGCCAGGTGAGCAGTACAACACACCGGCCTTGCTTCTGGCATCAGTTTTGTCCCACCTCCACTCCCCGCTGTCACACGGCATTTTACTGGGGCTGCCGCCACCACCAGTTGTCTCCCAACTCTGCTCCCCCCTCTCACTCTCCCCTTTACTGGGGCAGCTGCCGTGGGGTGGCTTGATAGGCTGCCTGTCAGAATGCAGTATGACGTAATGCTATAGCATTACGTCATACTGCAGGAGCAATCAAAGTATCGCATATTCTAGTCCCCCAGGGGGACTTAAAAGTAAAGTAAAAAAAAAAAAGAACAATAAAATTTATAGTAATAAAAGTTTAAATCACCCCCCTTTTGCCATATCTATAATTAAAATGTCTAAATAATAAAATAAAAATACATATTTGGTATTGCCGCGTCTGTAAAAGTCCAATCTATCAAAGTAGCACATTATTTACCCCGTACGGTGAACGTCGTCCGAAAAAAAAATAAAGAACACCAGAAATGCACTTTTTCAGTCATCCTGTCTCCCCAAAAAAACGCAATAAAAAAGTGATCAAAAAGTCGTACATATTCCGAATTAGTAAAAACGGAAACTACAGGACATCCCGCAAAAAATGAGCCATCGCTGAACTACGTCAACGGAAAAATAAAAAAAGTTATTGCGCGCACAAGATGACCGCAGAAGATAATTTTTAAAAATTAAATGTCTTTGAAAAAAATAAAGAGTAGAATAGTAAAAAAAAACTATACAAGTTTGGTATCGTAGCAATTGTACTGACCCATACAATAAAGTTACCATGTCGTTTTTGTTGCAGTTTGTGCGCCGTAGAAACAAGACGCACTGAAAGATGGTGGAATGTCTTTTTTTTTTTCATTTTACTCCACTTAGAATTTTTTAAAAGTTTTTCAGTACATTATATGCCACATTAAATAGCACCATTGAACAATACAACTCGTCCCGCAAAAAAACAAGCCCTCATACAACGACATCGATGGATAAATAAAGGAGTTATGATTTTTTAAGGGGGGAGGAAAAAACGAAAATGGGAAAAAAAAGGGCCGCGTCATGAAGGTGTTAAACGTCCAATTTTACCAACTGATAAAAGTGATAAAGAAGTCACAAAGAGGGTATTTCCACATACTATAACTCAAGTTATTTTAGTCCCATTTGGAAATTCAAGATCTATTGTAACTATACTTACTAGTTCAACAATACTGTGACATATAATATGCAAACTTTCACTATTACTAAGACCCAATAAAAATGTAACATATGAAATTATTACTACATTCTCCCAGGACTCTAAACTAATCATGATGTCCAGTGCCAAGTTATATATTAAGAAAGGAGTTAAAATCAATTAGATGCTGTTGATCTTGGATGGTTCAGTGTTGGTGAAGGACAAAGGGTAAAAGACATGTGCAACCTGTTTGACATATTGTAAAACTGTACAAATAGATTTTGAAATCAATCATTAAATCTAGTCCAAATGACCACAACTAACTAAATAAAAAAGGACAAAGCTTTTCAATACAAATGTACTGTATACAGGAAAGTTCTAATGCTGCATGCCATAAAGTTTTAAATAAAAATGCATGAACTATTAAAAGGGGTTGTCTCGCGAAAGCAAGTGGGGTTAAGGACTTCTGTATGGCCATATTAATGCACTTTGTAATATACATCGTGCATTAAATATGAGCCATACAGAAGTTATTCACTTACCCACTCCGTTGCTAGCGTCCCCGTCTCCATGGCTCGGTCTAATTTCAGCGTCTAATCTCCCGATTAGACGCGCTTGCGCAGAAGGGTCTTCTGCCTTCGGCTCGGTCCGGCACGAGCGGCGTTCTGGCTCCGCCCTCTTCTACGCGTCATCACATAGCTCCGCCCCGTCACGTGTGCCGATTCCAGCCAATCAGGAGGCTGGAATCGGCACACGTGACAGGGCGGAGCTACGCGATGACGCATAGAAGGGGGCAGAGCCAGAACGCCACTCGTGCCGGACCGAACAGGAGCCAGAAGACCGCACAGCGCAAGCGCGTCTAATCGGGAGATTAGACACTGAAATTAGACGGAGCCATGGAGACGGGGACGCCAGCGCAGGGAAGGTAAGTGAATAACTTCTGTATGGCTCATATTTAATGCACGATGTATATTACAAAGTGCATTAATATGGCCATACAGAAGTCCTTAACCCCACTTGCTTTCGCGAGACAACCCCTTTAACCAGTTTCAGCTTAAAGGGTTTTTCCAGGCTTAGCAGTTGATGACCTATCTACAGGCAGGGCTGTATCTACACTCCACATGCAGCGCCAAGCACCGAGCCTGAATTTGCCCCCATTAACGAATCATTTACACGCTACAATTATCATAGTTGATAATGATGTCCAATGATAATTGATCAGTCTTTAAGAGGTTATCTGGCTAATTAAATGTTATCAAAATTAGATGCTTTGTAAGCTGTAAAGGAAACAAACAAAAACATTGCTACAAAACGCATATATGTGAAGCTCATGGTTTCCAATGGGTTCTTTCATGAGTGATGTTTTGTAGCTTGGAAGAACCCGTTGGAAACCATGGGCTTCACATACATGCGTTTTGTAGCGGTGATTTTGTAGCGAGATTTTGTAGCCCATCTGAAAGAGGCCTAATTCACACAAGCGATTTTTCCCTTGGAATGATAGCCTGAGTTTAAAAAATCGCTGCATGTCCTATTTTTGTGCAAGAATTGCTCACTATTTTCTATCAGAATTTAAAAAATGGATTGTAATCGCATGCCAAGCGATTTGCATGTGAGTGTGATATTTTTTTATTGCATGTTGCTATGAGCATCACATGAAAATATAACATGTAGTGTGGAGCAGTGAAGAACACATGTGAAAACCGGATATAAAACATATGCAAATCCAATGTGGAAATCACAAATGCATGAAAATAGCACAGAAAGTGGTCAGTTTTTCACTGACCAAAGCACACTCGTCCATGCTTTGGTCTAACAGAACAAGGGCACCTGGTGCAAGAAGTCATTACTATTAAGATTACTCTCAACTAGCCAAGCTGAACTTTACTAGAGATTGTGTTTTCCTAACATAACCAACATACAGAGACTGCTAAGCTACAAATGTATTCAATATATATTTATTTCCAGTTTGCTGTGCATGTTGCTGCATTTGTTAATGCATAATCTACAGTAAGTAAACAGTTTATTGCAACTACTGTACTGCCTCAATGATATTGATGCTGTTGCCCTGTATCTATTACACTCCACAGCCCATTCAAGTGAAAGGGACTGAGTGGGGCTGAGCTGCAGTACAAAAAACGGCCAAAGGCCTAATACATAGGGCAGTATTCTTGTCAGTATTTCACTTCTGGATGTGTAAGCCAAATACCGGAGTGGGTCCGATAAACAGAATTGGTGCGAACCTTTAGCTTAGGCCTTTTCTCTGTAGGCACCACTCCTGGTTTACACATACAGTACTGACCCATCATGCTTGGATAAACAATATAGGGGCTGCTGATCTACTGGTCATTAGGAATGTAACAGTCTGCTCCACACAAATCATTCATTGATGGTCAATCGAAAGCATAGACCATCAATTGAAAAGGACTGACAGCCCTTTTTCATGAATGGAATAGGGTGATATAATTCATACTGACATTTGCCATAGAAGTTCAATCCCCATCAGTAAGTGTTTTTGGATCACTTTACTTATAAAATATGAAGTGCGACCATAAAGGGCTAAAATGTGTGCCAACATGTTTACTTATTAACAGCTCAAAGGAATGAGCCAATTTGATAGCACCTAAGGACACAGCTATAAAAGAAGCCGGACACATCCAGGTGTCACATTCATACAGGAAAGTGTTAGGAGACTCTGACAACTAAAATGGCATCTACTTTCACCGGCCCACAGGTCTACCAAGAAAACTTTGATTCTCAGATTTATTTAGATACATATTATGGAGCTGTGAACGGAGTCTTCATTAAAGATGGGTATCTAAACTTCATTCTGAAAAAATTGCACAAAGCTTTCACATCAGGTAACTCATGAGAAGAAATCTAATAATTTGCATAAGCTTAAAATGAATTGACAGTATACAAAATAATTGATCTCACATCTGTCTTTCTGTCTGTCTGTCCGTCCTTTCATCTATCGCTTTTTTATTTGTTAGTCTTTTAGACAGTTTTGATAAATGAGGTGTTTTTCATAGATGTAAATAAAAGATATCCTATTGATTTGAACCGTATAATAGCTCATTTCTAACATCTACTGCCATCTGTAATGGGACTCACCTGCCTAAGGCTGGGTTCATAATGTGTAAGTGTGCCTGCTAGGTACACGTCATATGTATTAGGTGCCTCCCGGCACCTCTATGCGTCTACGCAAAAATGTACACTATGTCCATCCTGGAGGATATTTCTGGTATAATTTATGCCAGTTTCTGGCATAAATCTGTTGGTCTGGAAGGGTCACATCCCCTCCCGACAAACCATAACCCCTTTTTGGGAAACGGGCAAGCAAAGGCACAAACCTCCAAAAGTCACAACATTATTGCACAAGCGAGTCTTTGAGACTTTTTATACCAGAAACTGGCATAAAATGTTTTATAAACGTCCTCCATAGGCTTGCCTTACTACAATGGAGAGCAAAGCTGCAAGATTTGGTCTCTGAGCAGGTTTTCGTTCTTTTGCTGACATTTGCATTGGATAGTCTATCATGGTCAACTACTTTATATTGTTCAGCATAAGTGTTGGGAAGGAACATAAACAATGTTAAACAGAGATTTACTGGTCTGCATTTGACTAATGAAAGCCTATGGTACCATTAAGTGTTGCTACAATATACTAGTTAGTAACCATTGTGCACAGATGCCACGTTGTGTGTACAATTCACCACTTCTCCATGTCCTCTTAGTCAAGACAACAATAAATTAAGACCACACACATATATTTTCAAAATCTCTCAGGTGTCTATATGAAAATCACTATCGATACAAAGTCACCTTTTAACTGATCTTTGAGTCAAAGTCTCTACCTGAAGTAAGAAGTAGTCCATATGCAGCAAGCCATACGGAGAGCTAACAGGAAGTGGATCAAGTGTAGGAACTCCTCCTCATTTCTAAAAAAGTAGTCTGTACTCCAGAACTAGTCTTTGTACTGTAACTGGAAGTTTCAGTTATATAGACAAAGGTCAAATCCCTATTCTTTAGACTTTCCATGAAGGTCAAAATATTATAAGACATGCAAAGTAAGTAAAAGAAGTGCGCTCTGAGGCATATCTATAGCATCATAAGGAACAAATCACTGCTTGGTAATACGGTCATGAAGATACCACATAGACAGGTTAATAAGACCTGATTGAATATAGTGTTGCATTTGTATTTCTGTTCTGTCTCATTAGGTGGAGTAAAAGGTGACTTGTTGATTGACATTGGTCCTGGCCCTTGCATCTACCAGGAATTATCTGCATGTGAGGCCTTCAAGGAAATTACTGCTGCAGATTTTACAGATCGGAACAGGGAATACCTGGAGAAATGGCGAAGGAATGAGCCTGGATTGTTTGACTGGACAGCTTCTTTGAAATTTGTCTGCGAGTTAGAAGGTCGTAGGTAGGTGCTTAAGCCTTAAGGGCAGACTGGGTTATATAGAACCCTTATATAAAAGGAGATGTACTAGAATCACAAGATATCCCCTTTCTAGAGGATATGGGATTATTTGCTGATTGGTGGGAGTCTCAATGCTGAGACCTTCACCAATCTCAAGAACGGGCGTCCCATGCCCCAACTTCAACTAAGTATAGGCTTACTGCACCCCACTCAGTGAAGAGTAGACTGAATGGAGCACTGGTTACACAAGCGAACTGATGCAGCGTAAATTTTCAATGGGATTACCGGAGATAGCCAATTGGCAAGCCTTTGGGTATTTCCATCAGGCTCGTTAAAATGAATAGAGTGCTGTCCAAGTATGCTTGGCAAGTGCCCCATTCATTTTGATATCACTGTGGGTGCAGGAGCGACCCTGCAATGACAGGCAAAGGGGGACACAGGTCCTCATTCTCAGGATTGGTGGGAGTCTCAGCTGTGTGACCCTCAACAATCAGTAAGTTATCCCCTATTCTATGGAGAGGGTATACATGTAATTCTGGTACAACTCTTTCAAAGATCATGTTTGACGTGCTTCAATTATAAAACTAATGTTTTATTGTGATATATTTCATCCTTAGTGGTAAAATAGCTGAGAAGGAAGACAAATTGAGGAAGACATTGAAGAGAGTGGTGCCATGCGATGTGACCAAAAGCAATCCTCTACATCCACTCGTCTTACCCAAAGCTGATTGTGTCCTGACTGTCGGCTGCCTTGAATGCGCCTGCAAAGATGAAGAGGCTTATGGGAAGGTCATCAAAAATCTCTCTTCCCTGCTGAAAGTTGGTGGTCATTTGATCATTGGTAGCATATTAGAAAGCACCATTTTCCGATGTGGAAAAAGTCAGTTCTCCCTCATTAACCTAAGTGAGCAATTTCTTAGAAAAGTTGTAACAGATACTGGCTTTGTCATTGAAGACCTGGAAGTTCTTTGTAGAGAATTTGATAAGCCAATGTTTGATATCTGCGATCACACCTCTGGCATTTTTATTCTGGCCAAAAAAGTTAAAGATGTGTAAAAATACCATAATTCAATTCCACTCCTAGAAAAATGTACCGGTAGGTAGAATACATTGTATCTTGCAATGTGCATTCATTTGTGCCTTAGTACCACAAGGTGGCAGCAGCACAATGCTTATAATTCTTAAAAACGAAAAAATGTGTTCAGAAGTTTAAAAAGTATCATTTTATATAAATAAATCTGAAAATCAATAAAATACTGAATTCTTTATAACTGGCAAGTTTTTATTTCTCAGAATTATTTAAGGGGTTTTCTGGGATGTGTGCTGTTTACTTTTGAATCCCATTATACATGTTACATATGGAGTTAATTGGGCTTTCTCTCTACTAGCATTTGTCATCTATTAGCAGATAGGTGATAAATACTACATTTATGTGCAAGTCATCCTACTTAAATCAGGTGTGCAACTCGGGGTAAGTGGAACTTGCATGTCAGGTACCTGGAGTGTCGGGAGAGAGTGCAACAAGGCTGCAAGCTGCATCTTTACCCTGAGTTAATGCAAGTCTAGCTACAATCCTGATCCTCCTGGATCCCCCGCCAAGCAGTAGACTAGTAGAAGGCTGCAGTGGGGGGGATTTGCATGAAGTGATGGTCAAGCATGTGTGCAGCCCACCCTATACAATTTTTTTGGGAGATGCTATGTGTCTTAACAACCTTTCACATGGAACAGAATGGGTTGCATGACGCACCATAAGCAGTAAATTCTGCACCAAGTTCCACAGGCTATGTATGAATTTTAATGCAGAATTGAAAATGGCTCAAAACCTGCCTGAAATTCCGCATCAAAATCCGTAATTGGACCTACTGATTTTCATGTGAAATTCTGTAGCTGTGGATTTGGCTGCATCATGTGGGTAACTCCATCCCGTGTGAAAAGTCCCTTGTAAACTTTTTTTTGCAGTGGGCTGTGCACAAAAATTGTGACACCCAATATCCTGCATTACCTGTTGTGCCTTTTTCAAAAATGTCCACATGACTGAAAAAAGAAATACCAACATCTCTGTAAGGGCTTTTACCCACTAGTGATATTTTTCCCTGCGATGTGAGAGCAATGATTATGAAACCTATGATTTTCAATAGTTTCTTACTCATTTGCGATTTTTCACTACAGCCTCGCAGGGCAGAGAAAGAATCTGTGATATTGCTCAGTGGCAGCAGCGCTAGCCAAATTGAAATCATAGGGAGTGTATCATGGTCTTCTACCACAGCAGTCACAGCTGCTAAGTCTAAACTATTCCATTGCTTTCAATGGGTTCGGCGCTGCTGAAGCCCCATTGGAAGCAGTGGGTTGTAGTTAACCCCTGCAGAGATGATTTTCAGGGAAGGGCTGGAAATATAAGCCATTCTCTGAAAATCAACCCTAGCTGGTGAAAAAAAAAAAAAATTATATACCATCCACTGCTCGGTTACGTCCTCCAGCTGGCCCTCCGGAACTGCTGTGAAGTCTTTCAGCAGGTGGGGATTTTAAAATGCCCGCCTCCTGAAAGGGCTGTGCTGATTGGCTGAGCACTCAGCCAATCACATGCAGTGAACAACCATTCATCAATGTTGAAATAAACATGTGATCTAGCACCTTTGACTTTTTTTCTCTTTTTATATTGATTTTAGTATAGATGTATAACCAAAAAAACCTCGATCTATGGTATAGTCATAGTCGCTTTTAAATTGTAAACATTCTGTATCCATAAGGCTACATTCACAGAAGCATGAAACTCGCGCGAGTGTTGTGCGTTGCTAGATGCACAAAAGGCGAATGAATATGAACTCACCTATTTTTTCACGAACGCATCACCCATTGTTTTCCACGAAGCTTTAATAACATTGGATGGCACTCACATACCGTGCGATGTGCATGTGAGTGCGAGGGTCAGAATTACACAGAAGTGATGCAGGGAGTTTTTGCACAAAAAACGCCTCGCATCTGTGAATAAAACACACATTGGCAAGCGCGATATCATCTGTGTGAATGTAGCCTAATAGTTGACTCCTACTTGTTGATTTTCTCTTTAAGGGACCTTCACACAGAACACATTATTCCACTGCAGCATTGCAGAAATATGCCCGCCTATAGAGCATGCAGCCCTAAAATCCCCACTGCTAACTTGCAGATTTAAAAATAGCAGAATCGTGCTGACAATTCCGCATCAAAATCCGCAATTAGGAGTGCAGATTTTGGTGCAAAATACAGGGACAGCATATTCTGCAATGCTGTTGGGGAATATTCTGTCCTATGTGAGAAGTCCTTTTACACAGGATGGGATTAGGACGGGCAGACATTTATGTAGCACAATGTTATCCCTATGGGTCTTGAATCCCGCTCCTGTTAAAATCTGTGTGTCTTTTTAAAACTGCAAGATTAAATTCCACAGCAGAAAAGCTTTAGGGCTTAGTCAGACGGGCATTTTTTCGCGCGATTTGCGCATCGCATGCGCATGCGCAAATCGCGTGACCGGAGGCGAAAAATCGCGGGAAAAATCTGCACCTAGCCGCGTTAATCGTCGCAGCAAAACGCCCGTCTTACCGGAGAAAAATCGCCGTGCGCATCAAAATGCGCATGAAACTTAGACTGGCCGGCGAAAAAAATGATTTTGGTGCGCACATAAAACGCCGAACGCAGATAGGCGCGATCTGCGAATCGTCGTGTCCTATAATTTATCGCATATCCGCATAAAAAGCGGACATGTGACCGATACCATAGCGAACCATTGGTTCTATATATGTGCGAATCGCATGCGCATGCGCAAATCGCGCGCAAAAACGTCCGTCTGACTAAGGCCTCAGGCTACAAAATTAAGGACGTTTTGTGGAATTTTTTTTGCAGATTTCTAACATAAAGGAGATGTACTTCCGCAATTAAAGGGGTTGTCCCGCGCCGAAACGTTTTTTGTTTTTTTTTCAATAGGCCCCCAATTCGGCACGAGACAAACCCAATGCATGTGTTAAAAAAAAAAAAACGTTTAGTACTTACCCGAATCCCCGCGCTGCAAATGTGATTTTAGGTGCACTTTTTATTGCAACCGATCTGCCCCATGTGAATGGAGCTTTAAATGCAAGAAATTCCGCAGGACATTCCAGAGTGCATTCTGCAGTTAGAAACGCATCAAAATCTACACTAATTGTCAAAATCCACATCTGTGCTGCGTTCTCCCATGTGAAAGGTTCCTTATGCGACCATACACGTCCTGAAATGACTGTTTATCTGCATATGGCTTCAACGAATCCTGGATGTGTGTAATCTCATCCAAATCAATTAGCACGTTTTACTTTAACTAGATAAAATATCATTTTATTTTTTTAAATTGTCTCTGGTCTGGCTGTTTCATTGACTATCTCATTATGAGTTGGGGCGGCGATGAGCTGACCACATCAGACTTCATTGAAACCTAAATCTAAATTATTTAAATCTAATTTTTTCAGCAGAAGTGCAAAAACAGGAGATTTTTAGGTTGTGCTTCTGGGACCTGTAGTAATATGGGTTTCCAGGGGCACACTTTCACAGGTGTGGGATAATTGTGCTAGCTGGGTGTGGATTTTTCCAGCCAGCCTATCTTCACTGGTCTGCTGCATATAAATACCAGCCCCTCTGGTTAGAGGTAGCTGATTTCCTTATTACTCTTGTGTTTGCATTCATGCTTGTTGTTCTGTGGGTGTGAGCTGTGATGTGCTCTGTATGTCTGTGCTGGGTGCCAGAGATGTGTTTGATCAGTCCTGTTCCCTTTTGTATGCATTCCATAATGTGTTGGTGTGAACTGTGCCCTGTGCTGCTTGGATCGTTTACCATATAGGAAGTGTTAGGTCCATAGGTTCCAGCACAGGGTTATCCCTGTCGGGATGATCGCCTGAATGCAGGCAAGTTTTCCTGGGGTTAGTTGTCTTGTTAGGGTAGGGACCCGCGAGACAATGATGACCCTTGAAGTGGGTCTGCGAGCTTAAGTATCTTGGCCAAAATACAAACAAATACCTTGTACACCCTATACTTATTGCATCTGGCTATGTATGCAGGTGAGTGTTTTGGTGGTATGTCCATCTTAGTGTTATGTCTGTATTCCAGTCTGTCTTTCCACCTGGCACCGGGTTGTTGCATGCCCAGTTCTAGTTTGTTTGTCCTACCTGTCCGTTGGTGGGCGGACACCTGAGGCCTATCCTGTTCCCCTTTGTCCATAGGTAGGCGGGTGTTAGGGCCATGTTTGTGTGTCTTTTCCTGTGTTTAGCCACCTGTAAAGCAAGCTGACTCGCCCGTCCTGAATACCTCAGTTTCATGTGATCCCAGAGTCCCGTTGGCAGTTCAGGACAAACATAACAGAGATTAGGGATAACTTCACAAAAGTGAGCGCAATATGGGGCCATGAATCCCGCCCCCATATCACCCTCGCCACCCATGTGAAATCCTCTGGGATGCAAGGAGTTTTCATGTGCAAACAGCCTTGGATCACTTTAGTGATGCAAGGAACCTCCACCGGGTCTGTCATTCCACTGTGCCGAGCATTTTGTGCATATGCTTGGGTGAAGCTGCCCTAAGTTTGGATTCATATCTTGTGAGGAATGTGACTTTGGGTGTAGTGGCTTCTTCCATTTACCATAAGCCCATTGCTGTATAAACATACTTCTTCATGCTAAGTCATTTCATCCGATGCATGTAAAAAGAGCATTAACCATAGGAGAATTTATAAGAACAAGAAGAAATGGTTCAACTAAAATTGCATGGAGTAAAGAAAAGGAAATATGGGTATATATTTAAGAGAACGAGGATACTAGAAGGGGTTAATAGAATAAGTTAAATTTAAGGCCACAATGAAAATTAGAAATTCCTTGCTGAACAATAAAGAGTGTGTTTGAGCAAAAATCCGCAAGTCCAGGGTTAATTTTTTCAACCTGATCCAGTTTGGAATTTGTCCATGTTGAATGTATTTTTGAACTTTTTAGCAATTTTGCTTCAAGACATTTTGATTAAGGATGGAGTGAGATGTGTACCTAAAAGGACTCCTACACGAGCACAAAAGTTAACTCCAAGTTTGTATTTGGAGAACAAAGCAAATAAAATATCCCCTCTGCTTAAAAAACCAACTCTGGACCCAACTGATGCTGCCAACTACCGACCAGTCTCAAACCTCCCTTTCATCTCCAAATTACTGGAACGCCTGGTCTACTCCCGCCTTACTCGCTTTCTCTCTGACAACTCGCTCCTCGACCCCCTACAGTCTGGTTTCCGCTCTCTACACTCGACCAAAACTGCCCTTACAAAAGTAACAAATGACCTGATGACTGCAAAGTCGAGAGGTGATTACTCCCTACTAATCCTCCTTGACCTGTCTGCTGCATTTGACACTGTCGACCATAATCTCCTTCTCACTATACTCCACTCTATTGGTCTAAAGGATACTGCTCTCTCCTGGTTCTCTTCCTACCTCTCTGATCGCTCTTTCAGTGTTTCCTTTGCTGGTTCTATCTCTGCTCCACTTCCTCTCGCTGTTGCGGTACCCCAGGGCTCGGTCCTTGGCCCCCTTCCCTTCTCTATCTATACTGCCCCAACTGGACAAACCATCCACAAATTTGGCCTCCAATACCATCTCTACGCTGATGACACCCAACTATATACCTCCTCTCGTGAGATCTCTGAACCATTTCTCCAAAATATCACTGACTGTCTGTCCGCTGTCTCTAACACTATGTCCTCCCTTTTTCTTAAACTAAACCTCTCTAAAACTGACCTCCTTGTCTTTCCACCTTCTAACCGACCTCCCCTCAACATCTCCATTCCAGTGTCTGGCACCATCATAACCCCCAGACAGCATGCCCGATGCCTCGGGGTCACACTGGACTCTGACCTCTCCTTTGCCCCTCATATCGAATCTCTGGCCCAAACATGCCACATGCACCTCAGAAATATTGCTAAAATACGTCCGTTCCTAACCACGGACACGCTAAAGACACTCGTGGTTGCCCTCATCCACTCCCGGCTTGACTACTGCAACTCGCTACTCATTGGCCTCCCCCGCACTAGACTCGCTCCACTCCAATCCATACTAAATGCAGCAGCTAGACTCCTTTTTCTATCCAGTCGTTACTCAGACGCCTCTGCATTATGCCAGTCGCTGCATTGGCTGCCCATCCACTTCAGAACTAAATTTAAACTCCTCTATCTCACTCACAAAGCTCTGCATGGTGCTGCGCCACCATACATCGCCTCCCTACTGTCAGTACACCACCCAGCCCGCTCACTCCAATCGGCTAACACACTCAGACTAAACACCCCTGTAATACGAACCTCACATGCTCGCCTACAGGACTTCACCAGAGCAGCACCCACCCTCTGGAATGCTCTACCCCAAGGCATCCGGACAATTCCCGATGCACGAAATTTCAGACGTGCCTTAAAAACGCACCTCTTCAGGGGAGCATACCAAATCTCCTGACCTAGTCCCTCGCCCCTCCCTATGGTGCCCCACCCTGTTTGCCTTCTGATAAATGATCTGTACATAAAATTTCCTATTGCCTGTGTTCCCCAACCCCTGCACCTCCTGTAGCACCCTCAACCCATTTGTGTCTAACCCAATGTATCTCACATTGTAATTGTTGCAATTGTATTGTTTTGCATTTATCCATGCCTGAAAGCGCTGTGGAATAAGTTGGCGCTATACAAATAAAGATTATTATTATTATTATTATTATTAATAAAACCTGGTTATCGGTGAAAGGACGCTATAAGTGTGGACATAACATTAGTAAAGTGTGCAAGCATGTATAAAAAAACTGACTTTTTTTATCCTGCAGTAATGGTAAGATATGTAAATAACATCCTATAATAATTACAACATCACATTTGTCGTTTATTTAATCACATATGGGATATGGAAGATACAATATGTGGATTGGACAACATGTACCCTTAAGGTATGCATCTGTAAGCGTTTGTCAGACAGTGTTCACACTGGTGCAGCTAATACATCAGCAGTTTCAAAGCATTTTCAAGAGTTGTACAAGAGAGACACATCAGTTTACCAAGTAACTGGTATAGAGAGGGTTAAGTCACCAGAGAAAGGCGGACATAGGAGAAGACTTTTACTGAAACAAGAGGCCTTTTCTCTAGTGGGCTTGAATCAAAGGTCTGATTTATCATATCAGTATTAATCTGGTGACTTGACTCTCTCTTGAACATCTCTTGGACTTTAGATGCCTTGCTGTACACAGACGTAGCATAGTGAATGCCATTCTCCTATTGGCTGTGACTTGTGTTCCCTCATTAATTCTATTTTTCTATTTAAAGAACTTTCATTCTGTAAAAGAATATGCTATGAATAAGAACTATGCTCAAATATGTAATAGTCCAGTCAAATTAGACAAAAAAGGACTCGACCTTGCAAAAGGTCAAGTAAATCTAATTTTTTATATGTTGTTAGAATCTAAGGCAATATTAAGAATCGAAGTTTGCAGCTCAGGAAGACCTTTGTGATCTACGTAATACCCAAAAAACAGCAATATTTTTGCAACTGTTTCACTTTTTGCTTAATATCTCCTAAAGTATGCATCTGACAGAAAAAAGTATTGATACCTTTTTAAAGTAGATTAAATTTTCAAAAAATTGAGCCATCCCCTAGCTTCGTATGTCCAGTACTTTCCGAGCTCCAGCCCTTTAAAAATTGGGCATTTGGGGGGCGTGGCTTGGCAAGCAGCGGGAACAGCCACAGCCAGGAGAGCTCCGCTACAGGGCCATCTTTTGTGCTCCTTCCCGCAGGCAGAACCATCGGGAGAGATCTGGAGGGTAGGAAACAAGCTTTCCCAAGTCGGGCGGAGCATTTAGAGCCACTCTGCGGAGCGATCGGGTTCGGCGTGAGGTGAGGCCTACCTGACTGGGTGAAGCCGTGGGTTGGAGTGCCGGAGGCCGGAGGCCTGAAGGCAGTGCGAGGACGGGTGAACGCGAAAAGAGACTGAGGAGAGGAGTCGGGAGGGCCCCCTGCGGCAAAGAAGACACCGCCGGGCAAGAGGAAGTGGAGGTACAGCAGCAGCCGGCAGAAGGTGAGAGTACGGAGGGAAGACGCTGCGAGCAGGAGGGGGAGCAGGGCCTTTGTGATGGCTACAGACAGCGGGGAAGCAGCAGAGGGCACAGACCAGTAGAGTATGGTGCTGGGGGACACAGCTATCCTCGCCCGCCCAAGCAGACGGGGGGCCCCCCAAGCAAGTGGATAAGCCTGAGGGCCACAAGACAGAGGTGTGAGAACCCCATATTAAAGAGGGTCTAAGCAGGCTAAGATGCTCCTGGGACGAAAGAGCCTGAGTAGCGGAGGAACAGCTCTCCCATACTACAACAAGGGAGGCACAAGAAGGAGAAACAAACCAGAGCCCATGAAATAATCCCCCCAGTGCACTAAAAGAAAGGGCCTACCTAAATATAGAGGGGCCATGTATAAAGCAGCAAAGGACTCTAATAAGCACTCGGTGTGGGCCTACTGCAATCTACTGTGCAGCTCTACTGCCACCTAGTGCCCGCCCTGAGTACTGAAGGCCCCCAGCTTTACTGTTAAGCCTTTTTGGGAGCCTATATACACCTCCAGCGCACTAAAGAAAAAGACCCAAGGCAAACTGAGGGTGGGACCCTCCAGCCCGTACTACGAACATCTCGTCCTCTGGTGGAGAGTCCGTCCAGACCCCCCCAAGGGAAAGGAGGAAGCCTCTTGAAGTGCACCACAAGATCGCTACCTGTACTTCCTTCCCCCTCTCGCCCACTTGCTACAGTCTTTATTGCCCTGGGAACAGACAGAAACTGAACTCTCATCAGGCATGTATTCCATTTAGCCAAGCTTTTGAGATGTTCCAGAATTCTTATCCCTCCACACTCCGTGGAATATCATGGCTGACTGATGTCGACCCTTCGTAATAATATGGCTCCAGAACATAACATGACCATTTAGCGCTAACTACGTTCTAAAGAGTATTGACCACCTTGACTACGTCTTCCAACATCCTCTACAAACACAGATCTCCCCTGACTGATTTCTCTCTACATTGTCAGTGCCTAACCCAATACGTACAACTCTGCATTGATTATCCACAATGGGAAAGCACTAAATCAAACCGCCTGTCCCAAGAAGACTCTCGAAATTCGTCCCCTCTGGCCCACGCAGCAAAAGAAACAAGACCGCGGCTCCCCACCCAAGTAGTTCTGAAATGGAGGAAGAGGCACCAACCCCCAAGGTCTCCATACCA
Source organism: Eleutherodactylus coqui (assembly GCF_035609145.1). NCBI lineage: Eukaryota > Metazoa > Chordata > Amphibia > Anura > Eleutherodactylidae > Eleutherodactylus > Eleutherodactylus coqui. The sequence continues at coordinate 68,039,231 of NC_089842.1, forward strand.
AAATTCCACACCAGGTTCTCTTTCTCCTGTCCTGGGTAGCCCCACTTCTCTGACCAGAGGAATCAGCAAGAGAAGTGCCCAAGGACCCCTTCCAACATCCCCTTCCTCATAAGGCCCAGTAGCCAAAAAAAGCCAAAACATCCAACTGCTAAGAACACCTCCACAGACAGAAGCTATCAGTAACCCTCAATCCTACCCGGACTCTGAGAGTCCCCTAACTATCAGCACCCTGAAGGATCTGCTGTCATCATTACAAAAGGACATTTCTCAAGACATACAGAATCTCTCAGAACAACTTCAATCTAATAACGACCATCTGGCCGCCCACACTGATCATATCAAACAGAAATTGGGAGAATTCAATAAAGCGCACAAGGAGCTGGTAGATGCCTACGGAAATCTGGAAGAAGTAACCCGTCTACGAGAAAAGGTCATAGATCTGGAAGATCGATCCAGATGAAATAACCTCAAGTTTAGGGGAATTCTGGAAATGGTGTCTCCACCCGACATTCCTCACTATCTACTATGTGGAATATTCTATCGACAGGGCCCATAGGATCCCGAAAGCCCGTTCCGTACCTGAATCCGAATCAAAAGACATTTTGGCGAGGATCCATTTCTATAAAACTAAAGAAGAGATTCTGTTTGTTGGAAGAAGTAGAGGATCCCTTCCAGTCCCATATGAAAACATACATATATTTCCAGACCTCTCGGCTGCTACACTGCAGTCACGTAGGCAATTCGCAGAAATCACAGCAGCACTCCGAGGAGTCCATATCAGATACAGATGGGGCTTTCCTACTAAGCTACTGATCTCTAAAAATGGGACTCTCCATCTTGCAGCATTGTGGAAGAGGGCCATGCCCTCTTGGAGTCATGGGAAATTCATGTTCCTTAGAAATCCCCGGAGATGGTGGGGAAATCGCCCTCAAGGCTTGAACAAGAGTGGTCAACTGCAGACAAACATAGTCGACACGAGGGAACTGATAATTCACTCTGTTCTTTTTGCTTTTTTTTTCCCGCTGCCCGGAGCCACTTACAGATGGTTTGAAATGCTATCCCCCCCAATTTGTATTCATCCAGGGCCCACCAGCACTGGGTGAACAATATTTTGATGTTCTCAAATGTTGATATTTACTTTTATGTTACTATTGGTTATGAATGTTTATCTAGGAGGTCTTTTTCCCATCTCGGTCTATTATTTAATATTACAAAACACTACGGCAGCCCTGCTCTTAACTTGCCTGTCAGCCATGCCTATTAATATTACATTTTGAATGTTAAGGGTCTGAACAGGCTATAAACGTAGTATGTTCTGGCGAGAGGCCCTTAAGTCCCATTCAGATGTTTGTTTTTTTTGCTCAGGAGACCCATTTCCTGAAGGACAAACACCCCCCCTGCATGCACCCTAAATTCCCAAACCTCTTTTTTGCCTCTAACCCAGAAAAGAAAAGAGGGGGAGTATTAATAGCAGTAAGCCAGGCAGTAGCATTCGTCCAAAGAAACCAATACGTAGACCAAGTGTGTATCTTTATAATATTAGTCTGTGAAATTAATGCTTCTATCTACACTTTCGTAAATGTTTACTTTCCCCCCAAGCGTCAGGCCAGATTTTTTAGACACATTTTATTAGAAGTGGCTAAAATCCAGGAGGGCAATTTAGTAATTGGAGGAGACTTTAATTCAGTGCTGGATCCCTTGATGGATTCCTCCGCGTGCTCCAGGTGCCTATCACCTGTTGTTTCGATCATGCATATGGAGGAACTATATGACGTTTTGATGCGTGAAATAAACAAGGAAAACAAAAAACTACTACTTGGCTCTCACTTCACACTTTCTTCTCGTGTCACGATTGACAATCGCTAGACACTGGAGATCAAAAGAAACTCCCTCCATTCTAGAGGTGAGAAATTCGGTGAATAAAGCTTTTCACCTAGAGGAAGCCTATTCATGCAGATTCGTCACCAAGTCCCCACAGATGTCCTTTTGGGCAACATGGCAGGACTATACGGTGGCTAACCCTCTGTGATTGAGGTCTGTGAGGGCTGAGGATGTGTGATGGAGGAGATGCAGTCAAATGGGTTAGCTTGGGTCCGGGTACAGAAATGCCCCTTACACCAAATAACTCCCACTAGAGGTGTAGAAATACCCCCCCCCCTCCTCCCAAGAACACAATTCTTGTCGTAATTCCTTTCTTTATTTTGATGTCTGTCCCCCAAATAATATCCTGCAATGGAAATGGAAAAGTACCTCCGTTTGTTTGTTTATTTGTTATAATATTATTTTTCTTTTTTGTATGGAAAAATTTTGCTAATAAAAACACAATTATTAAAAAAAAGAAATTAAAAAAATGGGCATTTATTTCCAGCAGGTAATACATTTTCGTTTTAGTCATATATCTTGTCAAATATAGTAAAAAAAAAAATACTCATCCAAAGAGGACAGTCAGTTAAAGAATTTGAAATACATTTAGTTAGCTTTCAATGAGATGCCTACCTTGTGTGAAATATATTGAAAAAAGTGTTGAAAAAATCTCTTGGGCTTCATTGTTCTTGTGAGAGCAGGTGGGGTGGTACTAGTATGGTATGCCTCCACCAGAGACGCCCAGCCCAGCTTAGCAAGCCCACTGAAAGAAAATGAGACGCCCACCTCCCACCTCCTCCTATTTTTGCCTACCTTTCCTATTTAATCTTCATATCATTGTTTTGTAGGAAATTGCTGTTTTTATGTTATTAAAAATACATTATAATGGACTTGTTCAGCACCCTCTGGTGTGGATGAGTTGGTTCACTCCTGAGCCCCTGCAGGAAGGTTGTTTACTGACAGAGTTCAATTCTACACCTCATGGAGATCTAGAGGAAGCTGCTGCTGGCAGCTAGCCAAATACCATCCACACAAGGCCAGAGAGCTGAGAGAAGAGAACAGATACCTTGCTGTTTAAGCACTTCCAGTTTATCTATGCAGAGATCAACACTAGAGATGAGCGAACACCAAAATGTTCGGGTGTTCGTTATTCGAAACGAACTTCCCGCGATGTTCGAGGGTTCGTTTCGAATAACGAACCCCATTGAAGTCAATGGGCGACCAGAACATTTTTGTATTTCGCCGATGCTCGCTAAGGTTTTCATGTGTGAAAATCTGGGCAATTCAAGAAAGTGATGGGAACGACACAGCAATGGATAGGGCAGGCGAGGGGCTACATGTTGGGCTGCATCTCAAGTTCACAGGTCCCACTATTAAGCCACAATAGCGGCAAGAGTGGGCCCCCCCCCCCTCCCAACAACTTTTACTTCTGAAAAGCCATCATTAGCATAGCATTCCTTTGCTAAGCACCACACTACCTCCAACAAAGCACAATCACCGCCTGCATGACACTCCACTGCCACTTCTACTGGGTTACATGCTGCCCAACCGCCCCCCCTCCCCCCCACAGCGCACACCAAAGTGTCCCTGCGCAGCATTCAGCTGCCCTCATGCCACACCACCCTCATGTCTATTTAGAAGTGCGTCTGCCATGAGGAGGAACCACAGGCACACACTGCAGAGGTTGGCATGGCTAGGCAGCGACCCTCTTTAAAAGGGGCGGGGCGATAGCCCACAATGCTGTACAGAAGCAATGAGAAATAGAATCCTGTGCCACCGCCATCAGGAGCTGCACACGTGGGCATAGCAATGGGGAACCTATGTGCCACACACTATTCATTCTGTCAAGGTGTCTGCATGCCCCAGTTAGACCGGGCTTTTTAATTCATAGACACAGGCAGGTACAACTCCCTATTGTGAAGTCCCTGTCGACCGACAGCATGGGTGGCTCCCTGGAACCCACCGGCGGTACACAAAAATATCCCATTGCATTGCCCAACACAGCTGAGGTAGTAATGTCGTGCGTAATACAGGTGGGCTTCGGCCCACACTGCATGCCCCAGTCAGACTGGGGTTCTTTAGAAGTGGACACATGTAGGTTAAACTCCCTGTGGACCCACAGCATGGGTGGGTGCCAGGAAGCCACCGGCGGTACATAAATATATCCCATTGCATTGCCCAACACAGCTGCGGTAACGTCAGCTGGAATGCAGGTGGGCTAAAAATTTATTTGATTACACTGTAGGCGAGGGCCCACAAAAATTGCTGTATCAACAGTACTAATGTACATCCCAAAAATTGGCCATGGCCAGCCAAGAGGGCAGGTGAAACCCATTAATCGCTTTGGTTAATGTGGCTTAAGTGGTAACTAGGCCTGGAGGCAGCCCAGTGTAACGAAAAATTGGTTCAAGTTACAGTTCCAACGCTTTTAAGTGCATTGAAACTTTTAAAAATTGTTTAGAAAAATTATTTGAGTGAGCCTTGTGGCCCTAAGAAAAATTGCCCGTTCAGCGTGATTACGTGATGTTTCAGGAGGAGTAGCAGGAGGAGGAGGAGGAGGAATATTAGACACAAATTGATGAAGCAGAAATGTCCCTGTTTTGGATGGTGAGAGAGAACGTAGCTTCCATCCGCGGGTGCAGCCTACGTATTGTTTACGTATCGCTGCTGTCCGCTGGTGGAGAAGAGAAGTCTGGCGAAATCCAGCCTTTGTTCATCTTGATGAGTGTTAGCCTGTCGGCACTGTCGGTTGACAGGCGGGTACGCTTATCTGTGATGATTCCCCCAGCCGCACTAAACACCCTCTCCGACAAGACGCTAGCCGCAGGACAAGCAAGCACCTCCAGGGCATACAGCGCTAGTTCAGGCCATGCGTCCAGCTTCGACACCCAGTAGTTGTAGGTGGCAGAGGCATCACGGAGGATGGTCGTGCGATCGGCTACGTACTCCCTCACCATCCTTTTACAGTGCTCCCGCCGACTCAGCCTTGACTGGGGAGCGGTGACACAGTCTTGGTGGGGAGCCATAAAGCTGGCCAGGCCCTTAAAGACTGTTGCACTGCCTGGGCTGTACATGCTGCTCGATCTCCGCACCTCCCCTGCTACCTTGCCTTCGGTACTGCGCCTTCTGCCACTAGCGCTGTCGGCTAGGAATTTTACCATCAGCTTGTCCGCAAGGGTCCTGTGGTATAGCAACACTCTCGAACCCCTTTCCTCTTCGGGAATGAGAGTGGGCAGGTTCTCCTTATAGCGTGGGTCGAGCAGTGTGTACACCCAGTAATCCGTTGTGGCCAGAATGCGTGCAATGCGAGGGTCACGAGAAAGGCATCCTAACATGAAGTCAGCCATGTGTGCCAGGGTACCAGTACGCAACACATGGCTGTCTTCACTAGGAAGATCACTTTCAGGATCCTCCTCCTCCTCCTCCTCAGGCCATACACGCTGAAAGGATGACAGGCAATCAGCCGGTGTACCGTCAGCAGCGGGCCAAGCTGTCTCTTCCCCCTCCTCCTCATCCTCCTCATGCTCCTCCTCCTCCTCCTGTACGCGCTGAGAAATAGACAGGAGGGTGCCCTGACTATCCAGCGGCATACTGTCTTCCCCCACCCCCGTTTCCGAGCGCAAAGCAGCTGCCTTTATGCTTTGCAGTGAACTTCTCAAGATGCATAGCAGAGGAATGGTGACGCTAATGATTGTAGCATCGCCGCTCACCACCTGGGTAGACTCCTCAAAATTACCAAGGACATGGCAGATGTCTGCCAACCAGGCCCACTCTTCTGAAAGGAATTGAGGAGGCTGACTCCCACTGCGCCGCCCATGTTGGAGTTGGTATTCGACTATAGCTCTACGCTGTTCATAGAGCCTGGCCAACATGTGGAGCGTAGAGTTCCACCGTGTGGGCACGTCGCACAGCAGTCGGTGCACTGGCAGCTTAAAGTGATGTTGCAGGGTGCGCAGGGTGGCAGCGTCCGTGTGGGACTTGCGGAAATGTGCGCAGAGCCGGCGCGCCTTTACGAGCAGGTCTGACAAGCGTGGGTAGCTTTTCAGAAAGCGCTGAACCACCAAATTAAAGACGTGGGCCAGGCATGGCACGTACGTGAGGCTGCCGAGCTGCAGAGCCGCCACCAGGTTACGGCCGTTGTCACACACGACCATGCCCGGTTGGAGGCTCAGCGGCGCAAGCCAGCGGTCGGTCTGCTCTGTCAGACCCTGCAGCAGTTCGTGGGCCGTGTGCCTCTTATCGCCTAAGCTGAGTAGTTTCAGCACGGCCTGCTGACGCTTGCCCACCGCTGTGCTGCCACACCGCGCGACACCGACTGCTGGCGGCATGCTGCTGCTAACACATCTTGATTGCGAGACAGAGGAGGAGGAGGAGGAGGAGGAGGGTGCTTTAGTGGAGGAAGCATACACCTCCGCAGATACCACCACCAAGCTGGGGCCCGCAATTCTGGGGGTGGGTAGGACGTGAGCGGTCCCAGGCTCTGACTCTGTCCCAGCCTCCACTAAATTCACCCAATGTGCCGTCAGGGAGATGTAGTGGCCCTGCCCGCCTGTGCTTGTCCACGTGTCCGTTGTTAAGTGGACCGTGGCAGTAACCGCGTTGGTGAGGGCACGTACAATGTTGCGGGAGACGTGGTCGTGCAGGGCTGGGACGGCACATCGGGAAAAGTAGTGGCGACTGGGAACTGAGTAGTGCGGGGCCGCCGCCTCCATGATACTTTTGAAGGACTCAGTTTCCACAACCCTATACGGCAGCATCTCAAGGCTGATGAATTTTGCTATGCGGACGGTTAACGTTTGAGCGTGCGGGTGCGTGGCGGCGTACTTGCGCTTGCGCTCCAACAGTTGCGCAAGCGACGGCTGGACGGTGCGCTGAACTACACTGCTGGATGGGGCCGAGGACAGCGGAGATGAGGGTGTGGGTGCAGGCCATGAGGCGGTAGTGCCTGTGTCCTGAGAGGGGGGTTGCATCTCAGTGGCAGGTTGGGGCACAGGGGGAGAGGCAGGGGTGCAAACCGGAGGCGCTGAACGGCCTTCGTCCCACCTTGTGGGGTGCTTGGCCATCATATGTCTGCGCATGGTGGTGGTGGTGAGGCTGTTGGTGTTGGCTCCCCGGCTGAGCTTTGCGCGACAAAGGTTGCACACCACTGTTCGTCGGTCGTCAGGCGTCTCTGTGAAAAACTGCCAGACCTTAGAGCACCTCGGCCTCTGCAGGGTGGCATGGCGCGAGGGGGCGCTTTGGGAAACAGTTGGTGGATTATTCGGTCTGGCCCTGCCTCTACCCCTGGCCACCGCACTGCCTCTTGCAACCTGCCCTGCTGATGCCCTTGACTCCCCCTCTGAAGACCTGTACTCCTGAGTAAGCGTTGCACACCAGGTGGGGTCAGTCACCTCATCGTCCTGCTGCTCTTCCTCTGAATCCTCTGTGCGCTGCTCCCTCGGACTTACTGCCCTTACTACTACCTCACTGCAAGACAACTGTGTCTGATCGTCATCGTCCTCCTCACCCACAGAAAGTTGTTGAGACAGTTGGCGGAAGTCCCCAGCCTATTCCCCCGGACCCCGGGAACTTTCGAATGGTTGGGCATCAGTGACGATAAACTCCTCTGGTGGGAGAGGAACCGCTGCTGCCCAATCTTAGCAGGGGCCTGAGAACAGTTCCTGGGAGTGTTCCCGCTCCTGAGCAGGTGTCATTGTAGTGGAGTGAGGAGGCTGGGAGGAAGGAGGAGCAGCAGACAGAGGATTCGGATTTGCAGCAGTGGACGGCGCAGAACTGCGTGTTGACGATAGGTTGCTCGAAGCACTTTCTGCCATCCAGGACAGGACCTGCTCACACTGCTCATTTTCTAATAACCGTCTCCCGCGTGGACCCATTAATTGGGCGATGAATGTGGGGACGCCAGAAACGTGCCTCTCTCCTAATCGCGCAGCAGTCGGCTGCGACACACCTGGATCAGGAGCTCGGCCTGTGCCCACACCCTGACTTGGCCCTCCGCGTCCTCGGCCGCGTCCACGTCCTCTAGGCCTACCCCTACCCCTCAGCATGCTGTATTACCAGTGATTTGATTTCACAGGCAGGAAATAAATTGGCGCAAGACTGCAGGCCAAATATAATTTTTTCCCTTTTTTGAAAACGAAAGGCCCCACTGCCTCTAGTGAATGAATAATCTAAGTTTAATAACTGTGCTCTGGCCCTGCTAATGTGTCACAGAACGTGAGGGTAGCAGAGTTATTAACTCTGGCAGAGCAGGTATTTTTTTTCCCAATTAAGGAAAGCAAATGGCGAAGCCAGCAGTAAACCGTAGCTGGGTGCGTCTGATTTTTAAACGTTGCACACGCAGCCGACACGTGTCCACCGCCCTTAGGACGGACAGAGGCAGGACAAATAGAATTATTTTCAGTTTTTTTTCCACCAAAAGGCAGCACTGCGTATATTCAATGAACATGAGAAGTTTAATAACTGTGCTGTGGCCCTGCTAATGTGGCACAGAACGTGAGGGTAGCAGAGTTATTAACTCTGGCAGAGCAGGTATTTTTTTTCCCAATTAAGGAAAGCAAATGGCGAAGCCAGCAGTAAACCGTAGCTGGGTGCGTCTGATTTTTAAACGTTGCACACGCAGCCGACACGTGTCCACCGCCCTTAGGACGGACAGAGGCAGGACAAATAGAATTATTTTCAGTTTTTTTCCACCAAAAGGCAGCACTGCGTATATTCAATGAACATGAGAAGTTTAATAACTGTGCTGTGGCCCTGCTAATGTGGCACAGAACTTGAGGGTAGCAGAGTTATTATAACTCTGGCAGAGCAGGTATTTTTTTTCCAAATTAAGGAAAGCAAATGGCGAAGCCAGGAGTAAAACGTAGCTGGGTGCGTCTGATTTTTAAACGTTGCACACGCAGCCGACACGTGTCCACAGCCCTTAGGACGGACAGAGGCAGGTCAAATAGAATTTTTTTTCACTTGTTTTACAAGCAAAAGGCCGCACTGCGTATATTCAATGAATAATAACTGTGTTGTGGCCCTGCCTACACAATTCTTTCCCTGCAGTATCAATGGAGGGTGCAATGCTCTGCAGAGGCGATTTTGAGAAGAAAAAAAATATGCAGCACAGCTAACAGCAGCCAGCACAGTACTGCACACGGTTAAATATGGCCCTAGAAAGGACCGTTGAGGTTCTTGAAGGCTACACTCACTCCTAACACTCTCCCTGCCTATGCAACACTTCTGTCCCTAATGCCGGGTGCAACGCTCTGCAGAGCCGATTTTGAGAAGAAAAAAAAATTGCCACTGCTAACAGCAGCCAACACACAGCTATCAGTGGCCCTAATAAGGACCTTTGGGGGGTCTTGAAGCCTACACTAACTACCAATTCTTTCCCTACAGCAGCTCCGGTACAAACAGCACTGTCCCTCATCTAACTCACAAGGCATCTGAGGCGAGCCGCGGGAGGGGCCGACTTTTATATTAGGCGGACACCTGATCTCCCCAGCCACTCACAGCAGGGGGGTGGTATAGGGCTGGAACAACACAGGAGGAAGTTGTAATGCCTTCCCTGTCTTTCAATTGGCCAGAAAAGCGCGCTAACGTCTCAGGGAAGGAAGTGAAAGTAACCCGAACACCGCATGGTGCTCGTTACGAATAACGAACATCCCGAACACCCTAATATCCGCACGGATATCAAGTTCGGACGAACACGTTCGCTCATCTCTAATCAACACTGCTACATTTACTATTAGTGCTTGTAGTATTGAGAGCAATGTTGAAGTATCTGTTCTTCGTGGAGAGGATTCTGCTCTCCAAGCATCTAATCAGCCATCCGTCGGATCATCAAGTGGCTGGAATCTCAAAACATTTAATTTTTTGTGTAGTGAGGATATCACTGACAATATATCAGGCTCCAGCAAAAACTGCCCTATTCACGACAGAAGGACTTCCACAAAGTTGATGAATTGGGTGTGAGGGCAACACTTCTAGAAGCTGATGAATGGGGAAAGATTATACAGCACCTCACAACTGAAGATGACTTATTAGCTGCTGACGTAAGTTACCACAACCTGTGTTAGATACATTTGTTCAGTAAGCCATCAACAAGTGGGCAGAAGAGAGGGTTTTGACCGGTGAATTATGTAGATGAAGCCATGGAGTGTATCTACTCATACCTCTGGGAAAACGGTGACAAATGTCAGTTCTCGTTAGATGAGATATTGAAACAGATTAAGCAGTGTTACATTCCTGATATTAAAACTGTGAAAAGTCACCTCAACAAACATTTTGGTGACAACATCATAATAACAGAACTTGGCTCCAAAAAAGGGCACTTGTGTGTTTCAAAAGCATAAGTCACAAAATTCTCTATGATAAGTGGTACAAGGAGAGAAAGTGTGATGTCCAGCAAGAGTGGAAAAGAGAGGTAAAGGCAGCAGCTGAGATAATCTTGGAAGATATCCGCTCACAAGTCTATGATAACAGTGAGTATCCTCCATCTGATGATTTCTGGCGCAAACTCGATTCAGTCATCCCTGAATCTGTAGAACTGCTTTTTAAAAAATTATTGTTCTAAAACAGAAGCATGGCCTTCTTGATAAATGGAGAAAAAAATGTGCAGCTTTTTCTCACGCTCTTATATCACCTGTGAGGCCATTATCTTTCATTTCCTTACTTGTGACAGGAGTTGGTACCTATTCATTCAAAAAATTAGGTTCGAAACATTTAGTTAATATGTGCTCAGCTTTAAGATTTTCATGCAGTCATAATGAGGCATTGCAGCTTGAAAGTTCTGCAATCATGCAGGCATGATATCCTGAATAATAAAAAGAGGTTGCAGCGGTGGTTGCCGCAAAGTTGGACTGAAATGCTTGGGCCTTTGTAAATTTTGTGGTGGCAAATCATGCCAAAACGTGCCATCTCTTCAACTTGAGGATTTTGACGACGAGGAAGACTACCCTATGTTTACCGACAAAGTAAGGAGCCTTCACCTGCTCAAGAGGAAGATTTCTCGAAGCCAGGGCCGTCAAAACAGATGAAATTATAATGAGATATAATATTTTTTTGCATGTAATTGTTCATTACCTATTTTACATCTTCTTTCTTGAAATTACATTACTTCGTGAACTGTTTTCATAGATTTTTCCCAAAATCAATTTTTTAAGGTTCTTGGTTATATGCCATTTTTGAAAGAACCATTGGCCATATGAGTGCCCGTCTGAGAGCAAATTAAAGCAAAACGAATGTATTTCAAATTTATTAACTATGACTGTCCTCATTGGATGAGTTTTCCTTACTATATTCGACAAAATACATGACTAAAATCAAAATGTTTCACTTTTAAGCTTGAAGAAGAACCCTGCGTGGGTTTGGAAGCTCGCATTAACATCATGTATTTTTGTTTGGTATAAAAAGTATATCTACAAGATTACGTGGTTTCTATTAGTGGAAACAATCACTTTTTGGAACAAATGCCCACTTTTTGAAGAGCTTTATCTTAGGAAGTACTGGACATATGGAGCTAAGGGAGGGCTCACATTTTAGCAAATTTAATCTACCTTAAAGTATTTATAACATTTTTTGTCAGACACATGCTTTAGGAGATATTGAGCAAAAAGTGAAAAAAATTGCAAAAATATTGCTGTTTTTTGTGTATTATGTAGTTCACACAGGTCTTTCAAAACTGCAAACTTGGTTTCTTATTATTGGCTTAGGTCCTGACAACATATAAAAAACTCAGAACTCCATGACCCTTTGCAAGGTTGGATGTAGAAATCAACTGGGCTAATAAATGCAGGTTTTAAAGATGTATTTAATTTATCCATGAAATTTAGATAAAACAGTTATTAAGCTGGAATCCATGGAAATGCAAAAGTTTTGTTTGTATTAATAAAGACAACAGGGTGTACTGCAAAAAAACAAGCTCTCCAACAGCCTATTGATTAAATATTTACGAAGTTATGGGGGCCAAAATATGATGACAAATGCAATTTCCTAAAATGTATTTTATTTTTTAAGTAATACTACATAAAGAAAGTACATCAATTTGGTATTGCTGTAATCGTACTGACCACCAGAATAAAGATAACATTTAATTTTTACTGCATTGTGAACACTAAAGAGAGCCTCCCTCGCCCCATCCCCTCAAAATAAAACAGATGGTGTATTTTTTTGCCCCTATTTTGTCCCACTTAGAAATTTTTTATTGTTTTCCAATACATTATATGGTAAGACTGAATAATACTACTCATTCCACAAAAAAAAAAAAAAGCTGCAAAATGTGACCTGGACGCAAGAGCATTAATGACCCTTGGTGATGAAAAAGTTAACCTCAACATAATATGACCATTCATTAAAATGACAACCTACAATGGCAAAATAAAATCACCTCATGATAAACAAATAAACCACCCAATACAGATCAGATACCTCAGTAGAAAGGGCCAAGGCACAGTCAAGACATATACTGGACCAAGGAATGCAGTGAAGGGCACAATAAAACTGACTTTTATTAGATGACTCATGGTCATTATCATGTCTAATTGTAGTAGTTTGCTTTACACTTTTCTATTATTTTGCCCAGACCATAATACAAGTGTCTATCTACTGTATATTTACCATCAGAGAGTTTCTGCATATACAGTACCTGTCATAGAGTGCCCCTTATACAGTGCCATCACCTGCCACCCTTCAACAATAAACAGAGCATGTTTGAGCAAAAATACACAAATCCAGGGTTAATTTTTTCAACCTGATCCAGTTTGGAATTTTCCATATTGAAAATATTTTTTAAACTGTTTAGCAATTTTGCTTCAAACATTTTGATTACGGATGGAGTGAGACGAATATCTAAAGGGCTCGTACACTGGCACGAAAGTTAACTCCAAGTTTGTATTTGGAGAACAAAGAAAATAAAACCTGGTTATCGGTGAAAGGACGCTATAAGTGTGGACATAATATTAGTAAAGTGTGCAAGCATGTATAAAAAACTGACATTTTTTTCATCCTGCAGTAATGGTAAGACATGTAAATAACATCCTATAATAATTACAACATTACATTTGCCATTTATTTAATCACATATGGGGTATGGAAGATACAATATGTGAATTGCACTACATGTCCCCTTAAGGTTCGGATCTGTAAGCATTTGTCAAACAGTGTTCACACTTGTGCAGTTAATGCATCAGTAGTTTGCAAGCATTTTCAGGAGGCACACGAGAGAGACACATCAGTTTACCAAGCAATTGGTATAGAGAGGGTTAAGTCACCGGGCTTGAATCAAAGGTCTGATTTATCATATCAGTATTAATTTGATGACTTAACTCTCTTGAATATCTATTGGATTTTAGCTGTACACAGATGTAGCATAGTGAATGTCATTCTCTTATTGGCTGTGACTTGTGTTCCCTCATTAGTTCTTTTTTTCTATTTAAAGAGTTTTCATTCTGTAAAAGAATATGCTATGAAGAAGAACTCTGTTCAAACATGTATTTTTCAGGACCGGCGGCTCTCGAGGTCTCCGTGCCCGCACCGCCGGTCCTACGTATGTTTGTCTCCAGGCTACACCCGCATTATTGGCTTGTATTCCCGGCTTTTAACCCACTTGCTTCGGACCTGACCTTGCCTTCGCCTGACCCCTGGTACTGCATTATTCTCTGTTGCCAACCCAAATTGCCAGACCTGCCTTTGTCTTTTGTGTGTACCTTGTTTGTCTGTAAGTCTGACTCTGGCCCCGCATTCCTAGCGAGGTTAGGGACTGTCGCTCAGTTGTCACCCTAGGGACTAGCCTAGGGGTTGTGGATATTTTAAGGGACTTCCAGGTACCTGGACCCTAGCCCTCAGACTTTTTTTTTCCTGGCTCAGGACCTGACTTCCCGTTTGCAGCATCAGGAACAGGTGTTATCTAAGGCTCAGGTTCAGCCTCCCTCTGTTTCGGCAACTATCTCTGAGCCTCAAGCTGCGCTGCCCAATTTTTTTTCTGGGGAAAGGAGACAATTCTTTGCCCTCCCGGAAAGTTGTAAGCTGTATTTTGATTTGCGACCCCACTTGTCTGGCACAGAGTACTAAAGGGTGAGCACCGTGATTTCCCGACTAACAGGAGACCCTCAAAACTGGGCTTTCTCATTACCCTCTGACTCCCACACAACAGCCTTTAGACACTTTCCTCTCTGCTCTGGATTAGATCTATGATGAGCTCGACCGTACTGCCTATGCTGTTGCTCAACTGTTGTCCTTGCGCCAGGGTAGGAAGGTGGCAGAGGACTATTGCTCCCAATTCAGAGAGCACTGCACCGAGTCAGGGGTGGAACAACTCGGCCCTCAAGGACTTGTTCTTGACCGGACTTTCCGAAGACCTAAAAGATCTGCTAGTGGCCCAGCCGGAGCCTGATACCCCGGAGCAAGCTATGTCATTAGCAAGCTAAGCCGAACGTCGCCTGAGGTCCAGATGATCTGTTTGGTCTAGACCAGTTCATCCGGCCTCCCCAGCAACTTCCCCTATAAACCGACAACTTTACCTCCCTCCGCTGAACCCATGGAATTGGGGACGTTGTCACCTAAACAGCGAAGGGTATACCAGTTAAAGGGGTTGTCCCGCGCCGAAATGGTTTTTTTTTTTCAATAGGCCCCCCCGTTCGGCGCGAGACAAACACAAGGGATGGGTTAAAAAAAAACAGTTTAGTACTTACCCGAATCCCCGCGCTGCGGCGACTTCTTACTTACCTTACCAAGATGGCCGCCGGGATCTTCACCCACGATGCACCGCGGGTCTTCTCCCATGGTGCACCATGGGCTCTGTGCAGTCCATTGCCGATTCCAGCCTCCTGATTGGCTGGAATCAGCACACGTGACGGGGCGGAGCTACGAGGACCAGCTCTCCGGCACAAGCGGCCCCATTCACCACGGAGAAGACCGGACTGCGCAAGCGCGTCTAATCGGGCGATTAGATGCTGAAATTAGACGGCACCATGGCGACGGGGACGCTAGCAACGGAACAGGTAAGTGAATAACTTCTGTATGGCTCATAATTAATGCACGATGTACATTACAAAGTGCATTAATATGGCAATACAGAAGTGCTGAACCTCACTTTCTTTCGCGGGACAACCCCTTTAAAGAAGAACCTTTGTTTGTGTTGTGGAGAGTCTGGTCATCGGATCTCTATCTGCAGGAAGAACCCTCGACAGGAGAAACTTCCGCTCCTAGTCAGTTGTCGGGAGGACTGTCTAAGAACTCAGGTACTCCCAGTTGTGTCTAAAATGTTCTTGCCCTGCACCTTAGAGTTTTGTTCTTTCTCTCGTACAGGGCAAGCTTTTGTTGATTCCGGGGCTGCAGTAAATGTTATTTTGATTTTGTGGCTCAGCTATCTGGTTCCTTGCTAAGTTTAGATCATCCCATTCAGGTTTCGGGGATAGACTCCACTCCATTGCGTGCTGGCCTCGTAAATCTAGTTACCCCAGAGTTAAAATTTACCGTTGGAGCCCTGCATTCTGAGTCTTGCGCCTTCCTCTTCATGAAAGACTTGTCTGTGAACATAGTCATTTTTTTTTTTAATCCTCTCTGGTCTGGCTGTTTCATTGACTATATCATTATGAGTTGGGGCGGTGATGAGTCGGCCACATCAGCCTTCATTGTATACCTAAATCTAAATGATTTAAATCTAATTTTTTTTCAGCAGAGGTGCAGAGGTTTATTCAGAGTTACTTGGGCCCAGGAAAAGTTGGGCCATTTTTCTTTTTCCATTTTCGTTTTTTCCTCCCCCCCTTTAAAAAAATCGTAACTCCTTTATTTACCATCGACGTCGCTGTATGAAGGCTTGTTTTTTGTGGGACGAGTTGTATTTTTCAATGGTACTATTTAAAGTACCATATAATGTACTGAAAAACTTTTAAAAAATTCTAAGTGGAGTAAAATGAAAAAGAAATGACATTTCGCCATCTTTTAGTGCATCTTGCTTCTACGGCGCACAAACGGCAACAAGAATGACATGATAACTTTATTCTAAAGGTCGGTACGATTACTACAATACCAAACTTGTATAGTTTTTTTTTACTATACTCCTCTTTTTTTTTTCAAAGACATTAAATTTTTTTCAATTATTTTCTGCCGTCATTTTGTGCGCGCGATAACTTTTTTATTTTTCCATTGACATAGTTGAGCAAGGTCTCATTTTTTGCGGGATGTCCTGTAGTTTTTGATAGTACCATTTTGGAATACATACGACTTTTTGATTGCTTTTTATTGCATTTTTTCTGGGAGACAGGGTAACTATAAAAGTGCATTTCTGGCGTTCTTTTTTTTTTTTTCGGACGACGTTCACCTTGCGGGAAAAGTAATGCACTACTTTGATAGTTCGGACTTTTACGGATGCGGCAATACCAAATACATATTTTTAATTTATTATTTAGATTTTTTAATAAGAGATATGCCAAAAGGGGGGTGATTTAAACTTTTACAACTTTTTTTTTTTTTCAATTAAAAAAAACTTTATTGATTTTTTATTTACATTACTTTGAAGTCCCCCTGGGGGACTTTAAGATGCGATGCTTTGATCGCTCCTACAGTATGACGTAATGCTATAGCATTACGTCATACTGCTTTTTTACAGGCAGTCTCTCATGCCACCCTGTGTGGATGGCTTGATAGGCAGTCTGTTAAGGCAGCCCTGGGGCCTTTCATTAGGCCCCTGGCTGCCATGACACCTGCACGGCTCTCCCGATCTCACCGCGGGGGGGCCGCGCTGGACCCCCGAACATCGTTCGGGGGATTTAAATGTCGCTGTCAGAATTTCTTTGACTCCAAATTCTATTCTTTTGGCTGTTCTCGCTTTGCATAGGATTTATTTTTTGATCTTGCATTTCTGGACATCCTGTGGCCTGTGAGATTTTGCAGATCTAGGCCTAAAAACCCTGTGGGCCCTTTCCAGACCAAAATCCACGCCTTCATCTCTCTCCAAAAGACTATTGAAAATCTGGGAAAGAGTGGTGGTGATTAGAGATGAGCGAGCACCAAAATGCTCGGGTGCTCGTTACTCGGAACGAACTTTTCGCGATGCTCGAGGGTTCGTTTCGAATAACGAACCCCATTGAAGTCAATGGGCGACCCGAGCATTTTTGTATTTCGCCGATGCTCGCTAAGGTTTTCATGTGTGAAAATCTGGGCAATTCAAGAAAGTGATGGGAACGACACAGCAACGGATAGGGCAGGCGAGGAGTTACGTGTTGGGCTGCATCTCAAGTTCACAGGTCCCACTATTAAGCCACAATAGTGGCAAGAGTGGGGCCCCCCCTCCCAAAAACTTTTACTTCTGAAAAGCCCTCATTAGCATGGCATACCTTTGCTAAGCACCACACTAGCTACAAGAAAGCACAATCACTGCCTGGATGACACTCCGCTGCCACTTCTCCTGGGTTACATGCTGACCAACCGCCACCCCTCCCCCCCACAGCGCACACCAAAGTGTCCCTGCGCAGCCTTCAGCTGCCCTCATGCCACACCACCCTCATGTCTATTTAGAA
Source organism: Eleutherodactylus coqui (assembly GCF_035609145.1). Taxonomy (NCBI): domain Eukaryota; kingdom Metazoa; phylum Chordata; class Amphibia; order Anura; family Eleutherodactylidae; genus Eleutherodactylus; species Eleutherodactylus coqui. The sequence goes on from NC_089842.1 coordinate 68,056,597, forward strand.
GTGCGTCTGCCATGAGGAGGAACCGCAGGCACACACTGCAGAGGGGTTGGCACGGCTAGGCAGCGACCCTCTTTAAAAGGGGTGGGGCGATAGCCCACAATGCTGTACAGAAGCAATGAGAAATAGAATCCTGTGCCACCGCCATCAGGAGCTGCACACGTGGGCATAGCAATGGGGAACCTATGTGCCACACACTATTCATTCTGTCAAGGTGTCTGCATGCCCCAGTCAGACTGGTAATATGTACCTTAACAGTAACCGCGTTGGTGGTAATGTGGTGGTGACTGCGGACCTAGTAGCACGGTTTTATTTTGTTGGTTTTCGGAATGTGGCCAGGATTAAGTGGGCCGTGGCGGGGGGATGGTGGGGGGGCTCTCTTGTAGTGTCGGTAAAGGTGAAATTCTTGGACTGCCACCAGACGAACCAATGCAAAGGCATTTGCCAAGAATGTTTTCCCTGTTGGAGGAGGAGGGGGATGTTTTTGAGGCACTACGTGTCCTCTCCACGTGTCCGTGGTTATATGCACCTTAACAGTAACCGCGTTGGTGGTAATGTGGTGGTGACTGCGGACCTAGTAGCGCGGTTTTATTTTGTTGGTTTTCGGAATGTGGCCAGGATTAAGTAGGCCGTGGCGGGGGGATGGTGGGGGGGCTCTCTTGTAGTGTCGGTAAAGGTGAAATTCTTGGACTGCCACCAGACGAACCAATGCAAAGGCATTTGCCAAGAATGTTTTCCCTGTTGGAGGAGGAGGGGGATGTTTTTGAGGCACTACGTGTCCTCTCCACGTGTCCGTGGTTATATGCACCTTAACAGTAACCGCCTTGGTGGGAAATGGCCTCGCCGCCATCATGTCTTTGGGAAGCCTCTGTTTCCACACCCCAGAGACATACCATTAGCAGCGGTATAGGCAGAGCCCATAATTCGTAACATTTCAGCCGTAGCATTAGGACAGGCCCCACTAACATATCACTAGCAGCATTATAGGAGGAGCGCAGTCTTCGTTCCATGTCAGCAATAGTAGCACTCAAGACAGGCCCCAGTAACAATTCCGAAGCAGCAGTATAGCGGGAGCGCAGTCTTCGTTCCATGTCAGCAATAGTAGCACTCAAGACAGGCCCCAGTAACAATTCCGAAGCAGCAGTATAGCAGGAGCGCAGTCTTCGTTCCATGTCAGCAATAGTAGCACTCAAGACAGGCCCCAGTAACAATTCCGAAGCAGCAGTATAGCGGGAGCGCAGTCTTCGTTCCATGTCAGCAATAGTAGCACTCAAGACAGGCCCCAGTAACAATTCCGAAGCAGCAGTATAGCGGGAGCGCAGTCTTCGTTCCATGTCAGCAATAGTAGCACTCAAGACAGGCCCCAGTAACAATTCCGAAGCAGCAGTATAGTGGGAGCACAGTCTTAGTTCCATTTCAGTAGCCTTAGTATAGCCAAGGCCCAAGTTACTGTTACCATTCAGTGCGGCATGGGGTCCCGCGGTCGGCGCGCGTCGCTCCGGCGTCGGCTCCAGCAGCCTGGAGCCCTGTGTCGAGGTCATCCCAGCAGCTTGGGTTGGCCAGTGGGCGGCGGCGTGGGCGTGCCCGCCCGTAGGGTGCCGCCCGCACTCCTCTGTGCTTCTTATACAGCAGTGGGTGGAGTTGCCTCCTCCCACTCTCCGCCCCTGGGCGGAACCTTGTGGTTAAAAGACTGGCAGTGAACTGAGCTCATTGCCATTTATTGGTTCTGCATGCACCTAGCCAGTCTGTCTGCGGTTCGCCTCAGCCAGTCCCTAGTTGTCGGTCAGCTCCCTCTGGTCCCCTATTACTCTGTCTGTTTTTGTTGGTTCTGTTTGCCTCTAATCTAGTCTGGCCCAGTCAGCACTAGTTGCTATCCAGCACCCTGCCAGTTTGCCTGTGAGTTCCATCTCCAGCCTTGTAAGTTTTGTTGGTCTGATTCATCTGCCTCCCCTGTCGGCACTCTGTTCCCCCCATTAGGTAGTTTCCTGCTTGTCAGTCGCCAGGTCCCTAGCCAGGGCAGGGACCGCCGTCCAGTTGTCCGCCTGGGGTTAGCCAGGGCCGAGGCAAGTAGGCAGGGACAGTGGGGGTGCGGGAGATCAGGGCACCCCAACTGACGCTCGGGGGGCAGAGTGCCGTAACAGTTACATTTATGTAGCTAAAGTGTAGGCCAACCCCACACACACTTCTGTACCATGAGTGCAGGCGAAGAACATACAAATTGCTATGATTACACTGTAGGTGAGGGCCCCAAAAAATTGGTGTACCAACAGTACTAATGTACCTCAGTAAAAATTGGCCATGCCCAACCAAGATGGCAGGTGAAACCCATTAATCGCTTTGGTTAATGTGGCTTAAGTGGTAACTAGGCCTGGAGGCAGCCCAGTTTAACGAAAAATTGTTTCAAGTTAAAGTTTCAACGCTTTTAAGAGCATTGAAACATATAAAAATTGTTTTGAAAAATTAGATGAGTGAGCCTTGTGGCCCTAAGAAAAATTGCCCGTTCAGCGTGATTACGTGAGGTTTCAGGAGGAGGAGCAGGAGGAGGAGGAGGAATATTAGACACAGATTGATGAAGCAGAAATGTCCCCGTTTTGGATGGTGAGAGAGAACGTAGCTTCCATCCGCGGGTGCAGCCTACGTATTGCTTACGTATCGCTGCTGCCCGCTGGTGGAGAAGAGAAGTCTGGGGAAATCCAGGCTTTGTTCATCTTGATGAGTGTTAGCCTGTCGGCACTGTCGGTTGACAGGCGGGTACGCTTATCTGTGATGATTCCCCCCAGCCGCACAAAACACCCTCTCCGACAAGACGCTAGCCGCAGGACAAGCAAGCACCTCCAGGGCATACAGCGCTAGTTCAGGCCACGTGTCCAGCTTCGACACCCAGTAGTTGTAGGGGGCAGAGGCGTCACCCAGGATGGTCGTGCGATCGGCTACGTACTCCCTCACCATCCTTTTACAGTGCTCCCGCCGACTCAGCCTTGACTGGGGAGCGCTGACACAGTCTTGCTGGGGAGCCATAAAGCTGGCCAGGCCCTTAAAGACTGTTGCACTGCCTGGGCTGTACATGCTGCTCGATCTACGCACCTCCCCTGCTACCTGGCCCTCGGAACTGCGCCTCCTGCCACTACCGCTGTCGGATGGGAATTTTACCATCAGCTTGTCCGCCAGGGTCCTGTGGTATAGCAACACTCTCGAACCCCTTTCCCCTTCGGGAATGAGAGTGGGAAGGTTCTCCTTATAGCGTGGGTCGAGCAGTGTGTACACCCAGTAATCCGTAGTGGCCAGAATGCGTTGAATGCGAGGGTCACGAGAAAGGCATCCTAACATGAAGTCAGCCATGTGTGCCAGGGTACCTGTACGCAACACATGGCTGTCCGCACTAGGAAGATCACTTTCAGGATCCTCCTCCTCCTCCTCCTCCTCCTCCTCAGGCCATACACGCTGAAATGATGACAGGCAAGCAGCATGGGTACCGTCAGCAGTGGGCCAAGCTGTCTCTTCCCCCTCCTCCTCATCCTCCTCATGCTCCTCCTCCTCCTCCTGAACGCGCTGAGATATAGACAGGAGGGTGCTCTGACTATCCAGTGACATACTGTCTTCCCCCGGCTCGGTTTCCGAGCGCAAAGCGGCTGCCTTTATGGTTTGCAGGGAACTTCTCAAGATGCATAGCAGAGGAATGGTGACGCTAATGATTGCAGCATCGCCGCTCACCACCTGGGTAGACTGCTCAAAGTTTCGAAGGACCTGGCAGATGTCTGCCAACCAGGCCCACTCTTCTGAAAAGATTTGAGGAGGCTGACTCCCACTGCGCCGCCCATGTTGGAGTTTTCTATTCCACTAGAGCTCTACGCTGCTCATAGAGCCTAGCCAACATGTGGAGCGTAGAGTTCCACCGTGTGGGCACGTCGCACAGCAGTCGGTGCACTGGCAGATTAAAGCGATGTTGCAGGGTGCGCAGGGTGGCAGCGTCCATGTGGGACTTGCGGAAATGTGCGCAGAGTCGGCGCACCTTTACGAGCAGGTCTGACAAGCGTGGGTAGCTTTTCAGAAAGCGCTGAACCACCAAATTAAAGACGTGAGCCAGGCATGGCACGTGCGTGAGGCTGCCGAGCTGCAGAGCCGCCACCAGGTTACGGCCGTTGTCACACACGACCATGCCCGGTTGGAGGCTCAGCGGCGCAAGCCAACGGTCGGTCTGCTCTGTCAGACCCTGCAGCAGTTCGTGGGCCGTGTGCCTCCTATCTCCTAAGCTGAGTAGTTTCAGCACGGCCTGCTGACGCTTGCCCACCGCTGTGCTGCCACGCCGCGCGACACCGACTGCTGGCGACGTCCTGCTGCTGCTGACACATCTAGATTGCGAGACAGAGGTTGAGGAGGAGGAGGAGGAGGAGGGTGCTTTAGTGGAAGAAGCATACACCGCCGAACATACCACCACCGAGCTGGGGCCCGCAATTCTGGGGGTGGGTAGGACGTGAGCGGTCCCAGGCTCTGACTCTGTCCCAGCCTCCACTAAATTCACCCAATGTGCCGTCAGGGAGATATAGTGGCCCTGCCCGCCTGTGCTTGTCCACGTGTCTGTAGTTAAGTGGACCTTGCCACTAACCTCATTGGTGAGGGCGCGTACAATGTTGCAGGAGACGTGGTCGTGCAGGGCTGGGATGGCACATCGGGAAAAGTAGTGGCGACTGGGAACTGAGTAGCGCGGGGCCGCCGCCGCCATCATAGCTTTGAAGGACTCCATTTCCACAACCCTATACGGCAGCATCTCAAGGCTGATAAATTTGGCTATGTGCACGGTTAACGCTTGAGCGTGCGGGTGCGTGGCGGCGTACTTGCGCTTGCGCTCCAACAGTTGCGCTAGCGACGGCTGGACGGTGCGGTGCGAGACATTGCTGGATTGGGCCGAGGACAGCGGAGGTGAGGGTGTGGGTGCAGGCCATGAGACGGTCGTGCCTGTGTCCTGAGAGGGGGGTTGTATCTCAGTGGCAGGTTGGGGCACAGGGGGAGAGGCAGCGGTGCAAACCGGAGGCGGTGAACGGCCTTCGTCCCACCTTGTGGGGTGCTTGGCCATCATATGTCTGCGCATGCTGGTGGTGGTCAGGCTGTTGGTGGTGGCTCCCCGGCTGATCTTGGCGCGACAAAGGTTGCACACCACTGTTCGTCGGTCGTCAGGCGTCTCTGTGAAAAACTGCCAGACCTTAGAGCACCTCGGCCTCTGCAGGGTGGCATGGCGCGAGGGGTCGCTTTGGGAAACACTTGGTGGATTATTCGGTCTGGCCCTGCCTCCACCCCTGGCCACCGCACTGCCTCTTGCAACCTGCCCTGCTGCTGCCTGTGCCTCCCCCTCTGAAGACCTGTCCTGTGTAGGCGTTGCACACCAGGTGGGGTCAGTCACCTCATCGTCCTGCTGCTCTTCCTCCGAATCCTCTGTGTGCTGCTCCCTCGGACTTACTGCCCTTACTTCTACCTCACTGCAAGACAACTGTGTCTCATCGTCATCGTCCTCCTCACCCACTGAAAGGTCTTGAGACAGTTGCCGGAAGTCCCCAGCCTCATCCCCCGGAACCCGGGAACTTTCCAATGGTTGGGCATCAGTGACGATAAACTCCTCTGGTGGTAGAGGAACCACTGCTGCCCAATCTGAGCAGGGGCCCGAGAAAAGTTCCTGGGAGTGTTCCCGCTCCTGAGCATGTGTCATTGTAGTGGAGTGAGGAGGCTGGGAGGAAGGAGGAGCAGCAGACAGAGGATTCGGATTTGCAGCACTGGACGGCGCAGAACTGTGGGTGGATGATAGCTTGTTCGAAGCACTTTCTGCCATCCAGGACAGGACCTGCTCACACTGCTCATTTTCTAATAAAGGTCTCCCGCGTGGACCCATTAATTGGGCGATGAATGTGGGGACGCCAGAAACGTGCCTCTCTCCTAATCGCGCAGCAGTCGGCTGCGACACACCTGGATCAGGAGCTCGGCCTGTGCCCACACCCTCACTTGGCCCTCCGCGTCCTCGGCCGCGTCCACGTCCTCTAGGCCTACCCCTACCCCTCAGCATGCTGTATTACCAGTGATTTGATTTCCCAGGCAGGAAATAAATTGGCGCAAGCCTGCAGGCCAAATATAATTTTTTCGCTTTTTTGCAAAGGGAAGGCCCTACTGCGTATATTCAATGAACAATAACTTTTATAACTGTGGTGTGGCCCTGAAAAAGTGTCACACAACTTTAGTGTAGCAGAGTTATTAACTCTGGCAGAGCAGGTATTTGCCTGTCAGGAAAGACAATGGCGCAAGCCTGCAGTAAACTGTAGCTGGTTGCGTTTGATTTTTGTACGTTCTCCACGCAGCACACATGTACACGGAGACGTTAGGACTGACACAGGCAGGCCAAATATAATTTTTTCGCTTTTTTGCAAAGGGAGGGCCCCACTGCGGATATTCAATGAACAATAACTTTTATAACTGTGGTGTGGCCCTGAAAAAGTGTCACACAACTTTAGTGTAGCAGAGTTATTAACTCTGGCAGAGCAGGTATTTGCCAGTCAGGAAAGACAATGGCGCAAGCCTGCAGTAAACTGTAGCTGGTTGCGTTTGATTTTTGTACGTTCTCCACGCAGCACACATGTACACGGAGACGTTAGGACTGACACAGGCAGGCCAAATATAATTTTTTCGCTTTTTTGCAAAGGGAGGGCCCCACTGCGGATATTCAATGAACAATACGTTTAATAACTGTGGTGTGGCCCTGAAAAAGTGTCACACAACTTTAGTGTAGCAGAGTTATTAACTCTGGCAGAGCAGGTATTTGCCAGTCAGGAAAGACAATGGCGCAAGCCTGCAGTAAACCGTAGCTGGTTGCGTTTGATTTTTGTACGTTCTCCACGCAGCACACACGTACACGGAGACCTTAGGACTGACACAGGCAGGCCAAATATAATTTTTTCGCTTTTTTGCAAAGGGAAGGCCCTACTGCGTATATTCAATGAACAATAACTTTTATAACTGTGGTGTGGCCCTGAAAAAGTGTCACACAACTTTAGTGTAGCAGAGTTATTAACTCTGGCAGAGCAGGTATTTGCCAGTCAGGAAAGACAATGGCGCAAGCCTGCAGTAAACTGTAGCTGGTTGCGTTTGATTTTTGTACGTTCTCCACGCAGCACACACGTACACGGAGACCTTAGGACTGACACAGGCAGGCCAAATATAATTTTTTCGCTTTTTTGCAAAGGGAGGGCCCCACTGCGGATATTCAATGAACAATTACTTTTATAACTGTGGTGTGGCCCTGAAAAAGTGTCACACAACTTTAGTGTAGCAGAGTTATTAACTCTGGCAGAGCAGGTATTTGCCAGTCAGGAAAGACAATGGCGCAAGCCTGCAGTAAACTGTAGCTGGTTGCGTTTGATTTTTGTACGTTCTCCACGCAGCACACATGTACACGGAGACGTTAGGACTGACACAGGCAGGCCAAATATAATTTTTTCGCTTTTTTGCAAAGGGAGGGCCCCACTGCGGATATTCAATGAACAATACGTTTAATAACTGTGGTGTGGCCCTGAAAAAGTGTCACACAACTTTAGTGTAGCAGAGTTATTAACTCTGGCAGAGCAGGTATTTGCCAGTCAGGAAAGACAATGGCGCAAGCCTGCAGTAAACCGTAGCTGGTTGCGTTTGATTTTTGTACGTTCTCCACGCAGCACACACGTACACGGAGACCTTAGGACTGACACAGGCAGGCCAAATATAATTTTTTCGCTTTTTTGCAAAGGGAAGGCCCTACTGCGTATATTCAATGAACAATAACTTTTATAACTGTGGTGTGGCCCTGAAAAAGTGTCACACAACTTTAGTGTAGCAGAGTTATTAACTCTGGCAGAGCAGGTATTTGCCAGTCAGGAAAGACAATGGCGCAAGCCTGCAGTAAACTGTAGCTGGTTGCGTTTGATTTTTGTACGTTCTCCACGCAGCACACACGTACACGGAGACGTTAGGACTGACACAGGCAGGCCAAATATAATTTTTTCGCTTTTTTGCAAAGGGAGGGCCCCACTGCGGATATTCAATGAACAATAACTTTTATAACTGTGGTGTGGCCCTGAAAAAGTGTCACACAACTTTAGTGTAGCAGAGTTATTAACTCTGGCAGAGCAGGTATTTGCCAGTCAGGAAAGACAATGGCGCAAGCCTGCAGTAAACTGTAGCTGGTTGCGTTTGATTTTTGTACGTTCTCCACGCAGCACACATGTACACGGAGACGTTAGGACTGACACAGGCAGGCCAAATATAATTTTTTCGCTTTTTTGCAAAGGGAGGGCCCCACTGCGGATATTCAATGAACAATACGTTTAATAACTGTGGTGTGGCCCTGAAAAAGTGTCACACAACTTTAGTGTAGCAGAGTTATTAACTCTGGCAGAGCAGGTATTTGCCAGTCAGGAAAGACAATGGCGCAAGCCTGCAGTAAACCGTAGCTGGTTGCGTTTGATTTTTGTACGTTCTCCACGCAGCACACACGTACACGGAGACCTTAGGACTGACACAGGCAGGCCAAATATAATTTTTTCGCTTTTTTGCAAAGGGAAGGCCCTACTGCGTATATTCAATGAACAATAACTTTTATAACTGTGGTGTGGCCCTGAAAAAGTGTCACACAACTTTAGTGTAGCAGAGTTATTAACTCTGGCAGAGCAGGTATTTGCCAGTCAGGAAAGACAATGGCGCAAGCCTGCAGTAAACCGTAGCTGGTTGCGTTTGATTTTTGTACGTTCTCCACGCAGCACACACGTACACGGAGACGTTAGGACTGACACAGGCAGGCCAAATATAATTTTTTCGCTTTTTTGCAAAGGGAGGGCCCCACTGCGGATATTCAATGAACAATAACTGTGTTGTGGCCCTGCCTACACAATTCTGTCCCTGTAGTATCAATGGAGGGTGCAATGCTCTGCACAGACGATTTTTTGAGAAAAAAAATTATGCAACACTGCTAACAGCAGCCAGCACAGTGCTGCACACGGTTAAATTTGGCCCTAGAAAGCACCGTTGAGGTTCTTGAAGGCTACACTCACTCCTAACACTCTCCCTGCCTAAGCACCACTTCTGTCCCTAATACCGGGTGCAATGCTCTGCACTGCCGATTTTGAGAAAAAAAAATAAAAAATTTCCACTGCTAACAGCAGCCTGCACACACGTAGATGTGGCCCTAAGAAGGACCGTTGGGGTTCTTGAAGCCTACACTCACTACAAACACTCTCCCTACAGCAACTCCAATAGAACAGCACTTTCCCTCACTAACTCACATGGCATCTGAGGCGAGCCGCGGGAGGGGCCGACTTTTATACTCGGGTGACATCTGATCGCCCCAGCCACTCACAGCAGGGGGGTGGTATAGGGCTTGAACGTCACAGGGGGAAGTTGTAATGCCTTCCCTGTCTTTCAATTGGCCAGAAAAGCGCGCTAACGTCTCAGAGTGGAAACTGAAAGTAACCAGAACACCGCGTGGTACTCATTACGAGTAACGAGCATCCCGAACACCCTAATATTCGCACGAATATCAAGCTCGGACGAGTACGTTCGCTCATCTCTAGTGGTGATCTCCTTGTTAAGGATATTTTCTGGGAATCCACATATACGTATATTGTTGCATCTAGAGTGATTTTCCAAGTCATCTATATGGATTCTTTGGAGGTAAAGATTTTTATGCTTGTCGATTAGAATATCCCCAGATTTTTTTCTGCATGGTTAATCAATTTGGTGAATGAGTCCTTAAGGGTGTTGATTCTAACGTATACTTCTTTTACATCTTTTTTTAAGTCTGAAATCCCTTCCTTGACTTTTTGGGTGAATTCTTTAAAGAGATCTCTGATAAATCTTTAGTGGGCAAAGCTTTCATGTATTTCTTTATATCTGAGTCCGAAGTTATTAGTGAATCATCCACAGATTCAGTTTCTGAGCCTGGAAAAGGAGGTGTGAATTTTATTATTCTCCTCTAGCGACATCTGCTTGGGTTGGTTTATATGAAGGGTATCCTGCGAAAAGTTTCTGGAGGTTTTTGCAGAATCTTGAGATGTTTTGGGGGTCTTAGAGTCCCTGCTGTTATCAGTGTTTACAGGTTTTGGGAGCTTTCCCATCTTGCCTGTCTAGTTATAGTTACACTGGAAGATTCAGGATTGAATTGTGTTTACATTTCATGTGTTATTGAACCAGATTCTTCAGATCAAACAACTTTGTAGAATTTGTAAGTTGTTGTATTATTTTCCGCCACAAGGTGGCGTCAGAGCTTCTGTGTAGTGTTTCCAAGAGAAAGAACAATCCTGATGGAGGGTAGATATTATATTAAACTGCTACATAAGTATTTAATTAAGCCTGATAGATCATTTTTTCCCCTTTTTGTTTATTTTTTGTTTATTTTTTTATTTTTTCCTCCCATGTCATTTATATGATTGTTTGCCCATGTGAACTTCTTTATATAGGTGAAACCACCATGGAGGCAAGACACAACATCTCTTAACATATAAGCACCATATGGACTAGGAATGTTGAGGTATTAGTTGCTAAGCACTTTGCTGAGATGGGACATACTGTTAGTCAGTTGAGATTCCGTATCATAGATCATGTAGCAAGGCACATTAGAGGTGGAGAGAGGGAGTAGAAACTGAAGTTCCTGGAACTTAAATGGATCTTCGAATTAGATACTTTATATCACAAGGGTTTAAATTTGGAATACAATACTGTTCTGTTTTTCTGAGTAGGTATTCTATAGTATTCTATGGTAGTCTATATATATTGTGGGAAGACAGCTCGGTAGAGTGCGGGTTTGTGGCAGTCAGAGATGGAGACAAGTATGTAAAGTCCAAGTGCAGGCGTGACCTGCGTTTATTTCAGTCCAGAAAATCAAAACAAATCTGGCCTTAGCTTCAGGCAAGAAAATAACAGTCCAGCAATAGGATAATACAGTCCCTGCCTGTACAGGTCACGCTCAGCAGGTGCACCACACAGCAGGGCTTTTACCTCCAGCAGGTATCTCAGGCTGCATGGGTCCAGCAGCCATCCAGTCTCTCTCCTGTGTCAGTGCACACTGCTATTTATATACACCTATTCCTGGCCCAGTCTCAGCACCTGTGCTGATTGACCTTGCACATAACCTGGAGTGGAGGAAGTGGAATGGATGGCCCCACTACCAACCTGACATCCATTCCAAGAATCCAGGCCCAAAGACTTTTAAAGAAAAGATCTCCAGCAACTACTTGCTGGAGATTACATTGCACTTCTGGATTTTCATGTCTCAAACATCTGGGCATGGACTTCCTCCAGCCCCCACTAGGCATAATATGGAACCTAGGGGCGACGTAGCGACCATCCACTATCACACTCCTATATATAGTACATATGTTCCGTGTCTGTTTAAGCTTGACAAAGACCATAGAATTGGTCAAGATGTTGTATGTTTTTCTGTGGAGATAATAAAGGTGTATCTTAGGATGTAAAGAAGACATCTGTGGATTCCTGAGTGCTGCTCTATTGATGGTTATTTGCTGTGGTATGGAGGGTTTGCGAGTCTAAAACCCACAAAGGATTGTGCTCTGGTTCAGCTTCCCCACTATTTGTTATATGGTTGTGCTGCTGACACTTTTTCTATTCTTGGGGACTGCTAGTGATATCTGTGCCGGACAGGCCTAGCGGATCAACACAGGCTGGAGATGCATAGGTTGTGGTTGGCCTCAGCAGGCCCCACACTTTGCTACTGAAATAGCGGAACCACAAGCTACCAGAGGAGACTTCCAAGGTAGGGAAAGACAGCATAGGGGCTAAGGCGAGGCAGCGGAGCCAGGGATGGTTATTATGCCAAGAATAGTCCTCGGGGAACCCGGAGCTCATAGTCCGCACATCTGCTCCATTCTGCTGCCAGGCCATGCCCTTCCAGAAACTTGCATTTTATTAGTAACAACCAGACACAGAACTATAGTCCTGCACATTCATGAGTTGCAAGCTAGCCACAACCACCCCACCCTCAACCCAATGACTGGCAGCTCTCTCTATGCACAGTAATAAGCAGGCAGCAGTCAATCATTAGCTGGAGGATAGGGTGGATATAGCTAGCCTGCAGCTCATGAATATACAGGGCTACTTCAAGTGGTCCTCTGTGCATTTGCTGCTACTGGTAAAAGGCAAGTTTCAAAAAACTACTGCACATATCCACACAGCAGACATATCACTGTAATCAGTGCAACTGTCACTATCTTATGTTTCCCTAAGAATGGGGTGGAAAAAGATGGCAATAGAGTTTATTTAAATATATACTAGAATAGGAAGAACACCTCAGAAAAGAATTTTCCTTGGATAAGTGGGAGCAAGCTATGAGTAGTGGTAAGCGATTATTGGAATAATTGGTTATTGTTGGTATAGGGCCAATTTCACAAAAATCATCATGAATTGGGACGATCAATTCCAATTTTCATTAACTGGGAGTAAAAGGTTGACTAATTTGCCCTTCAGTGTCACGACTCGACAGCTGTGACAGGGTCGTGGTATAATGGTGGCATTATGACCCTAATCCCTTATGGTTTCCCCATGATTGCTAAAAGGTAATTGGTAGTCATATGTTGTGATTCCTCTAGGAGTTTTTCCTGGCTGGCAAATCTATTAGAGTGGGGGTATATATTTTTCCGACCCTGCTTTTACTAGTTGCTGATTATTCATCTCTTGTGGTGAAGTTGGTCTAGTTTACATTTCCCTTGGCGTTGTCTTCTTGTTTTAGTTAAGTAGCTGGTGTAGTATTTGTATATTGGAGTTGCTTTTGCCATCACCTCTGCTGCCTATTGTTGTCACTACCTGTGCTTAGATATTCCTTGTTTCCACCAAGGGTAAGTGTAGGTGGACCCTAGGATCCAGCATTGGGCCATCCCTTTAGGGGAAATCTAGTTAGAGCTGGATTTCTCCCCCCCCCCCCCCCTTGTTTGTCTTTGAGTGGTGGTTTTGGTGTTTTATGTTGGGCCTACCAGTGTTTATTTGTGTGAACATAGCATTGTGACTTTACTGGGTGTGGTGTGTTAATGCTCAGCATGGATGTAATATCCAGGAGATCCCCAATGCAGCCAAAGCCCTGAAATTGCATGGGAATACGGCCACACATCTGGGGAACAAAAGAATGTTTAAAATAATTTATAGTTGTGTAGGGGTCAATCGTAGCACAGGGGTGTCACTGAAAACATAAGAAAGACCACATTGTGTCTCCTAAATCAAAACTTTTGCTGTACTAGGTGTGCCGCTTGTTAGAAAAACAATGTCACAAAGTTTGTAAAGGACAAATTCTACCAGGTGAACAAAAAAGCTAAGCACAGGCCTTCTCCAAGGAAAAGCTGTAGGGCTACAGGTGTTTCTCGTGTTTTTGAAAAATTTCATTGAGGGAGAAAGAGGAGGATTAAGAGGAAAAATACAGAAGCATGAGAAGGGGAGCAGCAGCAGTTTCACCACCACCAGCAGAAGCAGCACCTTGATGGCAGAGTGTACTCCTCATAGAAACATGAGAACTGCAGCTTTGCATTTCCATACTGATATGTTTTTAATTTGGAGGCAAATAGAAAGAGGAAATATGACAGAAACAATGCAATTAGTTTCTTTATCTATTTGAGCCGTGAAAAGGGTAAAGTGGAGGGGCAGGGATCGCTGTTTTTTCTGCGGCAATAAAGGACACTTCATACAGGTTTGTCCTTTCTGAGGGTCTCAGTCAGAAGAACTTTCTGGCCAGAAAGCTAGGGGGAAGTTCCCCTTGGGTCAGCAAGTCGCCTGGATATCATCCTCCAGGTTGGTCCTTCCTGCAAAGATCCTTATTGGTGGACATAGTTGCCCAGTAACAATGTTTTTGGATAGTGGAGCAGGAGTCAATTTAATTCATTACGATGTAGCCAAATGGCTGAAACTTGATATTAGACCTTTGGATTGCCCTATACTTGTGTCAGCCATTGATTCTGCACCCCTGTCCCAGAAGTGCTTAATTTTGTTTTGTTTCAGATGTTTTTCTTAAGACTGGGTTATTCCATACAGAGAAAATAATGTTATCTGTCATGGAATCACTTCCTACACAGGTAGTGTTGGGTTTGCCATGGCTGAAGTTGCACAACCCGGTGGTATCAGTCAATGTCTCTGCAGTACAAACCAAGGAGTTACCTGAGTACATCATTTTGCTGACATTTTTTCTAAGGAGGGTGCAGATAACTTACCACCTCATAGGTGGGGGGATTGCACTATTGACCTCATTCCATTTGCAAGTTAATCAAGAGTTGTATGTATAATGTGTCAGGTCCAGAGAGGCAGGCTCTCAAGGAGTATATCACGGACAGTTTGAGAAAGAGACACATATGCCTATCCAATTTGCCGGTAGCTGCCGGTTTCTTTTTTGTTAAGAAGAAGGATGGGGGCCTGCAACCATGTCTGGATTTTAGGGAACTCAACAAGATCACCAAGTGCAATCCTTATCCGTTACTGCTCATTCCTGATTTGTTTAGCCAGTTAATGGGTGCCCAATGGTTTTCTAGCTGGACTTGCGAGGGGCATACAAGATAATACGGGTCAGAGGGGGATGAGTGGAAGACAGTTTTTGTGGTCACATACCAACCTGGCAGTCTTAATGTCAGAGTGGATGCTCTCTCTAGGAGTTTTATTCCGGTTGTCTCTGATGAACCCCCTGCACCGATTCTGTCGGAGGGGGTGGTGGTGTCCACGGTGTCCCTGTCTCTTGAGGAGCAGATCCACAAGGCACAAGATTTTGTGCCTGCTGCCTTGCCTAAAGACAAACTTTTTGTTCCGCTACATTTGAGGTTTCGGATACTTTCAGAAATGCATAGCTCTGTTCTGGCAGGTCATCCTGGCATCAATAATACTCGTAAGTTAATAAGTCAAGCTTTTTGGTGGCCGTCTTTAAGACGTGATGTTTTTTGTTTTGTGTCTGCATGCGAGGTCTGTGCTAGCGCCAAATCGCCTTGGCATCTCCCTCTCAGGAGCTTGTTGTTGCCTCTACCAGTACCTGAGAGACCCTGGACTGATCCGTCCATGGATTTTATCATGGACTTACCTTCAGAGAGTGAATTTTCATCTAGCCTTGTAGCAGTTTGGGAGGAGGTGCAGAGAAATAGCAAGAGGTTGGTTAGAAGCTATAAGAGGATGGCAGATAACAATCGGTCAGAGGGGATTAGCTTTCAGGTGGGTGACTTCGTCTGGTTATCCACAAGGAACATCAAGCTTAAACAACCATCTTTAAAGCTGGGTCCATGGTTTATTGGGTTTTTTTTTAGATCACTGAGAGCATTAACCCAGTGTCATTCAGATTGAAGATTCCCAGATCACTAAAAATTACAGATGTATTCTACAAGTCATTACTTAAGAAAGTGGTGAATCCTGGACTTGGGTCGTCACCTCCTCCCCCTGTGTTGGTTGATGTGAATCTGTAATTTGAGGTCAGCCGCATCATTGACTGTTGTCAAATCAGGAACTCGCTGCAGTATCTGGTGCGTTGGCGGGGTTATGGTCCTGAGGAGAGGATGTGGGTTCCAGTGGCTGAGGTCAACGCAGACTGTTTAGTCAGGAATTTTCATAAGTGGAATTCTGGTGAACCAGGATCTAAGGTTCCAGAGGCCCTTCCTCAGAGGGCTGGTACTGTCACAGCTTGTCGATCGCAACAGTGTCATGGCATGGTGGCCTCAATGCAGGCCAAGACCTGCCTTGTTATGCAGGGCAAGGGTTAATGCACCATGTGCAGAGACTGCTGAGTGGTGTCTCTCTTTGCTGCATGGATGCATGCTGGATTAGTCATGCCTGGAGAAGGTTGGAGATGTGGTTCCCTAGTTGCTTTGCCAGTCCTCAGGTGTGGACTAGCTTTATATTCTCACCCCTCCCTCTTCTCAGTGCTGCTTATTCAGCTCCATGGAAGAGTATTGGAGTTTGGAGTTCCTCTATGCTGGGTGTACTGCTGCGGTTTACTTTTCAGTTGCATTTCTGTTTGCAAGCACTGACAAGTATATTGTACAATACTTACATAATGGGGTGTAGCAAAAGGAGTGGAGCTACCTTAGTGGAGGTAATGTACAGTGGTAGTGAGTAGGTCCTAGGTCTAATTAGGTACCCTGGTGGTGAAGTAGCAAGAAAGGTACATGCATGTAGTGCTGGGTGTGGCCAACTCAGTAAATGTGCCATTTGTGGGTAGACATATGGAGAACAATACAAAAATACAGATAATGATAGTAATAATAATAAAAGCAATAAGGATAATATTAGTACATTGATAATAACGGTAATACAGTAAATATGATGCATAATATTTGGAAATATTTTGAGATAAAAGTGGTTAATCTCAATTACACTGCCTAGGAGTAGTGAAAAAAGAGAGCCTATAAAATCAATGAATTAAAATGGATACCAGTGGTCACAAAATTTTTTGCATGAGCAGAAACATATGCAATGAGTATAGATGAAATGTAAAGTGCTATGAATATACGAGAAAACAACATATTACATTTAATTGGCTGGGTGCTAATGTGTTTTCTGGGAGCTGGCTCTTCTGGAGGTAATCTGGAGTTTGGAGGAAATAGACCGTGGAATACCTTCATTTGGGATTAAAGGGGTTGTCCCGCGGCAGCAAGTGGGTCTATACACTTCTGTATGGCCATAATAATGCACTTTGTAATGTACATTGTGCATTAATTATGAGCCATACAGAAGTTATAAAAAGTTTTTCACTTACCTGTTCCGTTGCTGGCGTCCCCGTCTCCATGGTTGCCGTCTAATTTTCGCCGTCTAATGGCCAAATTAGACGCGCTTGCGCAGTCCGGGTCTTCTGCTGTTCTCTATGGGGCTCCGTGTAGCTCCGCCCCGTCACGTGCCGATTCCAGCCAATCAGGAGGCTGGAATCGGCAATGGACCGCACAGAAGAGCTGCGGTCCACGGAGGGAGCAGACCCCGGCGGCCATCTTCAACCGGTAAGTATAGAAGTCACCGGAGCGCGGGGATTCAGGTAAGCGCTGTGCTGTTTTTTTTTTAAGTCCCTGCATCGGGGTTGTCTCGCGCCGAACGGGGGGGGGGGGGGGTTGAAAAAAAAAAACCTGTTTCGGCGCGGGAGAACCCCTTTAAGTTTTTGCTTTATTGGGTAGTCTTTTTGTTTGGGTTTATTTTTGATAATACTACTTTATGAGATCAAATGTTCTGTTTTTGTGCAGTTGCATATCAACCTTTAAAACTCACTGTAGGGCAGATTGATTTTCCATTTCTTGTACGGTGCAGTATTGAAATAAAACCTGTCTTTAAAATGACATATTTGCTAATAGATGACATTCTATTTTTTTTTCCTCTGAATTGCATTAACTCCTAAAAATAAAAATGTCGGATCAAAATTCTCATGACATCCCTCAGTGAATATATTAAGAGGTCTATGTTTAAAAAATTGAGTCATTTGTGCGGGTATCTATCATTATAACACCCATGAGCCTTTGCAATCTCGGCTTTGCGTAGGAAATTAAAATGTTCATCAAAATTTAAATTAATGTTAAATCTGTAGTTCTCCTAAATAGTTAAGAAAACTAAATATTTTTAAATGCCCTTAAGGCTCAAGCAGGCTTGGTCACTAAGGGGTTAATTATTAGCTTATTTACCTTGTTGTTACTATGTTGCTTCATATAAGAATGTGTTAGTTGTATGCTGAAAAATCTAAATTGGTCATTTCTATTTGCGGCCTATTAATTTCCCTTTGGCTCAGTTCTACGAGTACAAGCGAGTGATATGATACAGAGTACAGTATCAATATTTCTTTGATACCTTGCCAGTAAAGCGAAATAATGTGGCAGCTGTCCAGGAACAAATCTCACATAGTGAATGCAGTATAATGTATTGCCCAATATTTGGCACAAACAGATAGTGAAATATTTTAACTCTTCAAAACCAGCATACCATTTACTTTTAATTAAAAAAAAAACAATCATATAAACATTTAGCTCACTTCATTGATCGTCTGATCAATAATTTTTCCCAATCCAAGACCAGAGGTAATTAAGGAAATAAAAAATATATCCATACAAATTCAGGGTAGCAATTGTGCATTGATGTATAAATCTAATCTTTAATGTTGATATTTCTGTAAAGCAAGGCCCAGTTTTGGAATTGTTAATCACTGCTCCTTGCTTCACAGCTGAGACTCCGCTGAATGCTGTAGTTCTGCCCATCAGCCATGTCAGGTTTTTACCTTACCTGATTCTCCCCTCTTATTAGGTCAGGCATTTGGTCATAACTTCTTTCCTTTTCATAGCATCAGTTTGCTAAGTTGAATTTTGCTTCTGTGTGGCGCCAGGTGGCCGACAGTATTTGAGGTAGATGTCATGTACTAGATACTACTTGGTAAATAATGTACACTTCTTCCTAGCTCTGTTCCTGTGAGTTTATATTACTATTGATTTTATTTTGATGACAGGCAAGCAGCATGTGTACCCTCAGCAGTGGGCCAAGCTGTCTCTTCCCCCTCCTCCTCATCCTCCTCATGCTCCTCCTCCTCCTCAACGCGCTGAGATATAGACAGGAGGGTGCTCTGACTATCCAGCGACATACTGTCTTCCCCCGGCTCTGTTTCCGAGCGCAAAGCGTCTGCCTTTATGCTTTGCAGGGAACTTCTCAAGAGGCATAGCAGAGGAATGGTGATGCTAATGATTGCAGCATCGCCGCTCACCACCTGGATAGACTGATCAAAGTTTCGAAGGACCTGGCAGATGTCTGCCAACCAGGCCCACTCTTCTGTAAAGAATTGAGGAGGCTGACTCCCACTGCGCCGCCCATGTTGGAGTTGGTATTCCACTATAGCTCTACGCTGCTCATAGAGCCTAGCCAACATGTGGAGCGTAGAGTTCCACCGTGTGGGCACGTCGCACAGCAGTCGGTGCACTGGCAGATTAAACCGATGTTGCAGTGTGCGCAGGGTGGCAGCGTCCGTGTGGGACTTGCGGAAATGTGCGCAGAGTCGGCGCACCTTTCCGAGCAGGTCTGACAAGTGTGGGTAGCTTTTCAGAAAGCGCTGAACAACCAAATTAAAGACGTGGGCCAGGCATGGCATGTTCGTGAGGCTGCCAAGCTGCAGAGCCGCCACCAGGTTACGGCCGTTGTCACACATGACCATGCCCGGTTGGAGGCTCAGCGGCGCAAGCCAGCGGTCGGTCTGCTCTGTCAGACCCTGCAGCAGTTTGTGGGCCATGTGCCTCTTATCTCCTAAGCTGAGTAGTTTCAGCACGGCCTGCTGACGCTTGCCCACCGCTGTGCTGCCACGCCGCGCGACACCGACTGCTGGCGACGTGCTGCTGCTGACACATCTTGATTGTGAGACAGAGGTTGCGTTGGAGGAGGAGGAGGAGGGTGGTTTAGTGGAGGAAGCATACACCGCCGCAGATACCACCACCGAGCTGGGGTACGCAATTCGGGGGGTGGGTAGGACGTGAGCGGTCCCAGGCTCTGACTCTGTCCCAGCCTCCACTAAATTCACCCAATGTGCCGTCAGGGAGATATAGTGGCCCTGCCCGCCTGTGCTTGTCCACGTGTCCGTTGTTAAGTGGACCTTGCCAGTAACGATGGTGAGGGCGCGTACAATGTTGCGGGAGACGTGGTCGTGCAGGGCTGGGACGGCACATCGGGAAAAGTAGTGGCGACTGGGAACTGAGTAGCACGGGGCCGCCGCCGCCATCATACTTTTGAAAGCCTCCGTTTCCACAACCCTATACGGCAGCATCTCCAGGCTGATAAATTTGGCTATGTGCACGTTTAACGCTTGAGCGTGCGGGTGCATGGCGGCGTACTTGCGCTTGCGCTCCAACACTTGCGCTAGTGACGGCTGGACGGTGCGCTGACAGACATTGGTGGATGGGGCCGAGGACAGCGGAGGTGAGGGTGTGGGTGCAGGCCAGGAGACAGTAGTGCCTGTGCCCTGAGAGGGGGGTTGTATCTCAGTGGCAGGTTGGGGCACAGGGGGAGAGGCAGTGGTGCAAACCGGAGGCGGTGAACGGCCTTCGTCCCACCTTGTGGGGTGCTTGGCCATCATATGTCTGCGCATGCTGGTGGTGGTGAGGCTGTTGGTGGTGGCTCCCCGGCTGCTCTTGGCGCGACAAAGGTTGCACACCACTGTTTGTCGGTCGTCAGGCGTCTCGGTGAAAAACTGCCACACCGTAGAGCACCTTGACCTCTGCAGGGTGGCATGGCGCGAGGGGGCGCTTTGGGAAACAGTTGGTGGATTATTCGGTCTGGCCCTGCCTCTACCCCTGGCCACCGCACTGGCTCGGCCTGTGCCCACACCCTGACTTGGGCCTCCGCGTCCTCGCCCGCGTCCACGTCCTCTAGGACTACCCCTACCCCTCAGCATGGTGTATTACCAGTAGTGCAGAAACAGAATGCTGTAATTAAATGTGCCGCTTATTGGCCTGTGGTTGGAGGCTGACTTCGCTTACCGAACGCACAACAGAGCCAGGAAATAATTTTGCGCAAGCCTGTTGTAACACTTAGCTGGCTGCGTATGAATTAGGAGGACAACTACACCCAGCAGAGACCCAGTACACTGAGGACAGTCACAGGCAGCCCAAATAGATTTTTTTTCCCAAATGTTTTTGGAAAGGCCCACTGTCTATATTCAATAAATATGTCTTCTGTCCCTGCCTCACCACCACTACTGGCCCTGGAGTATGTATAATTACTGCAGGGTGCAATGCTCTGCACGGCCGATATACAAAAAAAAAAAAAGTGCAACACTGCAAAAAGCAGCCTCCACACTACTGCACATGGTTAGATGTGGCCCTAAGAAGGACCGTTGGAGTTCTTGAAGCCTAAAATACTCCTAACACTCTCCCTATAGCAGCTCCGGCACCAACAGCACTTTCCCTCCTCTATGTCAGAACGCATCTGTGGCGAGCCGCGGGAGAGGCCGATTTTTATACTCGGGTGACACCTGATCTCGCCAGCCACTCACTGCAGGGGGGTGGTATAGGGCCTGAACGTCGCAGGGGAAGTTGTAATGCCTTCCCTGTCTTTGTATTGCCCAGAAAAGCGCGCTAACGTCTCAGAGATGAAAGTGAAAGTAACTTGAACATCGCGTGGTACTCGTCACGAGTAACGAGCATCTCGAACACGCTAATACTCGAACGAGTATCAAGCTCGGATGAGTACGTTCGCTCATCTCTACTAAACACCCTTTTAATATGACAACATGTTGATATTAGGACATTATTCCTGTTACATCATCCATCTAGGCAATTGATGTCTTATCCTCAGGGGTCCCCAACCATCGGGCCATGAACCGGGGCCGGGCGGTTTCGGTGTTCAGCGCCGGTCCACGGCACCGCTGGGAACTTTTGCTCTAAACACAAGGCCCGCGGGCCGAATCAGGCCTGCTGCCTTGTGTTATGTGGCCTGCGGCGTGCCCACGCCGCTGACCACTGAAGCGATCACCAGCAGGGGCGCCGCAGCTCCCCGCTGGTATTCGCGCTGATCCCGGGGCAGCCAGGATTCTCCTCCCCGAGTCCCCTGCTCATTAGTTTCGCAGGAGAGGACTCAGGGAGGAAGCGTTCCGGGCTGCACACTGACGTCAGGGCAAGCAGAGAGGGAGCAACGCTGACAGCAGGGAGGAGGTAAGTATATGGGTTAGGGGGGTGCTCACACTGCTATTGTCTGGAGCAGAAATTGGGCTGTGACTAACTGTAAACTAAGACAGGAAGTCCAATCTGTGGATTTACCCCAGAGAAGTAAGATCCAGTGGTAGGCGCTATACCTGTGAGAACTCCAGCCAGACCGTTGAAACCTAGGGGTTATTCTTATTCGATGTTTATGTATGTGTATATGTGTGTCATCACTGTTTAATGTTTTTTGGTGCTCTAGTGGCGTCTTATTTTAAATTAATAAATTGTCAAAAGCTATGTTTTAATAAAAAATACAGCATTGTACATAAAAAAGTCCTTCACAGTGATTAAAGTACAAGGTAAGAGTGCAGTCAGGCACAAAACCGAGGTTAGAATCAGAATCAAAATAAAATCAATAGTAATATAAACTCACAGGAACAGAGCTAGGAAGAAGTGTACATTATTTACCAAGCAGTATCTAGTACATGACATCTACCTCAAATTCTGTCGGCCACGTGGCGCCACACAGAAGCAAAATTCAACTTAGCAAACTGATGCTATGAAAAGGAAAGAAGTTATGACCAAATGCCTGAGTCTCAGCTGTGAAGCAAAGAGCAGTGATTAAGAATTCCAAAACTGGGCCTTGCGTTACAGAAATATCAACATTAAAGATTAGATTTATATATCAATGCACAATTGCTACCCTGAATTTGTATGAATATATTTTTTATTTCCTTAATTTTCTCTGGTCTTGGATTGGGAAAAATTATTGACCAGACGATCAATGAAATGAGCTGAATGCTTATGTGATTGTTTTTTTTTTTTTTTTTAATTAAAAGTAAATGGTATGCTGGTTTTGAAGAGTTAAAATATTTCACTATCTGTTTGTGCCAAATATTGGGCAATACATTATACTGCATTTACTATGTGAGATTTGTTCCTAGACAGCTGCCACATTATTTAGCTTCACTGGCAAGGTATGAAAAAAATATTGATACTGTACTCTGTATCATATCACTCGCTTGTACTCGAAGAACTGAGCCAAAGGGAAATTAATAGGCAGCAAATAGAAATGACCAATTTAGATTTTTCAACATACAACTAACACATTCTTATATGAAGCAACACAGTAACAACAAGGTAAATAAGCTAATAATTAACCCCTTAGGGACCAAGCCCTCTTGAGCCTTAAGGACATTTGAAAATCTTTCGTTTTCTTAACTATTTAGGAGAAATACAGAGTTTAATTAAAATTTTGATGAACATTTTAATTTCCAAATGTTCCAGGTTCTCAGGCTTGTCACTTTCTGTTTAGCGTCCTAAACAGACAATCCATGGCTGATCGTAGCTCTCTGTTCCTCAGCTCTTCCATCTCCAATCTGAGACTATTCTGGAAACCACCACCTGGCAACATAGAATCATAGATTGGTAGAGCTGGAAGGGACCTCCAGGGTCACCGGGTCCAACCCCCTGCTCAGAGCAGGATTCACTAAGTCATCCCAGACAGATATTTATCCAGCCTGTGTTTAAAGGCTTCCATTGAAGGAGAACTCACCACCTCCCGTGGTAACCTGTTTCACTCATTGATCACCCTCACTGTCAGAAAGGTTTTTCTAACATCTAATTTGTGTCTCTCCCCTTTCAGTTTTATCCCATTGCTTCTAGTCTTTCCTTGTACAAATGAGAACAGGGCTGATCCCTCTGCATTGTGACAACCCTTCAGATATCTGTACACAGCTATTAAGTCTCCTTTCAGCCTTCTTTTTTGCAAGCTAAATATTCCCAGATCCTTTAACTGTTTCTCATAGGACATGATTTGCAGACTGCTCACCATCTTAGTAACTCTTCTCTGAACTTGCTCCAGCTTGTCTATGCATTTTTTGAAGTGGGGTGCCCAGAACTGGACACAGTATTCTAGATGAGATCTGACTAAGAAAGAGTAGAGAGGGATAATTACCTCACATGATCTAGACTCTATGCTTTTCTTAATACATCCCAGAATTGTGTTGGCCTTTTTGGCTGCTGCATCACATTGTTGAGTCATGTTCAGGCTATGATCTATTAGTATACCCAGGTCTTTTCACATGTGCTGCTTAGGCCAATTTCTCCCATTCTATGTGTGCTTTTTTCATTTTTCTTGCCCAGATGTAGGATTTTGAATTTCTCCTTTTTTAAATACCATTCTGTTAGTCGCTGCTCACTGTGCAAGCTTTTTTAGATCTTTTTGAATCCTCTCTCTCTCTTCCCTTGTGTTGACTATCCCTCCTAGCTTTGTGGTGTTGGCAAGTTAGATCAGTTTCCCCTCAGTTCCCTCCTCCAGATTGTTTATAAAAATGTTGAACAACACTGGGCCTAGGACAGAGTCTTGTGGTACTCCACTTAACACATTTTTCCACTTGGATGTACAGTCATTTATGACCACTCTTTGAGTACAATCACTCAGCCAGTTGGGAATCCACCAAGCAGTAGCCTTGTCAATCTCATATTTAGTCATTTTTTCAATAAGTATGTTATGAGATACTTTGTCAAATGCTTTACTGAAGTCGCAATATACTATATCCACCACATTTCCCTGATCAACCCAATCAGTAATTCTGTCATAGAAGGAAATTAGATTCGTCTGGCATGACTTGTTTGTTACAAAGTCATGCTGGCTCCGGTTAATTACTCCATTTTTATCTAAGTACCTGCATACATGCTGTTTAATAATTTGTCCAAAGATCTTTCCTGGTATAGACGTTAGGCTCACAGGTCTGTAGTTTTCTAGATCCACCTTCTTCCCTTTTTTGAAAATAGGGACAACATTTGCCCTTTTCAAATCTCCAGAAATTTTCAGATTATGACGAGTGGTTCAGCAATTACCTCTGTTGCTTCCTTTAGTATCCTAGGATGTAGTTCATCTGGACCTTGAGACTTGAATTAATTTAAATTGTTTAAGTGTTCCCTCCCCATCTCTCTGCTTATAGATAGCTTGCATTCTTTTATTCCCCCAATAGCGCAGGGAAGATCAGTTGATGTCCCAACTACTTTCTGAGAGAAAATAGATAAAAAATAGGAATTTAAGAGTTTGGCCTTCTTAACATCTTTAACCAATTCACCATTTTCATCTTGTAAGCGTCCAATAACATCTTTGACTTTTCTTTTGCTTTTGAACCCCCCCCCCCCTCCTAAATCCTTTTTTATAGATTTTGGCCCCTGTTGCAAGCCTTAATTCAATATTACCTTTAGCTTTTCTAACACTTGCCCTACAGTTTCTGCATACTTCATTAAATTCTTCTTTAGATATCCCCCTCTTTCCATTTGATAAACATGTTTTTCTTTGTTTTTAACATGTGTGCAAGGTCTGTGTTCATCCATCCCGGTCGCGTTAAATGTTTCCTATTCTTCCTTCTTTTAGGGATTGTTAACTATTGTGCTTTAAGAATCTCATTTCATGATATTTCCCAACCTTCTTGGATATTTCTGTCCTAAAGCACATCCAGCCATTGGATTCTTCCAACCCTCTTTCTGGGTTTATTAAAGTCTGCCTTTCTGAAATCCAATCTTGAGGTCCAAGTTTTCTCAGGTCTTCCTTCCCTGTTTATCCAAAATTCAAGGATAGCACGATCACTGCCTTCTAAGGTCCCCGCCACTCTTACTTCCTCAATCATTCTCTCCCCATTGGTAAGAATTTGGTCCAAGATAGCAGATCTCCTTGTTTTCTCTTATACCTTTTTGAAGATAAAGTTGTCAGCAGGAGCAGATAAGAATTTGTTGGATCCATTACTTTTACCTGAGAAAGATTCCCAACAAATCTCTGGATAGTTAAAATCTCCCATGATCACTGTGTCATACTTTTTTGAGAGCTTGGCCATCTAATGTAGAAAGACTTCATCAATATCTTCTGCTTGTCCAGGCAGCCTATAGCAGGAAACTTACCTGCAGGAAGGTCTACACCTCCTTTAAGGGGTTAAAGTGAGCCTCTAGTTGACAACAAAATGTCACTATACATACAGTATGTCTAGGTTAGATAACTGGTGCCCTCCTTTTTCTAGTAAGGTTCATCCTATTCTCAGTCATCTCTTCATGCATGAATAATGCCTGCCTAATTCTTTATGCATAAACTAAGAAACGCTCCTCCTTGCTCTCAGATGGACCAGTGCTGATGACATCACCAACATGTCTATCCTTTATCTTCTCCTGTATTTCCCTTGCTCTGAAAGCAAGGGAATTGTCCAGACTAAGGAAACACTCTGTGGGAGATTTACTAACACTATCTAAGAGTTAGACAGTGTAAACTAAGACAATGAGTCTTAAAATGCACCAGATTAATAGATGGATAGTAAATCAGTTACATTTTAACACTTTCTAGTCTATGTTTAGATCACCTATCAGTTGACTTAGCCTATACCAAAAACTGCATCATTTTGGCATATTTTGGGCATGCCTCTTTTTCAGGCAAGTCAGAAAACGTATTCAAAATTGTATAAAAATACATAGTAAAATTGGTGTAAAACATGCAGAGCAATTTGTACCAGAAAGTTGTCGTATTTTGTATAGCAAATCTATCCGATTGTTCAAAGGGCAGTCTGAGAATCTGGTGGCCATTTTACACACATTAAGAAAGGACTGGAAAAGTTACGAACCCCACCGCCCACATGCAGTACATACACAATCATCCCTCTCATGGAAAAAGTATTGTGTACTATGCTCGCTGCAGCAAATTTTGCTTAATTTGGTTATGCCGCAAGCTGCTCATTTAAAGGGGTTTCTCCCTTTCCTCACCCTGTCATAAAAATGCTAGAAACAATAAAATAATAAGTGGCATACATGGCTGTGTCCAGAACATTTGTGAAATTAATGATAAAGTGACCACGCCCTTTAACCCCTTAGTGACGCAGTGTATTTTGAGCTTAAGGATGTGGAAAGTTTTTTTTGGTAATTTTTAACTATACCTTTTAAAAGCCATAACTTTTTAAAACTTTTCTGTTGACATAACCATATGGGAAAGGGGGGAAGGTTAAAGCTATAGATTTAACAAGTTTTATGTTTTTTTTAAACAGAAGAGGGTAAGTGTGGCAACATGTTTTACACTATTTTTCATTAATTTTTTTTACAATTTTTATGTCCCGATAGGGTACTTGAACCTGGGATGGTATGATCACTCTGATAATACACTGCAGTACTCTGTACTGCAATTCATTCTTGCTTTTCATAACAACCACAGATCACGGCAGACCCCTACACCATTGTTGCAGCGTGAGGCTGTCGGCCATAGCCAGCTGCCGCTGTGCATGGAGCGTACTTATGTGCTTCTCATGGAAACATGACAGCTGTAGCTCCTTATTTAGATATTTATATTTCATGGAAAGTAGGAAGAGGAGAACAGCACCAACACCATGAAGGCACAGTATGGTCTTTGATATAAATATATGCTCAGTCATGTGTGCGTAAACATTGCCAGCGTACTAACCCATTAAAGACATAAGGTACAGAAGTCAGGTGGAATCTATGCCTGGTTTATACTTATATACGTAAGGTGATCCACATTGTCTGTGGGAAGGCTTACATGTCTATCAGTTATCACACCACCAGCTGTGCTGAACACCCTTTCTGATGGCATGCTGGCAGCCAGGGATGCACGTACCTCTAAGGCCTCTCTCACACAGGTATTTTTGTACAGTGTTTAGTCCTGCGTTTTCAGCTCTGTGCTAAACGCTGTACAAGGCTCCTATTCATTTCAATGGGGCTGCTCACATAAGACTGAAAACACTGCGTTGAAAAACGCTGCGTTTTGAAAGCGTTGCATGTTCTATTCTTGAGTGTTTTCAACTGTGTGTCTCCTAATGAAATGAATGGGCAGCATTTTTGGCTGTGCTGAAAATGCAGCGTTGAAAAATGCTGCGTTTTTGCAAACGCCCTGTATGATAGAGGCCGAAAGCATGTTGCGCAAGCTCTGGCTACTCATCCAGCTTAGACACACAGAAGTCAAATGGGCCAATATGATGTCTGAGTACATCCATGTGGGAGCAGACATACTTTTGGACCGTCATGGATAAGTGCTGCCTGTGACTGTCAGTCCTACCCTGTGCTTTTGATGCAGGCTGTGATAGGCTGAAAAAACTACACTACACCTCTGTTATACTTCTTTTGCCACAGGCGGCGGTGCTGCTGTGGCACCTCCCTGCTGGTCTATCAGCCATAGAGCTAGAATTCATTATGGATGCATCACTGCAGTCACGGGGAAATGTTCTGCTCAAACTGCTTTACCATCTGCCCTCATAGTGCCGCATTTTGAAGTCCTTTACTGTTGGGATGAGATTTCTAATCCTGGTTTTGTAGCAGGGATCAAGGAGATTGGCCACTCAATAATGATCTGATGTTTTAATGTGGGCTATGTGACAGTCCTTCTGCAAGCACTGCAAAATAAAAGCACTCATATGCCTCAAAGTGCCTAAGGTTGACAGCTCACATTCCTGGAGGTCAAGCCTAAGAGTGTACTCAGGCTGGTTCTGCCATCCAAGTAGAATAGCTGGAGTTAATGATGGATGGAAGGAACTGTAAGTAGCCCCCTCTCCTGCCTCTGTACCTATATTATCCTCCTCTATATACTTCTCTCATGGGTGAAAAATGCACGTTGAAGAAGATGTTCCACATTTTTACCTAAAGCTACCCTCTCTGTGGTGTTAAGTAATGGCAGACTGGCCAGGCATTTGTGAAATTGTTATCCCTTCCTTCTATTCCTCCTGTGACCACAACACATCATATTCCCTGCTGTAATATCTGCTCCTACAGAAGACATTAGAAATCGTCATACTGATCAGTGTGTCATCACAGCAGCCATTTTGATAGCTTCCTCAAAAAAGGCTTAAACATAACACAATTATTTGATCTTCAGCCATTCCACAGGCATCAAGTGACCAACCTCAATACAGCATCTGCTAATGGAATACACCATCTGGTACTCCGTAAACGTACTCTGCTGGGTTAGCCTCTGCAACATATGCAATGTCACAGATGAGACAGTAGAGGGGTGACTCAAATTGACGCCTCTCCACTGCCAAATAAGATGCGGCTGGGTGTGAATGGAGCAGTGGATGAAAACATATCAGGTTAATCACATGGGCCAGTCAAGGTAAGTGCAGTAGGATTGTCAAGGCGAAGAGCTGCCAGCAAGTTGACCCTATTGTCACACACATGATCCTGCATGGCTTCAAATTTAGTAGGGTTAGCCATGTGTGTGCCTGGGCTTGACTACTTTAGACATATGAGTTGTAGGACAGCATTGTGACATTTACCATGTGCACATACAGATATCTGTGTCAATGTGGAAGGTGTTGAAAGGTGGTATGAAGAGGTGGAGGAAGAGGAGGAGGAGAATGTTAGGAGGGGAAAGACAAGGATGAATGTTCCACAACTCTTGGGGTACCATGACACATTGCTCACCACAGTTGGCTTCATGCCACACCTACAGGACATTGACCCAGTGTGCTATTAAGGATATCTTATGCCACTGGCCATGCTTGCAGGACCATGTGTTTGTGGCCAGGTGCACCCTGCCACTGACGTAGTTCTTTAATGCCATCTTTGCAATGATTCTGTTTGGCTCTATGCTTGTGGTTGGTTGGACTGGTACTTTTTTCATAATGGAACTGACTGCTGACCTGGGATATGCTGATATATGGGGTAGAAGTCAATGCCTGTGAAAGTGATGATGATAGTGGTGGCTCAACTTCTGCTCTCTATTTCCCACTCCTGGCTTTGAAGCTTGCAGTGTTGTGGAGTAGAGGCCTGAAGTAGATGTGCTACTGCTCGTACACAAAAGTGGTTCTCTGTACTCAGAGGCTAGTGAATGGACAGGGAGGGAGATGGAGGAAGAGACAGCTACAGAAGCAGGTGGGAACAGGATAAGGCTGACTCATTGGCCTCTGCCCCAGGTGAGTTCTTCAAGGCAGCGGGTGGTGGATGTTCATGTGACTGTTCCTACACATTGTGTTGAGGTTGTTAATGTTCTTGCATTTTAAACATTTACTGCAGATCTTACAGATGACCAATCTTCTGTAACAATAGGCAGTTTCAAAGAATACCAGTCCTGTGGGCAGACCTAGCTGTGGGCCTGATGTTGGTGCTGATACGACTAGTAGTGGCTGAGTGTAGTGATACTGCCCTTTTGCTTTTCTGCAACACCCTATTTGCTGTTTTGGCAGGGTGCTGCTTGGCCATGTTTGCCTCTTCCTCCTCCCTTTGTGAGCTGCTATTATGACTCTGCATGTTACATGGAGTATTTCATCCTCTTCCACCCGCTCTTCCTTCTCCTCCTGAGTGCACTCAACCTAGTTGTTTGAACTGCCTCGATGATCAAACAGCTCCTCAGACTGATACATCCAGACTGCTTCAGAGGGTGCAAGGGACTTGGCACAGGGTTAAATAGAGTGGGGGTGCTCATGGATGACTGGTGCAGATTGACTGTTGTGTACCTGTAACAGGGAGTAAGAATGATGGTGGTACTTAGGGTATTCTGTGTCATTCACTCTACAACCCTTTTCTGTGTGCTACAGATGTAACACACTGACAGAATCACTTTTGCAGAATGGCAGTGGGTTTTCCTAAACTCCTGCAGAATATGGAGCTTTTGCTTCAGTGGGAGCTACCTGAAGTGCCAACTTGGCCTGTCCTCTTCTATCTCCACCAACACCACCGACATGTCCCCTACCCCATGTTTTCTTAATTGTTTTATTTCTTTAGTTTTTTTTCTTGAATTCACTTTAGAGTGCAGTTTTACATAACTTAGCTAACTTTGCAGTTTTTAGAAAACCGCTGCTAGCTGCACAAGGCCTGCAAATAATTCATAGTGGCCAGACTGGAAACTTTGAACCACATTCAACCACTGACACGCACAGTCTTTCCCTGCTATTTCCCCGTTTGAGTTTTTTTTTTTGTTTTATATTACCAAAAAAGCACCACCACCTACGTAAGCCGCAAATCCTGGGAAGTATGATATATGAGAACAGAAGGCCACAGAGCAAAACTTATATCTTCGTGAGCTGTCCCTCCCTGGTGCAGCATAATTGAAATCTCTAAACCCCACTGCTAGCTGTGTAAGATCTGCAAATAAATTCGTAATGGACAGACTAGCGACTTTAAATGATGTCTGACATCGATATTTTATCAATATTTCCCACGCCAAAGCATAGTTTGTCTGTCTGCTTTGCTGCTATAAATATTGACAGCAGCTGAAGTATACCCTTTCCCAATGTACAGACCATGCTTCGTATACGCATATGAAGGTGATACAGCAACTTTCTCTGTGCCCTCCAAGAGAACCCTGTTTAAAGTTCTCTGCTGATAAACAAGTTTTCACACCCAGCAACAGTATATCCTCTGTAGAATATCTGACCCTAACAGACCATGTATTATGAAGGCATATCATTGCGATGCAGCTTCTCCATCGTGTACTCAACTGTAAAATGGCTGTTGGTTACACTGTGCCTATGTTGTATATGGCTAAGTCATGTGATGTAGGCAAGATGGCGGACACATGTGGTGACATTAGCAAGGTGCCCTGGCTGATGATTGGCTGCTTGCTGACCTCTGCAGCAGGCATTATGCAAATTCAATTTTCCTGCATTTTTTGCTGCAAATCAATTTGGACTAACCTATTTCAATGGATATTGCATGTAGATTAGTAAAATGAAAAAATTTTATTACCATGTTAGCCAGTAGAACAAAGTGTGAATGTTCTTAGTAAAACAAACAAAGTAAAATTGTATATATGTAGTTTAGTTGCACATTATTGGAAGTCTACCACCCAGGCTGGAGGTGCTATCTCTTACTATATATCTTTTACTCTTTATTATTTTGGTATACTTCTGAAAACAACCTGGGGGGATTATTATCTAGAGCTGCTAGATGCAGCTGTCGGTTTATTAGCCGTGCTATTAGGATTATAATGATTATATAGGACTGGGACCTATGCGCCTATGGGATAGATGCAGTTACTGGTCAATCGACCATGCTATTAGTATTACAAAGATATTAGCTATAGGTTTCCTGGCTATTATCAATAGCAGTGTACTCATCTCAGAATCTGTAGCACTAAGCCCTGACTGGTCTGGGACTATGTGCCTGGACTGTGTCAGTCATTATCAATAACAGTGCACTCAATTCAGAGTTTGTAGCACTGAGATTTGGACCACTCTGAGCTCATGTGCCTTGACCGTGTCAGCTGTTATTCAGAGCAGTGTACTGAGACCTGGACCACTCTGGAACTACGTGCACACATTATGCTACCTACAGGCTTTTCAGCACTGCTAACATAAAACACATTTGGCTCTGGTGGTGTTAGGTATAAGCCTCCAGTTGCCATCTATGCCCCAATCTATCGAGTTCTGGCAAGTGCTTCTGTCAGTCTGTATTTAATTACTAATAGCCATCTCAGTTCCTACCTCCCCATACTGTAGCTGTCAATATCACGATCCAACACTGACATCATTACTGTGAGGTTCCTGATGAAATGTCAACATCAGACATGGAAATGCGTCGAACCTAGATTAAGAACCATGACCTTAAATTAAGTAATCATTCATGATGTGTGACCTATCAACTATAACATTGTGAATAGACGCCCTCCATAGTTGTACTGAGTGAACATCTGGTCTTACCACTGAGGGGGAGTATTCACTTAATTTAAATATCTGGAGAAATAGTTTTTTATCAAGCTATACCCACTCCGAGTGATTGGGTCAATCATCTATCGACCATCACTCTGTAGTTGGTGATTGAGCAATACTCTCTCCGGCTATTATATCTGGCAGAGCTTTGATCAATCTCTGCACTGATACTGACAGTTCCAATCAGACTCTCTCATATACTCATGATGGACATAGCTCCTATTTAAGAGCTGTTCATCTCATGCACTTGGACCAATTATATCTGAAATCGGTCCAAGACTCCTTGAGATATCAATTTAACCATTGGGGGTATGAGAGATTTCTTTTCTTTGTGCATGATATATGTGAGTCTGCTTGTTTAGACCTGTGAGATTTTAACCATTATTAATAAAATATTGTAGTTTTAGTTTGTCTATTACTGTGAAGGGCACATTATTGGAAGTCTAACAATATTCCAACTATCACATAGGGAATCAACAAGGTCAATCTATATCAGTAATAAGAATATAGATTTGGGGTGGCAGATGTGGGAAGAAGTAATGCATGTTATGCATGATGGCCTATTTGGTTAAACAATGATCGACTTTGCAAAAGTATAATAAGACAATATTAACATCATGTGGTGGTTTTTGTTCCTTTTCTCTTCTATCTTTTTATCTCTCCTTTTTCCTTTCTTTTCATTTTTTAATTAGCTTAATAACTTTATAGATACTAATGCTGTTATGTTTTATATAAGAACTAGCCGATATACCTCACCCAAGTTAATTTGATACAGGTGTTTACTAGAGATGAGCGAACGTGTCCGTAACGGACACATCCGCACCCGGACACCGGCTTTAGCGAACACTGGAGTGTTCGCGCGTAAGTGTCCGGGTGCCGCCGGGGGGCGGGGAGATGCGCGGCGGCGCGGGCGGCAGTAGCGGGGAACAGGGGGGAGCCCTCTCTCTCTCCCTCTCCCCCCCGCTCCCCGCCGCACCCCCCCGCGCTGCCACGGCGGCCCCCGAACTTTTTCGCCCGAACACCGAGGTGTTCGCAAAGTTCGGTGTTCGGGCGAAAAAGGGGCGGGGCCGAACGTGTTCGCTCATCTCTAGTGTTTACGTGTGGTTGGCATGGAAAATTTTATGAAGTCAAGGTTATGTTAGCGTAATCGAGGAATAAAATATGTATACACCTAGAGGACTATTAGATTCTCCTCAGGCTGCATGTACCAATGTCCCTCTACAGCAGACCTGGGCAAAGCACGGCCCGCGGGCCACATCTGGCCCGCTGAATAGCTCGGACCGGCCCGCAAAGAGTGTCCTGGTGACTCACCAATAAGTCCGGTGTCAGCAACGGGAAGCAGCGAAACTATGTACTCCGAAGCCTTGTCCATTTTGTTCACTTCTGTGCTGTGCTAATAGTTATTCAGGCCTTACTTATTCAAGCACCTCTACCAATGACGTAGGCTTGAATAACTTTATTAAACAGCACATAAGTTAACAAAATGGACAAGGCTTCGGAGTTTGTAGTTTCACTGCTTCCCGATGCTGAGTAAGTGATGCCACTGTAACTTCTGAGTGCCAGGATGCTCGTTGCGGACCTTGGGGAGTGCCAGGACAATCGTTCCACGCTCGTCATTGGTAAGTGTCAGGACTTTTCCCTTTGCATTGTAATTAGAATAATAATACTAATAATATTCACTTTTTAATCTCTCTTCTTGGGGCAGCTCTCTGTGCCCTCTCCTAGGAGCATACTACTGTGTATTAAAAAAAATCTATTTTCCGAGGTTAGCTGTTAACCCTTAAATATGGCGGCTAACATTAAAAAAAGAAAAATTGATGCAAAATGCCGAGTTTTTAACAAAGAATGGACTTCTAAATATCTATTTACTGAAACCAAAGGTAAAGCTGTGTGTTTAGTTTGTGAAGAGCAGATAGCTGTATTTAAAGATTACAATTTGCATCGCCATTATGAGACTAAACACGGAGAGAAATACAAGAACTTGACGGAGGCAGAGCGGGCACGGGTATCTGAAGATTTGCTAGCAAAACTGCAAAGTCAGCAAGGATTTTTTAAAAAGCTTCACTCATCCAGGGATGCAGCCGTAAAGACCTGCTTTGTAGTATCCTACAAAATTGCAAGAAACAGTAAGCCATTCTCTGATGGGGAGTTTGTCAAAGAATGTTTGGTGGACTCTGCAGCGCTAATTTGTCCTGAGAAAAAAGAAGCATTCGCAAATGTGCCCCTCTCCAGGCAAACTATAACGAGACGGGTCGAAGACATAGCGGGGAATTTGTTGGTCTGGCCCTCTAAAACCATTCCAATTTCTCATGTGGCCCCATGGGAAAATTAATTGCCCACCCCTGCTCTACAGAATGTGCCACCCCTGCCACTCTCCTCATTTAGGGCCTAAAGAATGATTGCGCCAAATTTTGCACTTGTACAACACCAAGAAATTACAATTCATAGGGGTGCACTTACTTTTGCAATTAGCATTGGGTTGTGACCCCCTTTACTTTTCCTATTTAGGACCTAAAGAATGGTCATGCCAAATTTCATGTTTGCATGGCACCGGGAAGTTAAAGAATTAGATTAGGTACATTACATAGGGGTGCCAATACTTTTGTACTTAGCATTGAATAATCGAGTTGTGACCCCTTTACTTTTCCTACTTAAGACCTAAGGAATGGTTGTGCCAAATTTCATGTTTGTACGACACCCGGAGGTTACATTACACAAAGGTGCCAATAGTTTTGGAATTAGCGTTGCATAATTAAGTTGTGACCCCCTTTACTTTTCTTATTTAGGACCTAAAGAAAGCTTCTGCCAAATTCCATGTTTGTATGACATCGGGAAGTTAGAGAATTAGATTAGGTACATTATATAGGGGTGCCAATACTTTTGCACTTAGCATTGAATAATCTAGTTGTGACCCCTTTACTTTTTGTATTTAGGACCTAAAGAATGCTCCTGCCAAATTTCATATTTGTGCATCACCAAGAAGTTAGAGAATTAGTGGGGAGTCAGTCAGTTAGTCAGTCAGTGAGGGCTTTCACCTTTGTGTGTGTATATATATATATATATATATATATATATATATATATATATATATATGTGTGTATATATATATATATATATATATATATATATATATATATATATATATATATATATATATACACACACAAAGGTGAAAGCCCTCACTGACTGATTAACTGACTGACTGACTAACTGACTGTTATATGTTGATAAATCCAATATATTTTTTTAATGAATATAAAATTAAATTACACTTTTGTTACTTCTATTTGCTGCCTGCAAATTTCTCTTTGACTTACTTCTACAAGTACAGGCAACAATAATTTGTTAATATTCTGCCAAAAAAAGCTAAATAATTTGGCAGCTAACTGGGAACAAATAACACGTGGTGAATGCAGTACATTGCACAATATTAGGCACACACAGATTTGTAAAGATAAAATATTTCACAAACCAGCAAACTATTTACTTTAGAATGAAAGATTTTCTGTATACATCCCAGCTCATTCCAAAGATCTTCTGATATCAAATAGAATTCCACAATCCAAGGTCAGAACAAGTTAAAGGGGTTGTCTCGCGAAAGCAAGTGGGGTTAAGTACTTCTGTATGGCCATATTAATGCACTTTGTAATATACATCGTGCATTAAATATGAGCCATACAGAAGTTATTCACTTACCTGCTCCATTGCTGGTGTCCCCGTCTCCATGGCTCCGTCTAATTTCGGTGTCTTCTTGCTTTTTTAGACGCGCTTGCGCAGATGGTTCTTCTCCCTTCGGCTCCGCTCGGCAGCAGCAGGGTTTTGGCCCCGCCCCCTTGTACGCGTCATCGCGTAGCTCCGCCCCGTCACATGTGCCGGTTCCAGCCTCCTGATTGGCTGGAATCGGCACATGTGACGGGGCGGAGCTACGCGATGACGCGTACAAGGGGGTGGAGCCAAAACGCCGCTGCTGCCGAGCGGAGCCGAAGGGAGAAGAACCATCTGCGCAAGCGCGTCTAAAAAAGCAAGGAGACACCGAAATTAGACGGAGCCATGGAGACGGGGACGCCAGCAATGGAGCAGGTAAGTGAATAACTTCTGTATGGCTCATATTTAATGCACGATGTATATTACAAAGTGCATTAATATGGCCATACAGAAGTACTTAACCCCACTTGCTTTCGCGAGACAACCCCTTTAAGGCTGTAATAAACATGCCTATAAATCTAGAATAGCAATTGTGCATTGATGTATAAATCCAACTATAATACTAATATCTTTATAAAGAAACCCACAGTTTCGTAATTGTTATTGATCCCTGCTTCAGAGCTGTGATTTCTCTGGATGCTACAGTTCTGGCCGTCAGCCATGTCAGGTTATTACAAAATCTGATTCTCCCCTTTGATGAGGTCAGGCACTTGGTCTTAACTTTCTTCCTTCACATAATCTTACGCATCAGCTTACTAAGGTTATTTTTGCTTCTGGGTGACGCCAGGCGGCTTACCGTATTTGAGGTAGATGTCATCTACTACATGCCACCTGGCTAATAAGGTCCACTTCATCCTGGCACTGTTCCTGCACATTAATATTACTATTGATTCTGTTTTGATTCTGACCCTAACCTCGGCTTTGTGCCTGACTGCGCTCTTAGAGCTCGGTCAGACGACCGTTTTTTGCCGCGATTTGCAGATCGAATGACGAATGCGCATCCGCAAATCGCGTGACCGGGGCCGGCGATTTGCCAAAAAATTTGCAGCAAGCAGTGTTTTCGACGAAACGGGCCCGATCAAAGGAGCACTGTCCAACTCATTGAAATTCAATGGAGCCGGCAATACAGCCGGCTCCATTGAAAGCAATGGGCTGCTGGCGAGCGCGAGATGAATTTTCGGGAAGGGCATAAAAATACAAGCCCTTTCCTGCAATTCATCCAGAAATGTGTAAAAAAAAAAATATATATATATATATATATATATATATATATATATATATATATATATATATATATACACTCACCTGGTCCCGGCAGACGGAGTTCAGCCGCGGCCGGCAGTTCTCCTGAACTGCTCTGTGTAGTATTCAGCAGCTGGGGATTTAAAATCCCCGCCTGCTGAATGGGCTGCCTCTGATTGGTCACAGACCTCACCAATCAGAGGCAGCTCTCACTCACCCATTCATAAATTCATGAATGGGTGAGTGAGTGCTGCCTCTGATTGGCTCAGCGCAGGGACCAATCAGGGGCAGCTCTCAGCTGTCATTCAATATCCTGTAATGTCCTTCTTCTCCAGAAAGACATCAAGTCCCCTTTTAAACTCCTCTATGGATTTTGCCATCACCACTTCCTCAGGCAGAGAGTGCCACAGTCTAACTGCTCTTACAGTAAAGAATCCCCTTCTATGTTGGTGATGAAACCTACTTTCCTCTAATCATAGCGGATGTCCTCTTGTAACCGTCGTGGTCCTGGGTGTAAACAGATCCTGGGAGAGATCCTTGTATTGTCCCCTCATGTATTTATACATGGTTGTTTGATCGCCTCTTAACCTTCTTTTTTCTAGAGTAAATAGTCCCAATTTGGAAAGCCTCTCTGGGTATTCCAGTCCCGTCATTCCATGTATTAGTTTAGTTGCCCTTCTTTGAATCCCCTCAAGCACTGTGACATCTTTCCTGAGCACCGGTGACCAGAATTGTACGCAGTATTCCATGTGAGGCCTGACAAGTGCCTTATATAATGGAAGGATAATGTTCTCGTCCTTCGCCCCTATACCTCTTTTAATGCACCCCAAGACTTTATTTGCCTTTGCAGCAGCTGACTGGCATTGGTTACTCCAGTTTAGTCTATTATCCACTAATACCCCCAGATCCTTTTCCATATCACTTTTTCCTAGTGGTACCCCATTAAGTGAATATTGGTGACATCCGTTTCTCCTGCCCATGTGCATAGTCATTTTTCAACATTGAACTTCATTTGCCATTTTCCTGCCCAAGCCCCCAGCTTATCCAGGTCCGTTTGTAGCCGCACATTGTCCTCCGTTGCATTAATTATATTGTATAATTTTGTGTCATCTGCAAATATTGATATTTTGCTGTGCAGCCCCTCTATCAGGTCATTGATAAATATGTTGAACAGAGTGGGGCCTAATACTGAACCCGGTGGCACCCCGCTAGCGACTGTGGTCCAATCAGAGTACGAACCATTTATTACCACCCTCTGCTTTCTATCATTGAGCCAATTTTTTACCCACTTACACACGTTTTCGCCCAGTCCGAGCTGCCTCATTTTGTATATTAGCCTATTATGTGGCACGGTGTCAAAGGCTTTAGAGAAGTCCAGATATACGAGATCAATAGATTCTCCCTGGTCCAGCTTAGAGCTTACTTCATCGTAGAAACTGATCAGATTTGTCTGACATGAGCGACCCTTCATGAATCCATGCTGGTGAGGAGTTATTCCCTTATTCTCCTTGAGGTACTCATCGATGGCGTCTCTCAGAATCCCCTCGAAAATTTTTCCCGTTACTGAAGTGAGACTTACTGGCCTTTAGTTACCAGGCTCACTTTTGCTCCCTTTTTTGTAAATTGGAACCACGTTGGCAATGCGCCAATCCAATGGTACTACACCGGTCTTGATAGTGTCTAGAAATATTTGGTATAGCGGCCTAGCTATCTCGTCCCTTAGTTCCCTTAGTATCCTTGGGTGTAATCTATCTGGGCCCGGCGATTTATCAATTTTAGTTTTCTTTAGACGCTTCCGCACCTCCTCCTGCGTTAGGTATGAGATATTTTGTGAGGGGTTCGTTTTATTCCCCTACATCTCGTGTGGCATTTCCTTTTCGTTTGTGAATACAGTTGAGAAGAAACTGTTTAGTAGATTTGCTTTCCCTTCGTCATCATCAATGATTTCTCCTGCATTGTTTTAAAGGGCCAGCGCTCTCCATGCAAATCCTTTTGCTGTTAATATAGTTGAAAAATAGCTTCGGGCTGTTTTTGCTCTCTTTGGCGATCCGTCTTTCTGCTTCCTCCTTGGCAGTTTTCATCTTATCTTTGCATATTTTGTTTTTTTCCCTGTATGATTTTAGCGTTCTTCGCTGCCTTCTTGCTTTAGTAGTTTGAACGCTTTCTTTTTTTCGTTTATTGCCCCTCTTACCTTCTTGTCGAGCCACATGGGTTTCCTTTTAGTTGAGTTTCTTTTATTTTTAAAGTGAATGAACTGCTCACATGAGGTGATTAGGATCCTTTTGAACTTTTCCCATTTGTCCTCTGTACCGTTATTTTTGAGGATGTTGTCCCAATTAATGTTACCGATAGTAGTTCTAAGCTCATCAAATTTTGCTTTACTAAAGTTTAGTTTCTTTGTCGCTCCTTGATAAGGCTTCCTATTGATTGACAGCTGGAAGTTGATTATATTGTGGTCACTGTTCCCCAAGTGCCCCTCAACCTGCACCCCCTTTATACGTTCCGGTTTGTTGGTTAGTACTAGGTCCAGAGTGGCCCTCCCTCTGGTTGGTACTCTTGTTGGAAAAGCTATTGGATCCCAACTCGATTATTCAATTCTAAGCGCAAAAGAATTAGCGTCCAAATTTTACGTACGGAATCTAATTTTCTCACTTCCCAATGTCATAGAAATTTGAAATTTGGCATGAGCATTGACTATGTTAAAAATAG
This sequence comes from Eleutherodactylus coqui, assembly GCF_035609145.1. Lineage (NCBI taxonomy): Eukaryota > Metazoa > Chordata > Amphibia > Anura > Eleutherodactylidae > Eleutherodactylus > Eleutherodactylus coqui. The sequence goes on from NC_089842.1 coordinate 68,096,513, forward strand.
GAATAACTGATAGAATTAAATATTCGAGTTGGGACCTATCAGTTTTTCCTATTTTTAACATAGTCAATGCTCGTGCCAAATTTCAAATTTTTATGACATTGGGAAGTGTGAAAATTAGATTCCGTATGTAAAATTTGGATGCTAAATCTTTTGCGCTTAGAATTGAATAATCAAGTTGGGACTAGAGATGAGCGAACGTACTCGTCCGAGCTTGATACTCGTTCGAGTATTAGCGTGTTCGAGATGCTCATTACTCGTGACGAGTACTGCGCGATGTTCGAGTTACTTTCACTTTCATCTCTGAGACGTTAGCGCGCTTTTCTGGCCAATAGAAAGACAGGGAAGGCATTACAACTTCCCCCTGCGACGTTCAAGCCCTATACCACCCCCCTGCAGTGAGTGGCTGGCGAGATCAGGTGTCACCCGAGTATAAAAATCGGCCCCTCCCGCGGCTCGCCACAGATTTATTCTGACATAGAGGAGGGAAAGTGCTGTTGGTGCCGGAGCTGCTATAGGGAGAGTGTTAGGAGTATTTTAGGCTTCAAGAACCCCAACGGTCCTTCTTAGGGCCACATCTAACCGTGTGCAGTAGTGTGGATGCTGCTTTTTGCAGTGTTGCACTTTTTTTTTTTTGTATATCGGCTGTGCAGAGCATTGCGCCCTGCAGTAATTATACATACTCCAGGGCCAGTAGTGGTGGTGATGCAGGGACAGAAGACATATATTTATTGAATATAGGCAGTAAGCCTTTCCAAAAACATTTGGGGACAAAAATCTATTTGGGCTGCCTGTGACTGTCCTCGGTGTACTGGGTCTGTGCTGGGTGTAGTTGTCCTCCTAATTCATACGCAGCCAGCTAAGTGTTACAGCAGGCTTGAGCAAAATTATTTCCCAGCTCTGTGTTGCCTCTTACATCACCGCTGTATTCCTGTCCACAGTGCAACAGTCTGCAGTTATTTTACATACTCCAGGGCCAGTAGTGGTGACACAGGGACAGAAGACATATTTATTGAATATAGGTAGTGGGCCTTTCCAAAAACATTTGGGGAAAAAAATCTATTTGGGCTGCCTGTGACTGTCCTCAGTGTACTGGGTCTGTGCTGGGTGTAGTTGTCCTCCTAATTCATACGCAGCCAGCTAAGTGTTACAGCAGGCTTGCGCAAAATAATTTCCTGGCTCTGTGTTGGCTGTTACATCACCGCTGTATTCCTGTCCACAGTGCAACAGTCTGCAGTTATTTTACATACTCCAGGGCCAGTAGTGGTGACACAGGGACAGAAGACATATTTATTGAATATAGGCAGTGGGCCTTTCCAAAAACATTTGGGAAAAAAAATCTATTTGGGCTGCCTGTGACTGTCCTCAGCTGTGCTGGGTGTAGTTGTCCTCCTAATTCATACGCAGCCAGCTAAGTGTTACAGCAGGCTTGCGCAAAATTATTTCCTGGCTCTGCTGTGCGTTCCATAAGCGAAGTCAGCCTCCAACCACAGGCCAATAAGTGGCATATTTAATTACAGAGTTCTGTTTCTGCACTACTGGTAATACAGCATGCTGAGGGGTAGGTGTAGGCCTAGAGGACGTGGACGCGGGCGAGGACGCGGAGGCCCAAGTCAGGGTGTGGGCACAGGCCAAGCCAGTACGGTGGCCAGGGGTAGAGGCAGGGCCAGACCGAATAATCCACCAACTGTTTCCCAAAGCGCCCCCTCGCGCCATGCCACCCTGCAGAGGTCAAGGTGCTCTACTGTGTGGCAGTTTTTCACAGAGACGCCTGACGAACAGTGGTGAGCAACCTTTGTCGCACCAAGATCAGCTGGGGAGCCACCACCACCAGCATGCGCAGGCATATGATGGCCAAGCACCCTACAAGGTGGGACGAAGGCCGTTCACCGCCTCCGGTTTGAACACTGCCTCTCCCTCTGTGCCCCAACCTGCCACTGAGATCCAACCCCCCTCTGAGGACACAGGCACTACCGTCTCCTGGCCTGCAGCCACACCCTCACCTCCGCTGTTCTCGGCCCCATCCAGCAATGTCTCTCAGCGCAGCATCCAGACATCGCTAGCGCCACTGTTTGAGCGCAAGCGCAAGTACGCCGCCACGCACCCGCACGCTCAAGCGTTAAACGTGCACATTGCCAAATTGATCAGCCTGCAGATGCTGCCGTATAGGCTTGTGGAAACGGAGGCTTTCAAAAGCATGATGGCGGCGGAGGCCCCGCGCTACTCGGTTCCCAGTTGCCACTACTTTTCCCGATGTGCCGTCCCAGCCCTGCACGACCACGTCTCCCGCAACATTGTACGCGCCCTCACCAACGCGGTTACTGCCAAGGTCCACTTAACAACGGACACGTGGACAAGCACAGGCGGGCAGGGCCACTATATCTCCCTGACGGCACATTGGGTGAATTTAGTGGAGGCTGGGACAGAGTCAGAGCCTGGGACCGCTCACGTCCTACCCACCCCCAGAATTGCGGGCCACAGCTCGGTGCTGGTATCTGCGGCGGTGTATGCTTCCTCCACTAAACCACCCTCCTCCTCCTCCAACGCAACCTCTGTCCTGCAATCAAGATGTGTCAGTAGCAGCAGCACGTCGCCAACAGTCGGTGTCGCGCGGCGTGGCAGCACAGCGGTGGGCAAGCATCAGCAGGCCGTGCTGAAACTACTCAGCTTAGGAGAGAAGAGTCACATGGCCCACAAACTGCTGCAGGGTCTGACAGAGCAGACCGACCGCTGGCTTGCGCCGCTGAGCCTCCAACCGGGCATGGTCATGTGTGACAACGGCCGTAACCTGGTGGAGGCTCGGCAGCTCGGCAGCCTCACGCACGTGCAATGCCTGGACCATGTCTTTAATTTGGTGGTTCAGCGCTTTCTGAAAAGCTACCCACACTTGTCATACCTGCTCGGAAAGGTGCGCCGGGTCAGCGCACATTTCCGCAACTCCAAGACGGACGCTGCCACCCTGCGGACCCTCAACATCGGTTTAATCTGGCAGTGCACCGACTGCTGTGCGACGTGCCCACACGGTGGAACTCTATGCTCCACATGTTGGCCAGGCTCTATGAGTAGCGCAGAGCTATAGTGGAATACCAACTCCAACATGGGCGGCGTAGTGGGAGTCAGCCTCCTCAATTCTTTACAGAAGAGTGGGTCTGGTAGGCAGACATCTGCCAGGTCCTTGGAAACTTTGGGGAGTCTACCCAGATGGTGAGCGGCGATGCTGCATTAGCGTTACCATTCCTCTGCTATGCCTCTTGAGAAGTTCCCTGCAAAGCATAAAGGCAGACGCTTTGCACTCGGAAACGGAGGCGTGGGAAGACAGTATGTCGCTGGATAGTCAGAGCACCCTCATGTCTATATCTCAGCGCGTTGAGGAGGAGGAGGAGGAGGAGGTGGAGGAGCATGAGGAGGAGGGGGAAGAGACAGCTTGGCCCACTGCTGAGGGTACACATGCTGCTTGCCTGTCATCCTTTCAGCGTGTATGGCCGGAGGAGGAGGAGGATCCTGAAAGTGATCTTCCTAGTGAGGACAGCCATGTGTTGCGTACAGCTACCCTGGCACACATGGCTGACTTTATGTTAGGATGCCTTTCTCGTGACCCTCGCGTTACACACATTCTGGCCACTACGGATTACTGGGTGTACACACTGCTCGACTCACGGTATAAGGAGAACCTTTCCACTCTCATTCCCGAAGAGGAAAGGGGTTCCAGAATGATGCTATACCACAGGGCGCTGGTGGACAAACTGATGGTAAACTTCCCGTCCGACAGCGCTAGTGGCAGAAGGCGCAGTTCCGAGGGCCAGGTAGCAGGGGAGGCGCAGAGATCAGGCAGCATGTACAGCGCAGGCAGGGGAACATTCTCCAAGGCCTTTGCCAGCTTTATGGCTCCCCAGCAAGACTGTGTCACCGCTCCGCAGTCAAGGCTGAGTTGGCGGGAGCACTGTAAAAGGATGGTGAGGGAGTACGTAGCCGATCGCACGACCGTCCTCCGTGACGCCTCTGCCCCCTACAACTACTGGGTGTCGAAGCTGGACACGTGGCCTGAACTCGCGCTGTATGCCCTGGAGGTGCTTGCTTGTGCTGCGGCTAGCGTCTTGTCCGAGAGGGTGTTTGGTGCGGCTGGGGGAATCATCATGGATAAGCGCACCCGCCTGTCAACCGACAGTGCCGACAGGCTTACACTCATCAAGATGAACAAAGCCTGGATTTTCCCAGACTTCTCTTCTTCACCAGCGGACAGCAGCGATACCTAAGCAATACGCAGGCTGCACCCGCGGATGGAAGCATCGTTCTCTATCACCATCAAAAACGGTGACATTTTTGCTTCATCAAACTGTGTATAATATTCCTCCTCCTCCTGCTCCTCCTCCTGAAACCTCACATAATCACGCCGAACGGGCAATTTTTCTTAGGCCCACAAGGCTCAGTCATATAATTTTTGTAAACAATTTTTATACGTTTCAATGCTCATTAAAGCGTTGAAACTTGCACCTGAACCAATTTTTATTTTAACTGGGCTGCCTCCAGGCCTAGTTACAAATTAAGCCACATTAACCAAAGCGATTAATGGTTTTCACCTGCCCTCTTGGTTGGGCATGGGCAATTTTTCTGAGGTACATTAGTACTGTTGGTGCACTAATTTTGGGGGGCCCTCGCCTACAGTGTAATCCAATTAATTTTTTGCCCACCTGCATTACAGCTGACGTTACATCAGCTGTGTTGGGCACTGCAATAGGATATATTTATGTACCGCCGGTGGGTTCCAGGGAGCCACCCATGCCGTGGGTCCACACGGAGTTGTAACTGCATGTGTCCACTTCTAAAGAACCCCAGTCTGACTGGGGCATGCAGTGTGGGCCCAAACCCACTTGCAATAAACATGACATTACCTCAGCTGTGATGGGCAATGCAATGGGATATATTTATGTACCGCCGGTGGCTTCCTGGCACCCACCCATGCTGTGGGTCCACACGGAGTTGTAACTGCATGTGTCCACTTCTAAAGAACCCCAGTCCGACTGGGGCATGCAGTGTGGGTCGAAGCCCACCTGCATTTAATCAGATGTTACCTCAGCTGTGATGGGCACTGCAATGGGATACATTAATGTACAGCCAGTGGGTTCCAGGGAGCCACCCATGCCGTGGGTGCACACTGACTTCCCATTGCGGAGTTGTACCTGCCTGTGACTATTTATAAAAAACCGCGGTCTGACTGGGGCATGCAGACACCTTGACAGAATGAATAGTGTGTGGCACATAAGTTCCCCATTGCTATGCCCACGTGTGCAGCTCCTGATGGCAGTGGCACAGGATTATATTTCTCATTGCTTCTGTACAGCATTGTGGGCTATCGCCCTGCCCCTTTTAAAGAGGGTCGCTGCCTAGCCGTGCCAACCCTCTGCAGTGTGTGCCTGCGGTTCCTCTGGCAGACGCACTTATAAATAGACATGAGGGTGGTGTGGCATGAGGGCAGCTGAAGGCTGTGCAGGGACACTTTGGTGTGCGCTGTGAACACTGCGTCATGCGGGGGGGGGGGTGGGGGGTGTTGGGCAGCATGTAACCCAAGAGAAGTGGCAGCGGAGTGTCATGCAGGCAGTGATTGTGCTTTGTTGGAGGTAGTGTGGTGCTTAGCTAAGGTATGCATTGCTTATGAGGGCTTTTCAGAAGTAAAAATTGTTGGGGGGGGGCACTCTTGCCGCTATTGTGACTTAATAGTGGGACCTGGGAACTTGAGATGCAGCCCAACATGTAGCCCCTCGCCTGCCCTATCCGTTGCTGTGTCGTTCCCATCACTTTCTTGAATTGCCCCGATTTTCACAAATGGAAACCTTAGCGAGCATCGGCGATATACAAAAATGCTCGAGTCGCCCATTGACTTCAATGGGGTTCGTTATTCGAAACGAACCCTCGAGCATCGCGATAATTTCATCCCGAGTAACGAGCACCAGAGCATTTTGGTGCTCGCTCATCTCTAGTTGGGACCCATTAGCTTTTCCTATTTATGACATATTCAATGCTCCTGCCAAATTTCGAGTTTCTATGACACCGGGAAGTGAGAGAATTAGATTCCGTACGTAAAATTTGGACGCTAATTCTTTTGCGCTTAGAATTGAATAATCGAGTTGGAACCTAAGTGCCAAAGAATTAGCGTCCAAATTTTACATACGTAATCTAATTCTCTCACTTCCCAATGTAACAGAAACCTGAAATTTGGCACGAGCATTGATTATGTCATAAATAGGAAAAGCTAATGGGTCTCAACTCGATTATTCAATTCTATGCGCAAAAGAATTAGCGTCCAAATTTTACGTACGGAATGTAATTTTCTCCCTTTCCGGTGTCATAGAAACGTGAAATTTGGCACGAGCATTGATTATGTCATAAATAGAAAAAGTTAATGGGTCCCACCTCGATTGTTCAATTCTAAGTGCAAAAGAATTAGCGTCCACATTTTACGTACAAAATCTAATTCTCTCACTTCCCGATGTCAGAGAAACTTGAAATTTGGTACGGGCATTGATTATGTCATAAATAGGAAAAGCTAATGGGTCCCAACTCGATTATATTATTCTAGCGCAAAAGAATTAGCGTCGAAATTTTACGTACGGAATCTAATTCTCTCACTTCTTGGTGTCATAGAAACATGAAATTTGGAACGGGCATTGATTATGTCATAAATAGGAAAAGTTAATGGGTCCCAACTCAATTTTTCAATTCTAAGTGCAAAAGAATAAGCGTCCAAATTTTACGTATGGAATCTAATTCTGTCACTTCCTGATGTCATTTTATATAAAGGAAACATTGCATGGTTACCTCCCCGTGGTGTTTCTTGGCTAACGCAGAGAACTATGCAAAATGGTGAACATATGTTTTTCCGGTATCTCTAAAGTAACCACGACTTCATAAGATTTTCCATGTGAAAACCAGATAAACACCAGTACTAAATTAACTCGGGCGAAGCTGGGTATATCTGCTAGTAGTAAGATTAGTAGTAGAAGATTTCCGGGCTATGTATCACTATGGGAGCTGCAAAGCACAATGCCACAAACAGAAGCAGGAAGATGTTGCTGATATGCCAGCAATCTCCTGCTTCTAATGTTCTGCTTTGTTTACAGGTTGCCATAGAGACCATCGGCTTGTCAGAAGCAAGCGATGGTCTCTGCGGCAGGGAGAGCTGGTGCTTGGCTGTCAGAGGACAGCCAGGCACCAGCTCTTGCAGCAGAGATCAGAGAAAACATCTGATCTCTGCTGTGTTAAGCCTTTACATGCTGAAGTCTATGTGACTGCAGCATGTAAAGGGCTGTCACCATGGACCCCCCCAGAATGTGATCCGGGGGTCCTGATGGGTCTCAGCGGAAGTCCCCTAAAGGGACAAAAAAGAAAAAAGTAAAAAAAAATTTTTTAAAAAGTAAAAATTAAAAAAAAATAAATAAAAACAAAACGATTGTCTCCCTTTACTTTGTGAAAAATGAAAAATAAAATTACACATGTGGTATCCCATTAACCCCTTAATGACACGGCCCCTTTTTTTCTTTTTTCCCCATTTCTTTTCTTCCTCCCCCAGTTTAAAAAAATCGTAACTCCTTTATTTATTTATCAACGTCGCTGTATGAGGGCTTGTTTTTTGCGGAATGGGTTGTATTTTTCAATGGTGCTATTTAAAAGTACCATATAATGTACTGAAAAACTTTAACAAAATCTAAGTGGAGTACAATGAAAGAAAAATGACATTCCACTATCCTTCAGTGCGTTTTGTTTCTACGGCACACAAACTGCAACAAAAATGACATGATAACTTTATTCTATGGGTCAGTACGATTACTACGATACCAAATGTGTATAGTTTTTTTTACTGTAGCACTTGTATTTTTTTTTCAAAGACATTTAATTTTTTAAAATTATTTTCTGCTGCATTTTCTGCGCGAAATAACTTTTTTATTTTTCCATCGACGTACTTGAGCAAGGGCTCATTTTTTGCGGGACGTCCTGTAGTTAACGTTGGTACCATTTTGGAATACATACGACTTTTTGTTGGCTTTTTATTGCATTTCTTCTGGGAGACAGGGTGACTGAAAAAATGCATTTGTGGCGTTCTTTATTTTTTTCGGACTAAGTTCAACGTGCAGGGTAAATAATGCGCTACTTTGATAGATCGGACATTTATGGACGCGATGATACCAAATATGTATTTTTCTTTTATGATTTCTTTTTTTTATTATAGATATGGCAAAAGGAGGGTGATTTAACCCTTTCCAATCCAATTTGTATCCTGGTTTTCTTAGGGGGTAACTCTTTTTCTGCCATTAACAATGGCGTTATCTACTGGCTAAAGCCTGTACTGCATGAGGTGACACGTTAGATAGGCTCCAACAGCAGAGAGGCTGGCAATACACAGTAAGAGAACCCCGATGAACGTCTTCCAACATCGGAGCTGTACAGCCTTAAATCATAATGTCTTTAGACGTCAGACAGTGGATTGGAAAGGGTTAAACATTTATTACTTTTTTTTTTTTTAAGTGTGAAAAAGTCATGAAAAAGAAAAAAAACTATTACAATTTGGTATTGGCATAATTGTACCGGCCTGTAGAATTACTTTAAGGCCTTAGTCAGACGGGCGTTTTTTCGCGCGATTTGCGGATCGCATGACTGATGCGCATCCGCAAATCGCGTGACCGGTGCCTGAAAATCGCCCAAAAATCTGCTCCTAGCCGCGTTTCATTAGAAACGGGCCGGAGCTGTCCAGCGCATTGCATTCAATGGAGCCGGCAATACAGCTGGCTCCATTGAAAGCAATGCGCTGCGGGCGAGTGTGGGATGAATTGTCGGTAAGGGCTTAAATATATAAGCCCTTCCCTGCAATTCATCCAGAAAAATGTTAAAATAAAAAAAATATATATACTCACCTGCTCCCGGCAGCTGGAGTTCCGTGCGGCCGGCCTGCAGTGGGTGTGAAGGGGGTGTGAGTCAGACCTGCCCCCTGATTGGCTTAGCGCTGAGCCAATCAGAGGCAGGTCTCACTCACACCCATTCATGAATTCAACACTTTTCTGGATGAATTGCAGGGATGGGCTTATATATTTAAGCCCTTCCCGACAATTCATCCAGCGCTGTCCGGCAGCCCATTGCTTTCAATGGAGCCCGCTGTATTGCTGGCTCCATTGAATTCAATGGGCAAACATCGTTCTTCTCTGCCACAGCTGTTACAGCTGTGGCAGAGAAGAATGATTTGTCTTCTATATGTTCTCAATGGGGTCGGCGCTGCTGCCGCCGGCCCCATTGAACGCATATAGAGAAGAGAACAGGAATCGCAGATAGGTGCGATCTGCGATTTCTGTTCTATAATTTATCGGACGAGCGCATAAAAAGCGCTCATGTGTCCGATACCATTGCAAAGCATTGGTTTTAAAAAATCGCCGGACGCATGCGCAAATCGCGCAAAAAAATCGCCCGTCTGACTGAGGCCTAATACATTATTTATACTGCTCAGAGAATGCAGTGAAAAATAAAAATAAAAAACATGCCAGAATTACAGATTTTGTTAATCTTGCCACTAGAAAAAAATGGAATAAAAAGTGATATATAGCGCTGGATGCTTTTACGCCGAGATGGAAAGATAGTCCTGGAACTATCTTTCTGGCCGGAATACGTCGGCTGCTGCATAGGCTCCTATAGGAGCCAATGACAACAGTAGGAGAAGGGAGGTAGGAGGGAGTTTAGCAGCGTGACTGCTAAACTCCCTTCCCCTTCTCTCCTCCTAACTACTCTCCTCTAGCTGTTTGCAATGGGAGGCCCCATCCCATTGCTGGCTGCAGACAAGGGGCAGGGAGGGGGGCCCCCTCCCATTGCAAAGAGCCGGAGGAGTGGAGAGAGAAGATGAGCCGACGAGGGGGAAAGAGACAGCACGCCCAATGACATTGCGGCCTCGGCGTATATGCACCAGGGCCATGCTGTTTGAACGGGCGCACAAACATTAGATTTGTGCGCCCATTCACGAATTTTTACAGCGCCAGTGGGCGCATGTAAAAACTCCTACTCCTGAAATTGGATGCAAACTATTCCTACAGGTGTCTTAATCTTTGTAGATTACTTTTAAGCCTTCCAATTCTATATAACCTGTATTGGAACAGACTACATTACAACTCCCTTCAGGGCAGGATTTAGACAGTTTTGCTCTTCAGGACAGAGCACACTGCTAGCATAAGGGCAAGAAAAAGACAATTAACTAAAGAAGACAGATAATTATAATCCTTATAAATGTATGCTGTCCCTATAGATAAATTGCCAAGAAAACCAAGGTGGCAGTTTCTTATACCACCATAATGCACTTGGAAACGGAAGAAAGCTCTGATAGGAAGAGGTCTGGCAGACCAAATGCCACTACAAAATCAGATGCCAAGTTTTGGGAGTCAACAGCACAAAATCATCAAGCACTTCTTGATGTAGCAAAAAATAAATAAGTTTCCATTTAAACTGTGAAGGGGATGCTTCTGGCTGCAGGTTTGACAGAGAGTATCAGTAAGAAAGCCACTACTATGATTACAGCACCTCCAGTTGACTACTGAAGAGGGGAAGAAAGTCTTATGGACTGCTGGATCAAAATTTGACATCTTTGGTACTACATGCAGGGTTTTAGTACACTATCAAGTAGGTGAAAGAATGGTTCCCGAATGTGTGACATGAACTTTCAAACATGGAGTTAGAAGTCTGGGATTCTTTTGCTGAATCCAGAATTAGCAACTTGCACAGGGTAACTGACACACTGGAAAAAGGGCTGCACAGCATTTTGACACACCGTGCAATACCCTCTGGTCTATGCCTAGTTGGTCAGGGCTTCGTATTATAGCAAGACAATAATCCAAAACTTACTTCCAGGTTATATCAGAATTACTTATGAAGACAAGAAGAACCCAGTAGGCTTCAAAGAATGGAATAGCCTGTACAGTATCCAGACTTAAACCCCACTGATCTTGTTTGGGGATGAACTGGATAGAAGGGTGAAAGCAAAGCAACCTACAAGTGCAGCACATTTGTTGGGACTTCTGAACAATATTGGGAAAAAAATGTCTGAACAATATCTGAATGCAATTGTAGAAAGAATGCCCTGATTATGTAAAACTGTTGTATCATCTGGAGGTGGAAACTGAAGAGTCGAAAATCTTGGTTTAATTTGGTAAAATAAAGTTAATCTATTATTTTTATTTATATTGTTCCTTGTTCTATGCTTTCATTTTAAAGTACATTTGAGACATCAAATTGTGTAAATATTAAGAAACTGGAAAAATTGAGGTGTTAAAAAACATTTGATGGGTAGTGTAGGGATATTTTTTTCTAAGAAAGAGTTAAATGCTGTCTCTTACTGAATCCAGAAATTACTCTGTGTTTAAGCTTTGTTTACTCTTAAAAATTTGGTCAGATGCCACTGCTTTTAGCCTGTTCGTTCCTGTACAGAAAGATTCCTTGCTCAGACTTAATATTTGCTCATATATACCATGTTCATGCTTTATTAATTGTGAATGCTGCAAGAATGGACACAGCCTTTACCGACAAAGACACTTATCAAGATATCTTTGATCCAGAAGGATACTTAAATACTTATTATAACCCCAAATCAGGAATTCTCGTGGTTGACGGATTTCTAAATTTTGCACTGAAGAAGCTTCATGAAGCTTTTGCTACAAGTAAGTCTTAAAAGTTTTATAGATGTAAAATTAGTTTGAATTGCACAAAACCAGTTTTGTGTCCCTGTGCTCAAAAGTCAACTTGTTTTATACGTAATTCACTTGAATGTTACAGGTCTTGTACTGGCATTGTTAACTCCTGGGTTAGTCAAGTCAATGTTTAAATATTTGAGAACTAGCACTGACATGGCAAGGGAAGTCTGTCAGTATACTGCTTGCTTGCATAGTAACCAGTATAGCACACAGTAGTCTCTAAAGTCATTAATCACTTTTAGCCAAGCAAATTACATGTCATATTGTTATTTTATAATTAGGGATGAGCGAGTATACTCGCTAAAGCACTACTTGTCCGAGTAATGTGCTTTAGACGAGTATCTCCCTGCTTGTCCCTGAAGATTCAGGAGCCGCCGCAGCTGACAGGTGAGTTGCGGCGGGGAGCAGGGGGCAGCAGGGGGGAGAGAGGGAGAGAGAGATCTCCCCTCCATTTCTCCCCGCTCTCCCCTGCAGCTCCCCACTCCGCGGCGGTCCCCGAACCTTTATGGACGAGCAGGGAGATACTCGTCTAAAGCACATTACTCGAACGAGTAGTGCCTTAGCGAGTATACTCGCTCATTCCTATTTATAATACTTAAAAGGATATTTTGGTTATGTAAAGTAAGGTCCATCACATCTGATTTCAAAAGCTATAAAACTTACTAATGTTATCAATGGTTTTCTATGATTTGTATGTAAAATCTATATTTCTACTTGCACCTCACTGATTGTTTTCTTCTTGTTTCTATCTTCAGAGACCTTTATGCTCGTCATAATGTGTGGTTGGCCTTGTGCAGTAGTGCACAAAGAAGCCCCTTTCACTATAATTTATCTTCCGGGACACACAGAACAAAAAAAAGATACTAATAGATAAGCTTCAATGGGGACATCAAGTGATGTATAATGCTGCAGAAAATGTATGCACTATATATTAAAAAATAAGCGTGTGTCATGTAATTGCTGCTAGGACATGTCCCATTATCTTGACATTGTATTGAACTGAAAGGACCACACGGTCTGGATGCTATGATATTTGGCAATGAGGATGTAAAAACTGTGGATAGGGGTGTTTTTAATATGGACTAAAACATGCTTAAGGTAAACTTTAAGTTCACATTCAACTGCCTTTTATATCACTTACCAAAATAGCTTAAAACTTCAAATATCAATTAACTAATATATATTAGTGTTTCTCTATAGGAGGCATAAAGGGTAAAACATTGATCGATATTGGTCATGGACCTACCATTTATCAGGACCTCTCAGCTTGTGAATCTTTTGATGAGATCATTGGCGCTGACTACACTGATCGCAATCGAGAGTACTATGAAAGAAGCCTAAGAAATGAACCTGGAACGTTTGACTGGACAGATGCAATTCAAAAAGTCTGTGACATAGAAGGAAAAGGGTATATACAATTATGTTATGATTCTAGTCTTTAAATGAGAGTTAGATAGCTGCAGTGATTCCCATCCTTTTATACTTTACATAATTCTGGGTGTAACACTAGTCAAATTTATACAAATAAGAGAAATAGAAAAATACCTCTACACCGCCATCTGTTGGATGGAAGCATTTCTTCAATTTGAAGTGACCTTATAACAAGTCCTCAATAATGGCGAATATTAAACCAAGCCAGAAACCATGCACAGACAGACTGTTTGGGGGTGCTTGCTCCTCATCAGTGTGCAGTAGGATTCTGGCTTAGTCTGTGAGGGGCCTATGACGTGGGTAAGAAGTGGTGTTGTGTTTCCTTAAGGAGGGTATCCAAAAAGTGTGTGGAGAAACCTAGGTGGTGAGTGGAGCAGGGGATGGTATAGTCTCTTCCCAAGGAGAGCACCCAGAAGGGATGTGAGGACACCTAAAACCTAAGGAGCATTATCTTATAAGTCTCCTTACTTGGCTTTTTCTGGGTACTCTCCTTGGGGAGAGACTATACCATCCCCTGATCCACTCAGCCCCTAGGTGTCTCCACACACTGTTTGGATGTTCTCGTTAAGGAGACACGACACTGCTTCTGACCAAAGCCGGTCAAAAATACATTTAGTCAAAAATGTTCTTAAATATGACCATGCAAGAACAGCACCCCAAATTATGGAAAATTTACCTCTTTTAACTGTTGTTTTGGCTAGTTTTCTAAAATGCTAGGATTAAACAAAATTTGTAGCAAAATATATTACATAGGTATCACGGTTTTTGTTTCTACAGAACAAAGTTTTAAAAGTGTGGCCAAATCATAAAAAAATAATAATTGAAACATGTCTAGCTGAAAATGCAATCCAACCCACTGACCACATGAGCAGATTGCTAGATAGTTTTGTAGGAAATTATTTGATACAAATTTTTATTTCCTCATAGTGTTCCCTGTATGTACACTTATGCAGCAAAGTCTTAGAGAGGAAGACAGATAGATACAGAGATATTCTTGAGCAGCAGGATGCAGAAAAATGGTAGTGGCCTCTCCAAGAGGTGTGGCTTAGACAAAATGGCAAGGTTAAACATGTTCACAACCATTATATTAAAATCAAAATTCAGACCTCAGATCAGACTCCTAAAGTAATTTCAGACCCCAGACCTCCTAAATATGATCAGACCCACTGTATACAGTATATTTAGACTCCTTAAAGATATTCAGACCCCTCATAATAATATCAAACCTCAGACTAGACACAATAAATATAGCAATACTGCAGACCCCCTAAACTAATTTAATATCCCAGACCAGAACCCTTACAATTTTTAAGTCCCAGATTTATATATGCATATATAGGTTTCAGCAAAAGTAATGCCCCTTTTTTATATCATTGTTGCCAGGAGATGCATTGATCATGTCATTGACATTTAGTGATATTCAGCTGTCACAGGTTACATTTCTGACTGGAGTCATTCACTTTTCCCATCTTTTTCATCTGCCCCAGATCTCCATGAAGCCTTAAAGGGGTTGTCCCGCGCCGAAACGGGTTTTTTTTTTTTTCAATAGCCCCCCCGTTCGGCGCGAGACAAACCCGATGCAGGGATAAAAAAAAAAAACGGGTAGTACTTACCCGAATCCCCGCGCTCCGGTGACTTCTTACTTACCTTGTGAAGATGGCCGCCGGGATCTTCACCCTCGGTGGACCGCAGGTCTTCTGTGCAGTCCATTACTGATTCCAGCCTCCTGATTGGCTGGAATCGGCACACGTGACGGGGCGGAGCTACGAGGAGCCGCTCTCTGGCACGAGCGGCCCCATTCAGAAGACAGAAGACCGGACTGCGCAAGCGCGTCTAATCGGGCGATTAGACGCTGAAGATTAGACGGCACCATGGAGACGGGGACGCCAGCAACAGAACAGGTAAGTGAATAACTTCTGTATGGCCCATAATTAATGCACAATGTACATTACAAAGTGCATTAATATGGCCATACAGAAGTGTATACCCCAACTTTGTTTCGCGGGACAACCCCTTTAAGCCAGTTGTAATCCATAGAGAACTGAGACAGATGAAAAAGTTGGGAAAATGGAATGGGGCATTTTGCATATCTGTCTTGGGTTCATGCTTCCCGTAGTTCGAGCAGCATGAATCTGGTGATAGGTTCCCTTTAAATTTATGTTGTTTCTGCTTAGTTAATGTATGGAATAGCTAAAGAATATGTAAAATTAATATTACAAGTCAATCCCAAAGGAATTTTGCTTGCTTAGCTCATGACAAAGAAAAAATGATCTTTTTGTGGTTATTTTCCATTTTAGGACATCAGTAGAAGATAAGAAGAAGAAACTTAAAACTACAGTAAAGAAGACTCTGAAATGTGATGTCCTCAAGAGCAACCCATTAGAACCATTGGTTTTGCCGAAGGTTGATTGTGTGATGTCTCTTGGCTGCTTGGAGTGTGCTTGCAGCAATCTGGACACCTATAGAAATGTCCTCAAAAATGTCTCTTTCTTGTTAAAAATAGGGGGGTATATAATCTTAACGGAGATTCTTAACTGCAGCTCATACTTATCAGGGGGTAAAAGGTTCTCCTGCCTGGTGCTGACCGAGGACTTTATGAGAAGTGCTATAAGCGAGACAGGTTTTGAAATCATAGACCTGGAAGTTATCTATAGAAAGTACGACAAGAACCAGTATGAGCTTTGCAATCATGACTCAAGTTTGTTTGTTCTTGCTCGTAAAATAAAAGATGTTTAGAGAGAGCCTAGAGAAGAGCAAGAAGTATTTGATCAATAAATATTCAGTTATTTTTTTTTGCTTTACTTAAAGGGGTTGTCCCGTGCCGAAACGATTTTTTTAAAAATTCAATAGGCCCCCCGTTCGGCGCGAGACAAACCCGATGCAGGGGTTAAAAAAAAACAAACGGATAGTACTTACCCGAATCCCCGCGCTGCGGCGACTTCTTCCTTACCTTGCTAAGATGGCCGTCGGGATCTTCACCCACGGTGGACCGCAGGTTTTCTCCCATGGTGCACCGTGGGCTCTGTGCGTTCCATTGCCGATTCCAGCCTCCTGATTGGCTGGAATCGGCACATGTGACGGGGCGGAGCTACGAGGAGCAGCTCTCCGGCACGAGCGACCCCATTCGGAAGGGAGAAGACCGGACTGTGCAAGCTCGTCTAATCGGGCGATTAGACGCTGAAATTAGACGGCACCATGGCGACGGGGACGCTAGCAACGGAACAGGTAAGTGAATAACTTCTGTATGGCTCATAATTAATGCACAATGTACATTACAAAGTGCATTAATATGGCCATACAGAAGTGTATACCCCCACTTGCTTTCCCGGGACAACCCCTTTAAAGCTTTACAGTAGTTAGAAGCATAGCTGAAAGCTCAAGGGCCATAGTGTAACAGGTCAGCTTGAGCCCCAACTTCCACCTCTGTATGTCCGTAGGCTAGTAGATTTCTTTAGCAAGATTTGTAGCGTTCATATCAATCTGTCCATGCTATATTTGGTACTCGTATGTAACTGCAATATGCTGCCATCCAATGGTCATATAATACCGCAATAAATTACTCAAATAATACAATCACATCATAACTAAATACTGTTATCATTTATTGTTGAAATAATTCCACCGCCACATAATATTGTTATTCTATTACCAAATGAGCCTGATTCCAGAGCATGTTTGGGAGATCAATTTTCCCATATGTTGTTTTTAATAAAGTGTAAACACAAGGATGAAGGGAAAAAACAGACCACTTAAATGTGATGTCAAACCTGCCTAAAATTGTTATACTGAATCATATACATACACACTACTGCATTATTATTTCGCACAAACATGTGAGCCCTGATGTTATGGTATACTAACCTTGATATGCCAGCCCGGGTGCCCTAGATCTCACCCACAACCCCTGTCCCTGCCTGCTTGCCTCCACTCCTGGCTAACCTCAGGTGGGCAACTGGGTGGCGGTCACTACTCTCACTAGGGACCGAAAAGGGACGCTGGCGTATCTGGATGGAAAGATTAGAATACCGACAAAAAAGGCAGATGTAAATAACCAACACGAACAATACTAAGCAGAACTGAGGCAGATGGAAAAACCTGGCAGATGATAGCAAAGTATAGCAGACAAGATGACAGAGGCAGGTGACCAACAGAGGCAGGCTAGGTAGCACACTGAGGGAAACCAATAACTGGCAATGATTGCAAGTCTCTGCCCGACCTTTAAACAAAAGCCTCCGCCCAGGGGTGGAGAGAGGGAGACAGCAAACTCCCAACAGAACACAATAAAAGGGAGCTCGTGCACGGCAGTTGCACTCACAGGTGCGCGCGCATGGAGCTGCGTGCCACCAGCACCACGTTGCCCATGCCGGCCAGGCACTCCCCGGCAGCTGGACAACAAGCCAGGGGGACGCACGACGACCGCGGGACCCCGCACACCGCCGCCCCCGGGAGGACCAGCAACCACCGCATGGTAACACCTGGGATATTCACGGCAGAAGGAGACTATCCATGGCACATATACCAAGCAACCTACTCACTCCATCAGCTGCCTAGTAAGTGACTTCTGACAGCCACAAAGACAATGGAATTTGGCTATGGTGGGGCGTGAACTGCCAATATGCCATTTCTAAACTCCTCAAATTCTCATTATTGTCAGATAGCACAGTGAGGTCAGTTATTGCATGGTTGACAGATAGATGAAGTCAATTTCTTGGTATAGACAGTGAAGCAGTTCCTGATCCACTCTACATTCATCTACATATTGCACCAGTACAGGCTTTGCAGCTAAACTTTATCTTGCCAGGCTGTGACGCCCTCTCCGCTTTGGGTGCAGAGTGGGATGAGGAAACAGGAACAAGTGGATTCATATGGTACGAGGCCTGTATGCCACCTAGGCTTTGGGGTCAGATTGCTACTGTGATTACTGGGACCCCTATAGCTACGCTACTTGTGTTAGCTCATAAAGAGGGATACAATTATATGGGTCAGAAGAAGGAACTGTCCTTCCAAAAGAAGGATCCATCGGTAGTAGGCCTACAATAGCTTTCTGGTTCACAGTAGAGAAAGCATTAGCAGTCAGACAATATTGGTTTCTATTAGGGCTGCACATGACTAAGCATAGCTGCTTTCTTTCAAAAACAATGCAACAAATATCCATAGATTGCTAAAGATATTTTAGCTCCGCCTCATTAACTTCAAAGGAACTGATTTGCAATACCAAATACAACCCATGGACAAGTGTGACGCTGTTTCTAGAAGAAAGCAGCCATGTCTTTCTAGTGCTGTCAAAAACCTTTCATAAGTAAAATTATTTGAATGGTTTAGTTATTAAATAATAAATTAGAGAGAAACTCTTTATACACTCACTGACCTTAAATTGGTGGAATCACCATCACTACAGGTGCATAAATGTAGAGAGACAGCGTGTCTATGCCTAAGGCTCTGGCAGACCACCACACAATGTAAGCCATCCATCCCTCCCAAAGCACACAGAGGGCCGCAGCTCACCTGACCACCGGTACACCGACCTTAAGGTCCGTTGTTCTGCTGAACACTCACCACAGGGAGCAGAGAAGCCCACAGCCTGCTGCGGCCTGCAGACTTCCGGCAGTGAGAAATCGGGAACTGGGAGCCTCACTACACCTCCCACAGAACTGGAGAGCTCTCCCCGGACCCCCACAGAGGGAAAAGAAGTGGGCATTCCTGGCAATCCTCACCCTGCCAGTGTGTGGATCTCCGACAGCTAGGCAAGACCTGAGCCATCACGTGAGGGAGACGCACGATCCAACGGCCTCCTGCTAGTGACAGATGGCAGAGGACACATACCTCACCACTCTGCAGGCGGAGATATCCCTGGGCACTGGAGAGACCTGCTGATTCTAGGAGGACAATGCTTCACAGTGGAGGCACAGCAGTTGGACCTGCAGAGTGCCAGATACGAGACCCCACCATCCACCTGGGTGAGTGCCCTGCTGCACTGCAACACCCCTGTACAGCAGAGCCAGCAAGGTACATACCAGACACCCAGAGCAGCAGAGACACCCCAAATCAGCAGTACAGGTGTTCCCTCAATACTGTCTTACCATACAGAGACACTGTTTCCCCACCATCTGCAGGCCCTGTCTGGCCATCAGCCATACTACAGCACAAACTGCCTATCACCTGCCATTGTCCCCATCATCCAAAATGAGGACCTGGGGGGGCGTGGCCTAGCAAGCAAGGAGTGAGGACACACGGTGCTTCGCTCCTCCACAAAACCTCTGTTTTCAGCCCTTTTTTGGCCCAAAGCAGAGACCCAAACAGGATCAGACTGTGACACAGCACCTGGGGACCCACCAGAACCCGGCCAGAGGCGATAGCTTACCCAGAAAATCTCTGCCACCGGGAAGGAGCCGGAGAATCGCGGCCCAGCACAGCAGCCCGCACCTGACGGGACCCGCGCTCAGAGACACTTGGCGGGGAGCACCTGCGGAGCCCCAGACAAGGAAGAGCGGCATAAGGTACTTTCACCCTGCACACAGAGAGGAGGCTTCTTCATCCTCAGAGCCCGCGCTCCTATTGCGACTCCCCTGAAGCCACACCACCCCGCCGCCGGCCTGCAACCCGACTGCGCATATAATTAATCTCCCGCTGGTCTGGTCCCTCCGCTGAGAGTCCCCCCTCCCGCTCTGTGGAAGTGACAGTCTGCAGGATACTACAGGCGGGCACGTCTGGAGACCGGTGCTCAGCTCCTGTCCCTCCACGTGGCAGCAGCCACCTTGCCCCCCTCCCTGAAGCAATCAGGCTGCCCAGTACATAAATAAAAAAAAAAAAAAGGAAGCTGGAGAGAAATCCTCATCCCCCAAAGCAGTACTTACGATTGCAGGAGCCCAGCAGCACAACGGAGATTCCCCGGGACTCTCAGACCACGGCAGGCTCCTTAACAGTCACTGCAATTTATCCTCTATTGCACCACAGCACCATCTAGTGGCCAAAACGGGCAATAGCAGGCTCTGAACTCCTGCTCATCCCTCTTTCAAAATACATTGCAGCACTAAATAAATCCAATTTAAACAATAAAAGTGTCTCACCTGGGGGGGAGGCGTGGCCAAGCCTGCAGAGCGGGAAGTCGCACGGAGACTGTGCTCCGGAGCCATTAGGAGCTTAACGAGACTTTGGAGGCTTTTTGGGCTAACATTTGTGCCCAACAACATCAGGAAAAGCTTCCCTGCAGTGTGAGGAGCATTTTGAGACATTTCCCCGCAAAATCGGTGAGGCGGGAGTATCGGGACACAGCGCCTTCACGGAGCTCCGGTCTGGTCCCTGTGAGAGGAAGGTGAGCAGCAGAGCGGAGGAGCGCTCATCTGCCGTTAATTCTAATCACCGGTGTTCTTTCTGCTGGGAACGGAGCCTGCAGAGAAAAACGGAGGTGAGCTCCGCTACAGTGACAGCTCACAGGGTGCCTCTTTCACAACCCCGCGTTCGGAAGCAGCGGCAGCCGGCTCGGTGAGGAGCATCAGACAGCACACTGAACAGTGAGTAAAGGGGTCCTCCGGGAACCCATCCACCCTGAATTGAACTGTTCCCGAGCCACAAGGAACACCATTCCCACTCTGTTCCTCTGCATCACTCCACAAGACCAGTCTTCCCGCCCGAATCTCCCGCCATTTCTCTCTCCCCCCCCTTCTCTCCCCCTACTAAGCCTGCAGCCGTGAAGGGGAGCAGAAGTACTAGCTGCAAGAAAGAACCCCCAGACAACGCTGAAACTACCACCTTGCAGTGTACAGGAATATAGATGAGGGTGCTACCCTAATTTTTTCGGAGCTGGTTACCCAGCTCCACTATTAACACAATTTTTCTCTCTGGGGAATGTAGAAGCAATTTGCCTCCCATTTCACCTCACAAACAATTTTTTGCTGCTACGCAGCACCATATCGTAGCCACAGACAGCCTACTGACCCTCAGTACAGCAAAGCACTCTGCAGAGCTTCGCTCTAATTTTTTCAGAACTGTTTCATGCAGGTCTCCCAATAATACAATTTCAAGGACTCTTGATACAAGTTTGCCGCATTATAAATTTTTTAATTTATCCTGTTCGGACTCCTGAGTAGGATGGAGTGCTGAATGCAGAGCCTCGTCTGAGCGGCACCCTCGGGACCTGACCTACAGCTGCTTCTAATCCAGGAATGGGGAAGATTGGCAGGGAAAGAGAAAGAGGGGGAGACATTCAGAGCACCCCTAGACCACACAAAAATCAGGCAGATATGCAAAGATACCTCAAAGACCAGAGCACCCGCTCTCCACGACCTCCCTCCAAGACGGCGCAGGCGCAGGAGAGTACTTCATACAACAACAGGGAGGGAGAGGATGAGGCATCCGCAGATGGTGAAGAAGGAGAAAATGTCTCCAAAGGTTTTATGAGAGAGCTGTTCTCCCAAGCACTGCAACCCTTAAAAACAGATCTGGGAGAAATTAAAGAAGACCTCCGACTCATGGGCCGCAGGGTGGAGGAATTGGAGGCAACAACCACCTCTTTAACAACTCACTCGCTCGAGCTGGAAAAAACGCTGAGAGAGCATCATGACCAGATCAACAAAGCCCTGTTACAACAAGAAGACATCGAAAACAGAAACAGACGCAACAATATCCGCATCAAAGGGCTCCCAGAGTCCTGGGCGTCTGACTGCCTAATGAAAATAGCCAAAGAACTTTTCAGTCTACTACTGGGAGAGGAAAGAGCTTCCGGCATCGTTATTGAGCGCATTCACCGAGCACTCAGATCCCCTCCCCCGCCCTCGGACCCTCCCAGGGATGTCGTCTGTAAATTGCTCTCATTTCCTGACGCCGCGGCAATTTTAAAGGCAGCAAGGCAACACAAAGACCTTTGCTACGGCGACACCCCGCTTCAATTCTATCAAGATCTGGCCCCTTCCACCCTGCTCAAAAGGCGACTGATGCGCCCCCTTCTGGAGGCCCTTAAAGAAAAAGGAATAAGATACGCGTGGTTGTTCCCCTTCGGGTTGGGGATAACCCACGCGGGTCAAAAAATCAACATCCGCTCTCCTGGCGACCTCCAACAATGCTGGCAGTTGCTGGACATTTCACCCATTGAAATCCCGAGCTGGTTGCCTCTACCCGACCTCCCTACATTTTCCAGTCTACCTGCTACTGGAGGCTGGACTCCGGTTTGCAACCAAAAATCACCCAAAGGGAGGAAAAAGAAGTCCAGAGAAGAAATGGACACGATGGACACCTGAATCCACATGAGGTTTGATAAAATTTCTCCCCCTGAGAGGAAGAGGGTTACCACCACCTGTGGACATTATCATATTCCCGACTCTATTTTACTGCTAGTTACACCAGTTGAAGAGTCGACATTGTTGATTTGAATGTGTTGGTGGAGCCTGACCCCTTTGGCCTTTTGGAGCTGTTCGGGCTACAGAGGAAGCGGTGGGCACGCTTAACTTTTTCCCTGAGTATTTGAGGGGATGGCTTTCTCTGGCCCTTACAGTTCCATACAGGACCTTTAAGGTCTCCAGCTATTTAAAACTTCTGCCATAGATATGGTAATATTCACTCTGTGATTGTGTTGCTTTTCTCTTTGGTACCTACTCATCTTTGCTGGTTGATATACCAGCCCCCTGCCTGATTCCCCACCATCAGCAAGGGTCCTTGACCGTGTTTATCGGACCAGGCCGTAAATTCACTCTATTCAAGTACTTAGGTGCTGTGGGTTAGCTGCTTGTTGTAACTCATACACCTAACAACAGGAGTTTTATACAATTTTCTCTTACTATCATATATTGTATTGTTTTAATTGTCTGTCTGTGTAACTATCATTTTTTCCTAGTGTCTTGCTCCCTAGTGTATAATTCCCTTTACACTCACCTTGGTTCCCACCCCCACCCCTCCATTTGTTCGCTCCTATATCTTGTCTGGTAAGAAGGCTTCAATACAAGACCGGAATCTCTACTAAGCAATCTTTTTTTTTTCCCTACACCTCTCTCCAGTAAGCAGGGCGACATGGATGACTTGAAGATAACTTCTTTTAATGTGCGAGGCCTCAACACGCCGGAAAAACGACATCGAGTGTCTCTACTCCTCAAAAAATACGCCACAAAGATCCTTCTCCTCCAGGAGACCCACTACAGGGGGGACAGGTGCTTCGCGTTGCCAGGTAAACAATTTGCCCAGAGCTTTCACAGCACTTACACCGCTTCAGCCTCCAGGGGGGTCTCAATATTTTTTCACAAAACCCTCAGTTTTATCTGCAACTCGCAGTACACTGACAGTGAGGGAAGGGTCATGTTTCTGAAAGGGACCATCAATAACAAACAAATCACAATTGCAAATTTGTATGCCCCCAACACCGACCAGGTCCCCTGGTTAGTCTCCCAGTTAGAAGTACTTAAACACTTCGCAGAGGGACATATTATATTGGGAGGAGATATTAACGCCACCCTCAATCCCATACTCGACTCTTCAACCGGGCGTTCTCATTTACCTAGACTGAGACTGAGAAGACTCAATAAATGCCTACATGATATGGGCTTGGTGGACGCTTGGAGACTTCTATACCCAACAACGAAGGATTATTCCTTCTTTTCCCATGTCCACCTATCCTATCAGAGACTTGATTACCTGTTCGTCTCATCTGAGCTTCTCAAGGATTTGGTGGGTGCCGAGGTGGGTTCGATGACGGTCTCCGACCACGCACCGGTACACATAACCATACGCGCTCTAAGGCAAACCCCCAAGGAATGGAGATGGAGGCTTAATGCTACTCTATTCGACTCAAAGGAAGAGACCATAAAACTAACCAGCCAAATTGAAGAATACTTCCAACTCAACGCGGGAGGAGAAGTAGAATTGCCCATGGTGTGGGAGGCCCATAAGGCTTACGTTAGAGGCCTGCTCATCGCTTTGGGCTCTAGAAATAGATGATAAATTGGCGCAAATAGCTAGGATAGAACAGTTAGCAAAACTTTCGCAAACCAATTCCCTCATAGATAAACTGTCCGAGCTAAGGAAAGATCTTCGACTGTGTTTGGATTCTAAATTTAATAAAAAGCACTTCTATAGGAAACATATTATTTACGCACAAGGCAATAAAGGTAGCAAATATACGTCTGCTTTAATTAAGAAAGCACGGGCCAAAAGCACAATCCATGCCATCAAAACTGGGGCCAATACAATAGTAACTTCCTCCAAAGCCATAGCCGATCAGTTCCAACTTTTTTATACGGATCTGTACAATCTACAGAGACAACTCCCAGAGGACCCGACACACAAAATTAAAGAGCAAATTGACTCCTTCTTAAGCCGCCTCACCTTGCCAAAACTAAAAAGAGAAGAAGCTAATGATCTACTTGAACCTGTGACACAGTCGGAGATAAAAGATCTAATAGCCTCCTGTCCACCCAATAAGAGCCCAGGACCTGACGGCTTAACCCTGACATATTATAAGACTTTCGAGTTGGCTTTGACCCCCAGATTGACGGACCTGTTCAATGCACTTCTTTCAGGGTCCAAACTACCCAAACAGGCGCAGGAGGCACATATAGCATTAATTCCCAAGGAAAATAAGGATCCTGCGCTCTGTGGGAGTTACAGGCCCATATCTCTCATCAACCAGGACGTCAAGCTGTGGGCGAAGTTATTGGCTAGAAGGTTGGATAGATTCTTACCTGCTCTGGTCAGTGGAGAACAGGCGGGTTTCGTGGGGGGGAGAGAGGGTAGAGACAACTGCCACAGGCTCCTCTATGCGGCGAGATATGCACGGACCCAAAACATTCCGTTAGCCTTCATAGGAACCGACGCCGAGAAGGCATTTGATAGAGTTAGCTGGAACTACATGAAAAGCACTCTACTTAACTACAATATCCCAGAGAAGTTTGTGTCTGCAATTTTCTCGCTGTATGAATCCCCCCACGCTAGACTTCGGGTTAACGAAGTTCTATCACTCCCGTTTGACATTAAAAACGGCAATCGCCAGGGCTGCCCTCTCTCTCCCTCACTTTTCATACTGACACTTGAGCCGCTTCTGACACAGATCAGACAGGACCCGGATATTAAAGGCCTAAAAATAGGAGAAGACACTTTGTCCACTGCGGCTTTCGCGGATGACATAGTTTTTCTCATAACCAACCCCGAAAAAGGATTTGCTAGGCTAGTCGAGATACTAAATGCATTTGGAACTATCTCAAATTTTAAAATAAATTTTAATAAATCCACTGTTCTCAATATCTCCATCCCCGTTTCTCGTTGCGAAATACTTAGAACAACATTTCCCTTTGCGTGGTCGGAGACTTCTCTAGACTATCTTGGTATAAAAATACCAAAGAAAACCAAAGACATATACGAGGTAAATTTCACTCCTCTGTTGGATCAGGTGAAGAAGCTACTGTCCGAATACGATTTACCAATTATGTCCTGGTTCGGTAGGAGAAACATTTTGAAATCCTATGTCCTTCCCAAAATTCTTTACAAAATTAGGATGCTCCCTATACACCTTCCGAGCAGTTTTTTCAGGTCTCTACGCTCAGCCTTCGCGGCATATGTATGGAGGCATAAAAGACCAAGGCTGGCTTACAGCCTAATGATTAAGAGGAAATCGGAGGGTGGAATAGGACTCCCCAACATACTCGATTACTATAGGGCCTCGCAGCTGAGCCACTGGCTGGACTTAGTCCTTCCGGCTAAAAACAATCTGCTTCCTAAACTAGCCTTGACCAGGAACGGTGGGGTACTTTTGGAGGATCTATGGTATCCGAGCAGAAACAATTATAGACAAAGGGACTTCTGCCCCCTTTTGAGAGGACCTTGTGAGGTGTGGGACACGGTGAAGAAGGAATTAGCCCCAAATCCATCTCCAATTTTCCCGTTAAGCACTATTCATAAACTGTTAGATTTACCATCTGACTCATGTAATGCCTCAATTTGGGTGAAATTCCGGGACCACAAAATCGGTGATCTGCAGGAGCTAGCACACATACCCCCCTCGGAGATCCCACAAAGACTGCTTCCGAGCTGGTCCCCCTCCTTCCTTACTCTTGCTTCAGTGACCAAGACATTAGGAGACTTTCTTAAGAGCCATGGTATAGCAAGACCCTTGACCCCTTTCGAAAGTACACTTAAGCACATTATGCCAAGCAAAAGGAAAATCTCCCTGATTAGGAAACACTTCATCACTCCCCATATTCCAACAAAACCTACATTTATCACCTCATGGGAAAAGGAACTGAACATAACTCTCTCCCCTAATGAAATTAAAGCGGTCCTGAACACCTCACTCGGCTTATCTCCTTGCATTCTCGCTCAAGAATCCCACTATAAGCTCCTGGTCAGGTGGTACAGGACTCCGCAATGGCTCTCATCTTACAAATTATCTTCTCAGGACTGCTGCTGGAGGTGTAGGAGGGAAGTGGGATCGTACCTTCACATCTGGTGGACGTGCGAAGGATTGAGACCCTTCTGGGAGGGGGTGGGGAAGGTCTTGGTAAAGATAAAACCGGGATTTTTACTCACGCCTGACATAGTGTTCCTCTGGAGGCCATCCTCATCATTTCACCCTTATAGAGATAAGTTGATGGCCCTCCTGATAGACGCTGCAAAGGCTCTGATCCCTCTCCACTGGCAACGCGAGGCACCCCCCTCTCTGATACAATGGAGAGACAAGGTAGACACGATCTACAACCTGGAGGAGCTATCTAGCTGGCACAACAACACATATGATAAGTTCATTAAAACATGGTTCTCCTGGCGTGAGTTGAGACTCCTCGACATTTTTTCTACTTAGCCTAACTACGTATCTTCAAGATATAGGTACCGCCAGAGGCACCTTTACATAACACCCAAATCCCCCCCTGCTACCCTCTCCCCTCCCCCCCTGTCTTTGTTTTGTCTTGTCTTGTCTTGTCTTGTTTTGATTTGTCTGTGTCATTGTCCTGTCTTGCAATGTTTGCCACAAGGTTTTAGTTTTTTGAGATATTCACATATTGTTCTGATATGGCAGAGTTAAAACGTTTCCTCAGCCTATTAATTATCCTGTTATTTGTCAAAATGCTGCATAGTCTCTTGATATACCTAATATCCTATGTACCTAAGATTGTGTACTACGATTGTGATCAGCCCTTTGTTGTCTGAAGATGTTATACCGTAAATTGTAAAACTGAAAAACTTAATAAAAATAGATTCAATAAAAAAAAAATGAGGACCTGACCACCATCTTCCCTATTAAAGGACTCTCTTCAGTACAGGAAGATCCCTACAAAAATACATTACCTCCCAGTGTTGGAAATATTCCTCCATCCAGCATCATCATGGGTGGACAGTGTCTATATTTCCAGTTCCATGGCACAATTGTAAACCCAACTAAGCTATGATATGCCTGGCTGGACATCCACAGCAGGCTGCCTGCCAATATAGTGAGTCATGCCCATAGCATGTTAAGCAGAAGACTCAATTCTTTACAAGGCGGATGACATTTTATTTCCAATAGTTTTTTTTATTAAAGTGTTAACAAGTACACATCTTTATGATTTCAATAACATGAATAATATTAGTACAAACATTATGTCTTGGTGTCTCATCACACTTTTGTTTTGAAGTTTTAGGGGTAGGGGAGAGGTGGGTATGGAAGAGGTAAGGGGGGAGGAGAGGGTATGGGAGGGGGTAATGTGGGGGGGGGGGAATGCATTGGGTAATAGGGGGTGGAGGGGGTGGGCAGGTGGGAGGTACGTGATCCAGTCCATTATTTCCAAGGAGGATGACATTTTGAAACAACGTTAACCACACGCAGCGCCGTGTATTGGTCATCATCACAGAAAGACCCTAAGCCCTACTCTACCCACGAACCCGACCCAAGCGCCCTATGGATTACCTCCCACTAACACAATGACCATAAGCTGTAAACAAACAGGAAACACATCTTGGACCCTCAACGACTCTCTTTTATCAATTCCCGAGCTTGTTTCCTTCTTAATACCAAAGTTGGAGGAATACTTCCAAATTAACAGCCAGTCTGCTTCCTCCCCCATTTCCCTCTGGGAAGCACACAAAGTAGTGATCCGCGGTCACCTAATCCAGAAAGCCGCTCATCACAAATGGGAACGCATGTTGTGGCAGCTGGAACTTGAACAGAGAGTCTCGCAACTTGAAGAGGAGGCCCAGAAACACCCATCCAAAAATAATCTTCAAGCATTATCCCGGGCTAGAGCTGAGCTAGACCTTTGCCTTACCAATTTCATGGAAGGGAAATTGAGGTGGTCCTGCCAGCGTTATTATGTACTTAACAACAAACCCTCCACACCCCTACTTGTAGACTCCGTACACACCCTAACATAAGTCCCTTTTATAAACTTTGCATACACCAAAACGCAGTCACTGCAAACCCAATTACGATAATTAGATAATTCAAACAGATCCTAGCTAGGCTGTACTCACAGCAACACTCCCTCCTATAGACCAAATCTCATCTTACCTTCAAGAAATAAAACTGCCTACATTTGAGGAATCTTTCCTTAATAATCTTGCATCTAAGATCACCCAAGATGAAGTAGCTAAAGCCATAAAAGCACTGAAAATCAACAAAAGGCCGGGCCCATATGGTTATTCAGCACCGCATTGTAAAAAGTTTACACCAATCCTGAGCTCCTATCTCGCAGACTATTTTAATGCTATGAGAGAAGGCCACTAGGTCGGCCAAACAGCCCTCTTGGCAGCGATATCTATGATACCTAAACCAGAGAGAGACCCTTTAGATAAACAAAACTATTGTCCCATCTCCCTAATAAATGTGGATGTGAAACTACTAACCGCCATCCTAGTGCCGCGTTTAAATACAGCCCTCCCTTTGCTAGTTGGTAAGGATCAGGTAGGCTTTTTCCCAGGCTGTCAAGCCCCAGATAGCATTCGAAAAATGACCCACCTAACTCACCTTTTCAGGACCAGGGGCATCCCAGCTATGCTGCTATTCCTTGATATACACAAGGCTTTTGACACTTTAGGCTGGGCATACTTATTCTTGGTCTTTGAGCACTGGGGGTTCCCTGTGAGTTCCTCATATGGTTGCAGATACTACATGTCCACCCCAGGGCCTTTGTGCATTAGGGCTCAGTCAGACGGGCGTTTTTTCGCGCGATTTGCGGATCGCATGACGGATGCGCATCCGCAAATCGCGTGACCGGTGCGCGCAAGTCGCCCGCAAATCGCCCGAAAATCTGCTCCTAGCCGCGTTTCATTAGAAGCGGGCCGGAGCTGTCCAGCGCAGTGTATTCAATGGAGACGGCAATACAGCCGTCTCCATTGAAAGCAATGCGCTGCGGGCGAGCCCGGGATGAATTGTCGGTAAGGGCTTAAATATATAAGCCCTTACCTGCAATGCATCCTAAAATGTGTTAAAATAAAAAAAAATTGTATACTCACCTTCTGCCGGCAGCCGAAGCTCCGCGCGGCCGTCCTGCAGTGGGTGTGAAGGGGGTGTGAGTCAGACCTGCCCCCTGATTGGCTCAGGACTGAGCCAATCAGAGGCATGCCTCACTCACACCCATTCATGAATTCATGAATGGATGTGAGTCAGACCTGCCCCTGATTGGCTCAGCGCTGAGAGGCAGCAGTCACTCACCCATTCATGAATGGGTGTGTGAGTGTTTTCAGCCTCTGATTGGTCAGGGCTGTGACCAATCAGAGGCAGATCATTCAGCAGGCGGGGATTTTAAAGCCCCGACGGCTGAATAGTGCCGAGAAGCAGTTCAGGAGAACTGACAGCGGCGGCGGCTGGACTCCGGCTGCAGCGGAAAGGTGAGTATACAATTTTTTTTTATTTTAACACATTTTAGGATGAATTGCTGGGAAAGGCTTATATATTTAACCCCTTCCAGACAATTCACCCCGCGCACGCCGGCAGCCCATTGCTTTCAATGGAGCGGCTGTATTGCCGCTCCATTGAATTCAATGGGCAAACATCGTTCTTCTCTGCCACAGCTGTTACAGCTGTGGCAGAGAAGAATGATTTGTCTTCTATATGTTCTCAATGGGGTCGGCGCTGCTGCCGCCGGCCCCATTGAACGCATATACAGAAGAGAACAGGAATCGCAGATAGGTGCGATCTGCGATTTTTTGTTCTATAATTTATCGGACGAGCGCATAAAAAGCGCTCATGTGTCCAATACCATTGCAAAGCAATGGTTTTAAAAAATCGCCGGACGCATGCGCATGCGCAAATCGCGCGAAAAAACGCCCGTCTGACTGAGCCCTTACAGGGGCTTCTGCTTCAATATATTCCCGATCCACAGGGGGACTTGACAGGTCGGCCCACTGTCCCCTTTACTCTTCATCCTGCCCATGGAATCATTGGCTCTGAAACTTTGCAATAATCCTAATATAAAGGGGATTGAGGTTGCATCGGTCCACCACAAGCTCTCACTGTTCGCTGACAATTTCCTGATGTTTATTTCTTCTCCACGCGCTACAACACCCAACCTAATAGCAGAACTGACCAGATTTGGGTCTCTCTCTGGTTTAACCCCTTGAGTGGCGGGTTTCCTACCACCTTGTCGTGCCCACCAGGGCAGGTTTTTTAAAATGGTCTAATCATTGAATTTCAACTAATTTTGCAGTTGCGTCTCAAGAACCATAACTTTTTCATTTTTCCATTGACATGGCCATGGGCTTGTTTTTTGCGGGACAAGTTGTGATTTTTTAAACAGGGGGGAGGAAAAAAAGAAATGGGGAAAAAAGAAAAAAAGGGGCCATGTCATTAAGGGGTTAAATAATGCATTAACTTCCTTCTCTGGGTAATTACGACGCATGGATACCACATGTGTGATTGTATTTTTGATTTTTTTTACAAAGTAAAGGGAGACAAGTGTTTTTATTATTTTTTTTATAATTTTTTAACTTTTTTTTTTAATTTTTTTATTTTTTTTTGTCCCTTTAGGGGACTTCCACAGGGACATGCTACAGTGACAGCCCTTAGTCACATAGACTGCAGCATGTAAGGGGTTAACACAGCAGAGACCAGAGGTTTTCTCTGATCTCTGCTGTAAGAGCTAGTACCTAGCTGTCCTCTGACAGCTAACAACCAGCTCTCCCTGCCACAGAGACCATCGGCTTGCTTCTGACAAGCCGATGGTCTCTATGGCAACCTGTAAACAAAGCAGGAGATTGCCGACATATCGGCAATATCTTCTGCTGGTTTTTCAAAGCCCTTGCTTTGTTCTCTGTGGGTCTGTGCAGGCAGAGCACACTGTCACAGCTTGTGGCATTGTGCTCTGCAGCTCCCATAGTGATACATAGCCCGGAAATCTTCCGGGCTATGTTGCTATGAGCAGTGGAGCTCGTCCCGGAAATTTTCCGGGCGTGCCATTCAAGGGGTTAACAATCAACCACACAATATCCCGAGCATTTAACCTTACGCTTCCCCCGGAATCAGTTGCCTTGCTCTAGGAGAACTCTCTTTTTTTAATGGGCAATGGGCTCACTGGACTACCTGGGTGTCCACCTGACAAACACATATGCATCCTTATATAGCCAAAATTACATCCCCCTCTTCCGCAAATCAAGGTTGCTCCTGGAAAGTTGGAGTCGGCACCACATTTCCTGAATTGGGAGAGTCAACACCTTAAAGATAGCGCTTCTTCCTAAGCTACTATACTGCTTTAGGGCTCTCCAGATTCAAGTAGCGGGGCATATGTTGAAAACCCTTCAGCTAATGTCCCTTTGATTTGTCTGGAGCAATGCTGTTCCTAGAGTTTCACGGTCCACTTTGTTTAGACACAGCGGAAAGGAGGATTGGGAGTTCCTAATTATGCTAAATATTACCAGGGGGCCCAGGTGGATGAGTTGGCTCTCTTACACTCCGACTATAGCACTCCTCTTTGGGCATCCCTAAAAGAAACAGAAACTCACCCCCTTACTATAGACTCCATATTATGGATATCGCCTAAATACAAGCCTCCAATCAACAACCCCATCACGAATCACTCCCTTCGCATCTGGGACTCCATAAAGTATTCAGAGAAATTAATATCCCACACTCGCCCCTTATGCCACTCCTGTGGAACCCTATGTTCCCACTGGAAATGGAATCATCACTATTATTTACAAACTGGATGGGAACAGGCCTCACTAAAGTATACCACTTGCTTTCTATTAACAGACCCACCCTATTCCTTATGTTAAAAGACAAATATAATTGACCATCTGTAGAAGTATTCAGATACCTATAACTAAAACATCTTACATCCTCTCTCCTTAAGAACACACGCTCTCCATTGACTCTAACTCCATTAGAAAGATACTGTTATAAATACCCACACGCAAGAGTTCTGATTTCGTAAATTTACTCTGGACTAGTACATTCCTTCTATCGTACACAACTACCTTACGTTGCATGCTGGGGAAAAGATTTAGGCGAAACTCTTTCTGAAGTGGACTGGACTCAGATATAGGAGTCAGCTAATAGTAGCGCCAGAAACATATTAATGTTAGAAACATCATTAAAAGACTTACTCCGCTTAACACACAAGAATGAAGTCTTGCAACCCAAAATGGATACCCCTGTTTCTCCCATGTTCAGAGACATACCTACTGCGGCCCTAATCTTATGTCTGGATGCACAACAGGGCCCAAAACGAAAGGAGTAGTCAGTGGTTTTCAGAACATAAATTTTCCTTGAAGGCGTTTTAGGCCCCATAGCACTTTTGTAGAGCTCTTGAGCGGCCAAAACCAAAGAGAACCCCCACAAATGACCCCATTTTAAAAATACCCCCTAGCGAATTCATCTAGGGGTGTACTGCGTATTTTGACCCCACAGTATTTGAATAAATCTCAGCAAAGCAGAAGGAAAAAATTACGCTTTTAATTTTTTTGGCAATTTTGTCAATTTAAAAACTGTTTTTTTTGTACAGTGTACATAGGAATGAAGACGTTCACCCCAAAATGGATCCCCCTGTTTGTCCCGTGTTCAAAAACATTCCCGTTGTGGCCCTAATCTACTTACAGGATACATGGCTAGGCCCATAATGGAGGGAACACCCGTTGGATTGCAGGGTACAACTGAATAAATTCCAGGCCCTATTGCCCACTTGTGTGGAATAAAAATTGACACCTTCAAAAAATTCCCCCCCCTTCCCCCCTCCCCCCCCCCCCTGCACGCACTCCGCACCCTTTTCAGCGTTCCCCAAATCTTAGGTAAAAGTAATAAGACAGGGGAAATTACGGAGGCTGGTTGGGATGGGTACATGAGGCAATAAAACCGGGTATCCCCCCTCCTCTCATGCTTTTTGGGGGTCATTTGTTGACCTCAGTGGCGGGTATGGGGTGTAAAAAGTGGCGCTCTGTGAGTCTCCGTAAGCTTGCTGAGGTGCAGCGGTCTCGCACAGAAGACGCTCAACAAGGTGCTCCTGGAACTGCATGAAGGCGAATGTTCCCAGGGCTTCTTGTAAATTACGTATTACAGGTAGCGATCTGAATAACACCAGGCTCACGCAGCCGTAGGTGGAATCCGCTTGCGGAGGCCCGCAGCGAATCCCAGCTGTGAGCCCGGCTGTGACCCTGCGTACGGCTGCGTAATGTACTGCGCATAACTGCCTACTCACACAGGCGGTCATGCGCAGTATATACACTACCGTTCAAAAGTTTGGGGTCACATTGAAATGTCCTTATTTTTGAAGGAAAAGCACTGTACTTTTCAATGAAGATAACTTTAAACTAGTCCTAACTTTAAACAAATGCACTCTATACATTGCTAATGTGGTAAATGACTATTCTAGCTGCAAATGTCTGGTTTTTTGTGCAATATCTACAAAGGTGTATAGAGGCCCATTTCCAGCAACTATCACTCCAGTGTTCTAATGGTACAATGTGTTTGCTTATTGGCTCAGAAGGCTAATTGATGATTAGAAAACCCTTGTGCAATCATGTTCACACATCTGAAAACAGTCTAGCTCGTTACAGTAGCTACAAAACTGACCTTCCTGTGAGCAGATTGAGTTTCTGGAGCATCACATTTGTGGGGTCAATTAAACGCTCAAAATGGCCAGAAAAAGAGAACTTTCATCTGAAACTCGACAGTCTATTCTTGTTCTTAGAAATGAAGGCTATTCCATGCGAGAAATTGCTAAGAAATTGAAGATTTCCTACAACGGTGTGTACTACTCCCTTCAGAGTACAGCACAAACAGGCTCTAACCAGAGTAGAAAAAGAAGTGGGAGGCCGCGTTGCACAACTAAGCAAGAAGATAAGCACATTAGAGTCTCTAGTTTGAGAAACAGACGCCTCACAGGTACCCAACTGGCATCTTCATTAAATAGTACCCGCAAAACACCAGTGTCAACATCTACAGTGAAGAGGCGGCTGCGGGATTTTGGGCTTCAGGGCAAAGTGGCAAAGAAAAAGCCATATCTGAGACTGGCCAATAAAAGAAAAAGATTAAGATGGGCAAAAGAACACAGACATTGGACAGAGGAAGACTGGAAAAACGTGTTGTGGACGGATGAATCCAAGTTTGAGGTGTTTGGATCACAAAGAAGAACGTTTGTGAGATGCAGAACAAATGAAAAGATGCTGGAAGAATGCCTGACGCCATCTGTTAAGCATGGTGGAGGTAATGTGATGGTCTGGGGTTGCTTTGGTGCTGGTAAGGTGGGAGATTTGTACATGGTAAAAGGGATTCTGAATAAGGAAGGCTATCACTCCATTTTGCAACGCCATGCCATACCCAGTGGACAGCGCTTGATTGGAACCAATTTCATCCTACAACAGGACAATGACCCTAAACACACCTCCAAATTGTGCAAGAACTATTTACAGCAGAAGCAGGCAGCTGGTATTCTATCGGTAATGGAGTGGCCAGCGCAGTCACCAGATCTGAACCCCATTGAGCTGTTGTGGGAGCAGCTTGACCGTATGGTACGCCAGAAGTGCCCATCCAACCAATCCAACTTGTGGGAGATGCTTCTAGAAGCGTGGGGTGCAATTTCTCAAGCTTACCTCAACAAATTAACAGCTAGAATGTCAAAGGTGTGCAATGCTGTAATTGCTGCAAAAGGAGGATTCTTTGACGAAAGCAAAGTTTGATGTAAAAACAATGTTATTTCAAATACAAATCATTATTTCTAACCTTGTCAATGTCTTGACTCTATTTTCTATTCATTTCACAACGCATGGTGGTGAATAAGTGTGACTTTTCATGGAAAACACAAAATTGTTTGGGTGACCCCAAATTTTTGAACGGTAGTGTATATATTTTTTTGTTTCTATTTCCCGCACCGTCGCTTAGCAATGACACGGGTACCCGCAGCCCGTATACAAGGTAGTTGCATATGGGCTGCGGGTATATCCGCGACCATGGAGCACAATGGGCTCTATGTTGTGGATATCCGCGGTAAAATAGAACATGCTGCGTTCTTTTTTCTGCGAGTTGATTACGCAATTCCGACCCGCTAAGGTGAGCGGAATTGTGTAATCCAATGCGATTGATCTGCATAATACCGCGGATCAGATGCATGCGGAATCCGTAATTCCTATCCGGTCATGTGAGACCGGCCAAAGGTAGATCGCTACCTTTTTATCACATGACCGGGGACCGCTCAACGAGGCCACCCGTCACTGCTCCGGGCTCTCGGCGACCATTGGTCGCTGGGAGTAAGGAGATTTCAAGTTTCCTGGGCTACCCGACTCCTGCGCATGTGTCCGGTGTTTTGCCGGCGGTCACATGTGCAGAATCCGGAAGAGTTCACGGAGGAAGATCGCGTCGGGGTGCAAATACGGAGGCCTCCGGTAAAACGTTTTGTCTCCTCTCACTGATCGCATCTGGGAGGGGAGATGAACCTTCACCTTTTTTTAACTTTTACGTGATTGCCATTATCCATTGGATAACAGCAAACACGTGATCAGGAACCACTCACCGCGGCCCCCTGTGAAATCTCCAGGCTCTCGGCTAAGTTTTGTAGCCAGGAGCAGGGAGATTTTAAATTACCACAGCTTTTGCGCATGCGCCTGCCATATGGGCGACAGGTGTTTCCGCAGAAGCTGGGGTAAGGTCTGTGGATAAATCCGCGGGCCTTAGGTACTGCATTTCATCCTCCCTCACAGATATGATCCGTGGGGGGAGATGAAACGCAAGCTTTTTCAACTTTTTAAAAACTTTTTTAAACTTTTTTTTTAACTTTTTATCCCTTTTTTTTTTTTTTTTTTTTTTTTTTACTTTTTACACTTTTTTTTACTTTACATGATCACTGTCATCCATTGGATGACAGTGATCATGTCCCCAGTGACATCCCTTTGCTCCTGGCTACACATGGCAGCCTGGAGCAGATGGATTTTAAATTTCCCGGGGCTCGAGCCCCTCTGTGCACGCACCCAATGTCAATCATCAGGTGCGCATGCGCAGACGGGGACTTCGGGTCCCAGATCATCAGAACATTGGGGAGGACAGAGGTGAGTATTTTCACCTCCCCTCATGGATCCGATCCATGAGGGGAGGGGAAACTTTACTTTTTATTTTACTTTTGGAACTTTTTCGTAATCACCGCTATCCAATGTCAAATGTAACACCTCCTGGTTCCCGGCTACCTTCAGGAGCCGGGAGCCAGGAGATTTTAAATTTTCCGGGGGCTCCCGGGCTTCTGCGCATGCGCGTGATGTCATCGTCTGGCGCGCATGCGCAGAAGGCCAGCGGCGGGTCCGGGAGGACCAGATCTCCGGGGGATACCGCGGACAAGCTGGGTGAGTATTTTCAGCTGCCCTGATGGATCCGATCCATCTGGGCAGCTGAATATCTGACTTTTTTCACAGTTTTATTTACTTTATTGCGATCGGCGCTATCCATCGGATAGCGCCGATCGCAATGCCGGGGGGGACTGCCCGCATCCTGGGATGACAGCTCCATGCTGTCAGATACCTGCGGGCACCGACAGCATGGAGCTGTCACGTCCTCAGGCAAGTGGGCATTAATCCTAAGAGGACGCATAAAACTACGTCCTCTAGGATTAAAGCCCACTTGCTGAGGATATAATTTCCCGATGGGGCGGTCGTTAAGGGGTTAAAGTATACTGCATTATTGTAAAATCATAAACTTCAAATAAAAAATTACAGTGAAATAAAAAAAAAATGTAGAGACAGCAGCACTTTATTTTGCAATAAATGTTAACTCTTTTATATACCGAACATGACAGTGACGTTTTAACTTAATTAAATGTCTTTCTAAAACTGCTTGAGAAAAATTTCTAATGGAGTTTAAACATCACTGTCATGTTTGGTGAAGAAATGAATTATCTTTTCTTACAAAAAGGAGTACTGCGGTTTCTCTTCACTTATACTGCAACAGGACTCTGGAGTAAAGGTCTAATACCCTGGGCGCTGTAAAATATATTTTACTGATAAACTATAGATAGAGTGCTGATGATATTTTTCAATCCATCACTGTAGGTGGAAATTATAGGCCTAAAGGCTTAACCCCTTGAGTGGCACGCCTGAAAATTTTCCGGGACGAGCTCCACTGCTCATAGCGATATAGCCCGGAAAATTTCCGGGCTATGTATCACTATGGGAGCTGCAGAGCACATTGCCACAAGCTGTGGCATTGTGCTCTGCCTGCACTGTCCCACAGAGAACAAAGCAGGACATTGAGAAGCAGGAAGATATTGCGGATATGCTGGCAATCTCCTGCTTCTAATGTCCTGCTTTGTTTACAGGTTGCTATAGAGACCATCGGCTTGTCAGAAGCAAGCCGATGGTCTCCGTTGCAGGAGAGCTGATGCTTGGCTGTCAGAGGACAGCTAGGTACCAGCTCTTACAGCAGAAATCAGAGAAAACTTCTGATCTCTGCTGTGTTAACCCCTTATATGTTGCAGTCTATGTGACTGCAGCATGTAAAGGACTGTCACCATGGGACCCCCCCAGAATGTGATTAGGGAGTCCTGATGGGTCTCTGGGGAAGTCCCCCAAAGGGACAAAAATTTAAAAAAGTTTTTTTAAAAAGTAAAAAACTATTTAAAAAATAAAATAAATAAAATTAAAAACACATGTCTCCCTTTACTTTGTAAAAAACTAAAAATGAAATTACACATGTGGTATCCCTGCATCGTAATGACCCAGAGACGGAAGTTAGTACATTATTTAACCCCTTAATGACACGTTCCCTTTTTTTCTTCTTTCACCATTTCTTTTTTTCCTCCCTCCGGTTAAAAAATCATAACTCCTTTATTTATCCATCGACCTCTGATCTCTGCTGTGTTAACCCTTTACATGCTGCAGTCTATGTGACTGCAGCATGTAAAGGGCTGTCACCATCGGACTCCCCCAGAATGTGATCAGGGGGTACTGATGGGTCTCTGTGGAAGTCCCCTAAAGGGACAAAAAATAAATAAAGTAAAAAAAATGTTTTTAAAAAGTTAAAAATTATTTTAAAAAAATAAATAAAAATAAAAACAAAAACACTTGTCTCCCTTTACTTTGTGAAAAATGAAAAATAAAATTACACATGTGGTATCCCATTAACCCCTTAATGACACTGCCCCTTTTTTTTTCTTTTTTCCCTATTTCTTTTCTTCCTCCCCCCGTTTAAAAAATCATAACTCCTTTATTTATTCATCGACGTCGCTGTATGAGGGCTTGTTTTTTCGGAATGAGTTGTATTTTTCAATTGTGCTATTTAAAGTACCATATAATGTACTGAAAAAACTTTTACCAAAATCTAAGTGGAGTAAAATGAAATAAAAATGACATTCCACCATCTTTCAGTGCGTTTTGTTTCTACTGCACACAAACTGCAACAAAAATGACATGATAACTTTATTCTATGGGTCGGTATGATTACTACGATGCTTTGACTCGTCAGCATAGTTTGTTGATTTTCTCATTCAGTCCTTCTTGTAACCTTGTTGCTTGTTTGCTTTTCCCCCGTTTATGCAGATTTAGCCAAGTTTAACCTGACTGTGTTACCTTTTTGCACAAATCATCTTATCTTAAGCCATGGAAAAGCTTTTGTTATTTTAACACAATAAAACCCATAGTAAAGTAAATTGAAGGATAAACAAACTGTGGCAAAGAAAGCTATTTGAACATATCTGCCATCTGGATTTTTAGAAAAAAATATTTTCATATACCTCTACACTTTATGTTTTAAAAAGTCTGGCATATTGATAGGAAGATTTTTTTGTATATTCAGATGTGTCCACCCTTACCATAGCTTTAATTTAGTTAAAAGATTTGTGCCAAATAACCCATGTTTATAAGACCTAGTAGGGCATATGAACATCATAGAACATGATCCCCTGCTTGAGCCCCTGACTATAATTCAAAACAGAGAGCTGCTAAGTGAAATTGTTGAACCTTGTAAATTTCCACCATAGTTATAAAAGCACCAGGATTAGAATTGTCTGTTTGATGGCTTCCCTTCAGCTTCTTTCTGCTCAGTTAAACTTGATTTAAAGCTCTCTCCCTACATGCTGCAGTGTTTCAGAGGAGAACATAGTTTTTGCTTGTCAGAAAGCCTGTCGCTATTTCATGCTTTCCATCATTAGAACAGCATGAACCTATTGATGGGGTCCCCTTAAAGTATGCATCTACCCATCATACACTTTTTAAATGTTCCCATCTCTACTTATCTTCCTTATCCACATCACAAAATCTTGTCTGTATTAATGGTCCATGTAAAAAGTACGAATAACTTTATTTTCTTGAATACTCAGCAATAGCACAGAAATCCAGTGGAAACACAGCAGCCACTGGCAGCACATACACTTCAGGCTATAAACATAAGATGTGATTGTTCTCAGCAAGAGAAACGACGTAATCTTGTAGATATGATACCTTTTAATGGCTAACAAAAATACATGATGTAATAATAGCTTCCGAAGCTCGCTATTATTACATCATGTATTTTTGTTAGCCATTAAAAGGTATCATATCTACAAGATTACGTTGTTTCTCTTGCTGAGAACAATCACATTTTGCTCTACTGGCTAACACAGTACCAGATCTTTGTTTTCATTATAAACATAAGAAACACTTGCCCATTAAGGCGCTAACTAAACAGTAGTTTCCCTTCTCACTATTAACACAGTGGTGTAACACCACTACATGTACCCAACCAAGTGTCAGTCTAGGGGAGTCCTTTCCCCGTCAGACTCGTAGCCGTATCACAGACTCGTCTACCACAAATGTCAGGCTTTCAGCATCCCCTTAGCCTTCATCTCAAGGGGTAGCTCCAGCTCTTACTCAGAGCCTGGCCTGGCTCTGGCTTGCAGCAAGGGACTGAATGTGTCAGGAGATTTTAGCTCCTCCAGACACACCTGCACAGCTGTCCCTGCTGATAATTATCACACTATCTAGTACACAGAAGGCCTGTTTACAGCTGCCTGCAGGCCATTCTTTGTACTACCTAGCCATATTTTCTCCCTCTGATAAAGGCTATAGGCCTAAATCACAGATTTTGCCTCTTCAGGGTCAAAACTCCAAACTCGGCATCTCTATGTGTCAAGCTGTCACAGCATTTTTCTCCCTGTACTATACCTGGCATTTTCCTAGCTGCCACCTCTTGACTCTGAACTGCTGTCGGTTCTTCAGTTGCTTCTATATAGATCCTTGTGTGGAGTCTGCCTCTACAGACCCTGTTTTACTACTTCTCTGAAACTTCTGAGTTCTGCTTTCTCTTGGTCTCTTGAACTTTAGAGTATTGCTCACTCTCCATCTGTTGCTCAGCCCTCACCTTCGGAAGGTCTTTACTATTTTTTACAGAGGCGATTTCTTATCTCAAGACTTTTTCAGTTCTCATAAACTGTTCACCTGTAGTGCCCAGATTACCTTTGAAGCATAATTTGGCCTACTTTACTGCTCGTATCTTATTTTTAGAATTCTTCAACAAGATCTTTTATTTTACTTGCTGTCTGAACTGGTCCTAGACCTCTCTTGTCTCCAAACCTTCCTTTCAGCAACATGACTATTCAATACCCAGTGTTTCATCTTCACTCTGAACTTCTTGGTGAACCTATGAAACACAGCCTTTTCCTCTGACACCACTTTCAAGGTGCATGTCAAGGTTAGTGCTTCATGTTTTTTCTTACAACCTGTTTCCTCAGCATGCTCACGTTCAACTGCATTGGGTAAACCAATCTAGAATATAGAAGCAGTGCTTCGTTGTCTTTGTACACATCACACAGATCTTCCTGGAGAGCTACGTGTGGCAAGGGGTGTTAGGGCAGCAGAAATGCAGTTGCGAGTTCAATCCCGTGTGTTACAGGTAGCCGGCCCAAGTTTGACTCAGCCTTCCATTGATAAAATGAGTACCCAGCTTGCGCGGAGTGTGGGGGGAAGAAATGGCAAACCACCTCGCAAAAACAGTCTGCTTGCACTAGGGGACTTTGCCTCCCTTAGATCTCAATCAAGCTCACACCAAGGATGTAACTCCTGTGGCTCTAAAGAACCGGAGATTAGGCAAAGCAGACAGACTCTCATGAACTGAGGTACAGCTGCTGACTTTGTTGCTTAAATTGCAGGAACAGTTCTCTGAGGGAGACTATGGCTGATAGAAGAAAGAAGAATAGACCACACACTGACAGGGTCTGGAGGAAAAATAAATTCCTATGCTTTACCTGCACTCTTTACTCCATGATGTCACACCTAAGCCATGAGCTAACCCATCAATCTAAGGAGGTACTGTGTGATATAGTGTCTTCTATTTGATTTGCCCCAGGGTTCAACACTTCTGCGACCCGGTTTGCACTGGGCTACATGGTATGCGTCTATTACAATCCAGACCAATTGGTGAACATACCTCCTCGCTGCGAGCCAGACTATCCATTTTAATGACTGCAAATGACTGCATACAGCTACCAGACATAGGTGTCTTGGAGTTCATAGTGGTTTGCATAGACCTCTTCTCAAATAGAGGTGTGCTTGTAGAATACAATTAATAAAAAGTTCAATGCAAAACCTACACCTAAAGGATAATATATATATATATATATAAAGAAAACCCTACTGCGCTCCAAACTAGTATGAATAGGGGTGTACTCACTCGGGAGAGGAGAGAAAGATCCAGTGTATACTGGGTGGATATCTCTCCCCTCTAGATCCAGGAAAGCCTTGTATAAATATGATGTTTTGGATCAATTTATAACATTTACAGCGGCTCCGACCACTTCTATTAGAACCCACCATCCCGTGTAGAAAATCAGTCCCATTCTTTTTATTACCACCCTGATATTTAGGAGAAGATGGTGCAATATTTTCTTCAGGGAACGATTTTTACGAAAGATAACCAATGGCTTCTCCTGTAGAGATAAGTGAGCACCAAAATGCTCGGGTGCTCGTTGCTCGAGTCGAACTTTTCATAATGCTCGAGAGCTCGTTTCGAGTAACGAACCCTATTGAAGTCAATGGGGGATTCAAGCATTTTTGTATGGGGCCGATGCTCCGCATAGGTGATGACTTGTCAAACACCAAAAAACATCAGAAATTCAAGGAAACACCACAGAAACGGATAGGCAACGGCAGAGGCAGCATGCATGGCTGCATCTGAGGCTCCCAGGTCCCACTATTAAGCCAAAATGGGGGCATAAGTCTGGCGTCACCCCCCTAACAATTTACTTCGGACAAACCCTCATTAGCAAGGCACACGCGCTGGCACATCTTAGCCAAGCACCACACTACCTGCAACCAAGGACAATCACTGCCTGCAGGTGACACCACTGCCTCTTTTCCTGGGTTACATGCTGACATTGCTGTCCAACCCTACGTACGACACTGCGTCCACAGCGCACAAAAATTTTTCCCTGCACAGCGTTCAGCTGGCCTCATGCCACACTCTCACTTCATAGCCACACAACCCTAATGCCTATTTATAAGTGCGTGCTGATTGAGGAAAAACCGGAGGCACACACTGCAGAGGGTTGGCAGGGCTAGGCAGCGACCCTCTGAAAGTGTGGACGATAGCCCACAATGCTTTTGAGAATTGATGATAAATTGACATACAATCATCATTCCAATCCTGTGCCACCTCTGTCACAAAATTGTCTGGAGCCGCAAACGTGGGCATAAAGGGGACTCAGGTGCCAGCACTTCTACACATCTCCACAATGCAGCAATACTCTGTGTGGGAAGCGCGTGAGCAGAACCAGGGTCAGGCTCGGTCCCAGCCTCCACCTTGTGTGACCCAAGGTGCCGCGAGTTACATAGAAATTGGAAATTCATGTGTCCCCACACAATTTATTCTGTGTAGGTGTCAGATAGCTCAACAATGCAATGGGAAGTCTTTGAGTTCCTTGGGCTCGCCTATGCTGTGGGTGCACAAAGAAGGTATTACACAGGAAGAAATCAGAGTGTCCAAACATGGCAGAGTTTAACCCCACCAAGGGCCTTGGCCTTGGCCCACATTTCTGCCCTAGTCAGTCAGTG
Organism: Eleutherodactylus coqui; assembly: GCF_035609145.1. Lineage (NCBI taxonomy): Eukaryota > Metazoa > Chordata > Amphibia > Anura > Eleutherodactylidae > Eleutherodactylus > Eleutherodactylus coqui. The sequence goes on from NC_089842.1 coordinate 68,140,030, forward strand.
TATTTGTGCCAGACAGGTAAAACACCGCGATGGGAAGTCTTTGTATACCCACAGCAAAGGCAAGTCCAAGGAACTCAAACATGATATTACGAATGAGGAAATCAGAGTGCCCAAACAGGGCAGAGTTTAACCCCGCCAAAGGCCTCAGACCACATTTCTGCCCTAGTCAGTCAGTGTATTTGTGCCAGACAGGTAAAACACCGTGATGGGAAGTCTTTGTGCACGCACAGCATAGGCAAGCCCAAGGAACTCAAACATGGTATTACACTTCAGGAAATCAGAGTGCCCAAACATGGTAGAGTTTCACCCACAAAGGGACTCGGCCTCAGGTCACACCCTCAGTAATCATGGGCATAAAGCAGACTTGGATGCTAGTACAGCTGTGAATGTCTCTTAATTCAGTTACAGCTGCTTTCCTCGCTCCAAAGACTGGATGAACCACAAAGAACTTCCACAGGCCAAACCTGGCACAGTTGATTCTTCCACCCCAGGACCTTGGCCTGCAATACTCTATGTTGGAAGTACGTGAGCGGACCTGGGTAAGGCTCAGTTCCAGCCTCCACCTTGTGTGATCCAAGGTGCCGTGAGTTAAATAGTTATGCGAAATCCATGTGTCTCCGCACACTTCATTCTGTGTATGTGTCAGGCAGCTGAAAACCGCAATGGGAAACCTTTGTGCACCCAGAGTATAGGCGGACCCCAGTAACATTTCTGTAGCAAGAGTATAGGCGAACCCCTCAAACCTTTCAGTAGCTAGTGTAAAGGTGGACCCCAGTAACATTTCTGTAGCAAGAGTATAGGTGAACCCCTCAAACCTTTCAGTACCAAGAGTATAGGCGGACCCCTGTGTATTGCTGCAAGGAGCAAGACTTAAGTTCATATTACGCTTCAAAGAGAATAAGACACTATAAAAGGTTTAACGATAAGAATTTATTAAAACCAAATGATAATTGAGCATAGTGGTGAATAATTGTCCTAAGTTTGTAAACGATCAGATCTATATACAAAGGATAATATATATATATATATATATATATATATATATATATATATATATATATATACAAATGATAATAGCTATATACAAAACATAAAGGTTGCAGATGTCACATCACAAAGTATAAAGATAGCAAGTTACATTATTACTAGAGATGAGCGAACGTACTCGTCCGAGCTTGATGCTCGGGCGAATATTAGGGTGTTCGGGATGTTCGTTATTCGTAACGAACACCACACGATGTTCGGATGTTCGGGTTACTTTAACTTTCTTCCCTGAGAAATCATTTCTATATGCGCTCAATGGGGCCGGCGGCAGCAGCGCCAACCCCATTGAGAACATATAGAAGACAAATCCTTCTTCTCTGCCACAGCTGTAACAGCTGTGACAGAGAAGAACGATGTTTGCCCATTGAATTCAATGGAACCGGCAATACAGCCGACTCCACTGAATGCAATGGGCTGCCGGCGATCGCGGGATGAATTGTCGGAAAGGGGTTAAATATATAAGCCCTTTCCCGCAATTCATCCAGAAATGTGTAAAAATAAAAAATATATATATACTCACCTGGTGCCGACAGACGGAGTTCAGCGCGGCAGGCTGCAGTTCTCCTGAACTGCTCTGAACAGCTGTGAGTAGTATTCAGCAGCCGGGGATTTAAAATCCCCGCCTGCTGCATAAGATGCCTCTGAATGGTCAAAGCCTGACCAATCAGAGGCCAGCCCTCACTCACACCCATTCATTCATGAATGGGTGTGAGTGAGGGCTGGCCTCTGATTGGTCAGGCTGTGACCATTCAGAGGCATCTTATTCAGCAGGCGGGGATTTTAAATCCCCGGCTGCTGAATACTACTCACAGCTGTTCAGAGCAGTTCAGGAGAACTGCAGCCTGCCGCGCTGAACTCCGTCTGTCGGCACCAGGTGAGTATATATATATTTTTTATTTTTACACATTTCTGGATGAATTGCAGGAAAGGGCTTATATATTTAACCCCTTTCCGACAATTCATCCCGCGATCGCCGGCAGCCCATTGCATTCAGTGGAGTCGGCTGTATTGACGGCTCCATTGAATTCAATGGGCTAACATCGTTCTTCTCTGCCACAGCTGTTACAGTTGTGGCAGAGGAGAACTTGCTGTGTCGTTCCTATCATTTTCTTGAATTGCCAAGATTTTCACACATGAAAACCTTAGCGAGCATCGGCGAAATACAAAAATGTTCCGGTCGCCCATTGACTTCAATGGGGTTCGTTATTCGAAACGAACACCCGAACATCGCGGGAAGTTCGTTTCGAATAACGCGAACCCGAACATTTTGGTGTTCGCTCATCTTTAATTATTACCTAAAAGGTTACAGATCACATATTACCATCACCAAAGGTCCCCTCACTTCTAGGGGTTCAACAGATGACATCCTCATCTGGTCTCTGAAGCTTCCATGCTACTCAGAGTTTCTCATCCTTCCATCAGAGAGTCCAGGACTTTTCCTCATAGCTTCCAAAAGCTACTACTTCCCCTAACTCTCTTTTGTCCTTTATACTAGTATAACTTGCTGAGTCATAGGCCATATTCTCCAAGCTTTGCAAACCAAGATGTTATCAATCTGAGACCCCCCACCATCTGAAGTAGCCAGTTTCATTGATCAATTTTTCAGAATCAACAACTCAATTCCCTAGACAATGCTGATTGTTCTGTATAAGTAAGACCAATATACATGTTAGACCTCTATCTTATTTATACAAAGAACTAACAAGTCGCATACACATTTCACAATTACATCAAAGCTTCCTACACCAAACAGGTTTGAAGTCCACATGAATGTTCATAGCTATTCGTATGTAAGATACAAAATGGAGAATAAAGAAAATACAAAATGGAGGATGAAGGACAAAATGGAGGGCTACAAATAGCCAATTATATTTGCACCACACCCTGTAACATTTCTGTAGCAAGAGTATAGGCAGACCCCAGTAACATTTCTGTAGCAAGAGTATAGGTGAACCCCTCAAACCTTTCAGTACCAAGAGTATAGGCAGACCCCAGTAACATTTCTGAAGCAAGAGTATAGGCGGACCCCTGTAACATTTCTGTAGCAAGAGTATAGGCAGACCCCAGTAACATTTATGTAGCAAGATTATAGGCAGACCCCTGTAACATTTCTGTAGCAAGAGTATAGGCGGACCCCTGTAACATTTCTGTAGCAAGAGTATAGGCAGACCCCAGTAACATTTATGTAGCAAGAGTATAGGCAGACCCCAGTAACATTTCTGTAGCAAGAGTATAGGTGAACCCCTCAAACCTTTCAGTACCAAGAGTATAGGCGGACCCCTGTAACATTTCTGTAGCAAGAGTATAGGCAGACCCCAGTAACATTTATGTAGCAAGATTATAGGCAGACCCCTGTAACATTTCTGTAGCAAGAGTATAGGCGGACCCCTGTAACATTTCTGTAGCAAGAGTATAGGCAGACCCCAGTAACATTTATGTAGCAAGAGTATAGGCAGACCCCAGTAACATTTCTGAAGCAAGAGTATAGGCGGACCCCTGTAACATTTCTGTAGCAAGAGTATAGGCAGACCCCAGTAACATTTATGTAGCAAGATTATAGGCAGACCCCTGTAACATTTCTGTAGCAAGAGTATAGGCAGACCCCAGTAACATTTATGTAGCAAGAGTATAGGTGAACCCCTCAAACCTTTCAGTACCAAGTGTATAGGCGGACCCCTATAACATTTCTGTAGCAAGAGTGTAGGCGAACCCCTGAAACATTGGTGAACCAAGAGTATAGGCCAACATCTGAAAAAATTTGGTGACCAAAAGTGTAGGCGAAAGCCGGAAAAATTAGTTAGATAACAGTATAGGCAAGGGCCTGAAAAATTGGTGTACCAAGAGTACAAGTGTACCCCTGAACAATTGATCAACCACGAGGGCAGGTGAAACCCATAAACATTTTTAAAGATACAGCTCGCTGTTGTTTAATTTGTAACAGATCCCAGAGGCAGCCTTGTGAAAAAAATTGGTTTCTATTAAAGTATAAATGCTTTTGAAACTTTGACAAATTGTAAAAAACTTTTAAACAGAGCCTTTTGGGCCACAGAAAAATTGGCAGTTTAGCGTGATGACGTGCTGTTTTAGGAGGAGGAGTAATAATATTCGAGAGTGATTGACAAAGCTAATTCTCCCTTTTTTGTGGTGATAGAGGATGCATTTTTCACCTGTTGCAGCAAAAGGAATCATTTAGTCTGGTGCTTTCCACCGGTGGAGAAGAGAAGTCTGGGGAAATCTAGCCATTGTTCATCTTTATGAGTGTAAGCATGTCGGCACTGGCAGTTGATAGGTGGGTACGCTTATCCGTGATGATTCCCCCAGCTGCACTAAACACCCTCTCTGATAAGACACTAGCGGCAGTGAAGGCAAGCACCTCCAGAGCGTACAGCGCAAGTTCGTGCAACGTATCCAGCTTTGTCACCCAATAGTTGCATGGAGCAGAGGGATCATGGAGGATGGTGGTACGAGTGGAGAGTGTTCCCCCGCCTGTGCTGGACATGCTGCCTTATCACCGTGCCTCCTCTGCTACTTGGCTCTTGGAACTGCATCTTATGCACTAGCGCTCTCAGATGGGAACTTTAGCATCACTTTTTCCACCAGGGCCATATGGTATTGCATCACTCTCGTACCCCTTTCCTTTTCGGGAATGAGAGTGGAAAGGTTCTCCTTATATCGTGGGTCTAGAAGGGTTTACACCCAGTAACCCGTGTGGGCCAGAATGCATCTAACGTGAGGGTCACAGGAAAGGCAGCCTAACATAAAGTCAGCCTGTGCCAGGGTCCCAGTACGCGACACATTGCTGTCCTCACTAGGAGGATGACTTTCAGGATCCTCCTCCTCTTCAGCCAATACACGCTGAACAGATGAGAGGCAAGCAGCATGGGTACCCTCTGCAGTGTGGCTAGCTGTCTCTTCCCCCTCCTCCTCCTCTTTTCCTCCCTCCCCCTCCTTCTCCTCCAAAACGTGCTGAGATATAGACATGAGGGTGGTCTGGCTATGAAGCGTCATACTGTCATCCCCCGTCTCCTGTTCCAACCGCAAAGCTTCGTCCTTTATGCTTAGCAGCGAACATCTCAGCAGGCAAAGCAGCGGGATAGTAACGCTAATGATGGCCACATCGCCGCTCACCATCTGGGTAGACTCCTCAAAGTTTCCGAGGACCTTGCAGATGTCTGCCATCCATGCCCACTCCTCAGTAAAGAATTGTGGAGGCTGACTAACACTCCACCACCCATGTTGCAGCTGGTAATGCACTATTTCTCTACGCTGCTCGTACAGCCTGGCCAACATGTGCAGCGTAGAATTCCAGCGTATTGGCACGTCGCACAGCAGCCGGTGCTCTGGCAGCTGAAACCGACATTGCAGGGTCCTCAGGGTGGCAGCCTCCACGGTGTACTTGCGGAAATGTGCGCAGATGTGGTGCACCTTGCCGAGCAGGTCAGACAAGTGGGGGTAGTTTTTTAGAAACCGCTGAGCCACCAGATTGAAGACCTGGGCCAGGCATGGCATGTGTGTGAAGCTGCTGAGCTGCAGAGCCACCACCGCGTTGGTGAGGGCACGATTTATGTTGCGGAAGACATGCTGGTGTAGGGCTGGGACGGCACACCGTGAAAAATAGTGGCGACTGGGGACCGAGTAGCGTGGGCAGGGACCGAGTAGTGCACGTTTAACGTTTGTGCATGCAGGTGAGTGTCGGCATATTTCCGCTTTCGCTCCAATGCTTGTATTAGCGACAGCTGAATGCTGTGCTGAGAGACATTGCTGGATGGAGTGGAGGACTGTGGAGGTGAGGGTACAGGCCGGGAGGCGCTCGTGCCTGCGTCCTGGGAGGGGGATTGGATCTGTGTGGCAGGTTGTGGCACAGGGGAAGAGGGAGTGGTGTGCCCGGAGGCGATGAATGGCTTTCATCCCACCTTGTAGGGTGCTTGGCCATCATATGCCTGCGCATGCTGGTGGTGGTAAGGCTGGTAGTGGTGGCTCCCCGCTGATCTTGGTGCCACACAAGTTGCACACCACAGTTCCTCGTTCGTCTGCACTCTCATTAAAAAACATCCACACCTTTGAACACCTAGCCCTCTGCATGGAGGGTTGCCACGAGGGCGTGCTTTGGGAAACAGTTGGGGGATTTTTCGTTCTGCCCTTGCCTCTACCCCTGGCCGCCCTACTGCCTCTTTCAACCTGTCCTGCTGCTGCACTTGCCTCCCCTTCTGAAGCCCTGTCCTCAGTTGGCTTAGCAAACCAGGTGGGATCAGTCACCTCATCGTCCTGCTGCTCGTCCTCCGAATCCTCCGTGCTCTCCTCCCTCGGACTTACTGCCCCTACTACTACCTCACTGACAGACAACTGTGTCTCATCATCCTCATCCACAAAAAGCTCTTGGGACAGTTGTTGGAAGTCCCCAGCCTCATCACCCAGACTGCGGGAACTTTCCAAAGGTTGGGCATCAGTCACGACAAACTCCTCAGGTGAGAGAGGAACCGTTTTTTCCCACTCAGGGAAGGGACCTGAGAACAGTTCCTGGGAGTCTACCTGCTCAGAATATGTCACTTTCATGAAGTGAGGAGGCTGGGAGGAAGGAGGAGCAGCAGCCAGAGGATTCAGAGTTGCAGTTCCTAGGCCAGGAGTAGTGGACTGCTTAGAAGACTGGGTGGTTGATACATTGCTGGACGCGTTTTCTGCCATCCATGACAGGACCTGCTCGCACTGCTCCGTTTCTAATAAAGGTCTACCACACGGTTCTGCAAATTGTGATATGAAGCTGGGGAGCCCAGAAACTTGCCTCTCTCCTAATCCCTCAGCAGCCATCTGAGATTCACCATGACCAGGAACTCGGCCTGTCCCCACACCTTCACTTGGGTGCCCGCGTCCACGTCCTCGATCCTTACCCCTACTCCTCATCATGGCAGATTAAGGATAGAGCAGGGCCCAAATAAATTACCCCACTGGACAGCACTGACAACTGTGGTTAATTCACCGCACACAGAGACTTGTAGGTAGCAGAGGTTCTATGCTGTGACTTGAAAAAATTAACCCGCTGTCTTGCGCTGATACCTAGGGGTAATTTACCACTCACAGAGACTTGTAGATAAGAGGGGCTGTATGGAGTGGGAGAAGACGCTAAAGCCAGTGGATAGTGCTAGTAACTGCCGCTATCTCAACCCCACCAAGGAAAGGGTATTGTGAACCGCTCTACACAGTGGCAGAGCTGAAATACTTTGCAGTGGCCTACAAAACATTAGACTACTGCAGACTGAGAACGCTATATGTGAAAGGCTGGGAACAGGCCTAGATGCCATTGGGGTCTTGTACAAAGGATCACGACTGTAAAACTTTCCCTATATAGGCAGCTCTGTCCCTAAACTCTGTGGAATGCACTGCAGACTGATAACGCTATAGCTGAAATACTTTACAGTAGCCTAGGAAATATTAGAGTGCTGTTTCACAGTGAGACCTCGGTGTAATGCACTGCAGGCTGAGAATGCTATAAGTGAAAGGCTGGGAACAGGCCTAGATGCGTAATAAAATAATTGACGCACTACTGCTCCCAGCCAACCACAGCTATAATGCACACGGTGAGAAGTAGCCCTAAAAAGGACCATTGGGGTCTTGTATAGAGCATCACGACTGTAAAACTTTCCCTATATAGGCAGCTCTGTCCCTAAACTCTGCGTAATACACTGCAGACTGAAAACGCTATAGCTGAAATGGCCTGCACAGCCCGAGATGCATAAAAAAATGGTGCACTACTGCTCCAAGCCAGCCACAACTATAATGCACACGATGAGGAGTAGCCCTAAGAAGGACCGTTGGGGTTCTTGAACACAGGGTCCTACGCTAACACTATCCCTGTATAAGCATCAGCACTTTCCCTAGCCACTGCCAGCATGTGTCTGAGGTGAGCCGCGGACGGGACCAGTTTAAGTACTCGGCATTCACCTGATTGGCCCAGCCACCCACTGCTGTTGGCGGGCAGAGGGCTGGCACGTCACAGCAGGAAGTGGTAATGCCTTCCCCGCATGTTTATTGGCTTGAAAATGGCGCTAAACATGCAGAAAAGGAAATGCATTTGACTCGAGTACTGTGTGGTGTTCGTCTCGAGTAACGAGCATCTCGAGCACCCTAATACTCAAATGAGCATCAAACTCAAATGAGTGTGCTCGCTCATCTCTATTCTCCTGTATTTCTGCCTCTAAATAGGAATCATTTTTCAAGATACCCCAGTGTTTTTTAAAGAATGTTCTTAATACTCTGATGTTGTATATTATACTTAGTAACCAGTGAAATCTTGTGTCCATTCACGTTTTTCTTCTTTTCACTGGTCTTCATCAATGGTTTATCTTCCAATGATTTTTTTATAGGCTGAATCTATGAGTGTTGGGGGATAACCTTTTGTTTGTAATAAATCTCTGTTTCAAACTCATAACCTGTTCTTGGTATGCTAAACGAGTGGAGCAATTTATATGGATTTGGAGAAACTGGCCATACGGGATATTAGTCCTCCATTTTTTCGCATGTAAGCTTGTAAAGTTGAGATAACTATTGGAGTCTGTATCTTTAAAGTGGGTCTTCCTAGTCACCTTTTCTCCTACTTTGGTATAAAGTTCAAGATCCAAGAATATAATCTGTTCTTCACTGGTGGTACCAGTAAATTTGAGGTTCCAAGTATTCTGATTCAATTGTGAAATAAAAGACTCCAAATCTACCTTTTAGCCACTCAAAATTAATAAAATACCATCTATAAAACGCTTATAAAATGTAATATTATCAGTATTAAAAAAATATTTTTCAAATTCCCACATAAAAATATTTGTCTAACTTGGCACGAATTTAGTCCTCATGGCGGTGCCTTGGGTTTGTAAGAAAATTTCTCTCCCATATCTAAAATAAATATTATGTAAGATAAAACTAATTGCATTTAATATAAACTTGATATAAACATAATCTATATATTAAACACTTTAAATAGCTCAAACATTTTAGTTTTCAGTTCTACTATTCCAGAAGGACAAATTCGGAAAAGGTTCGGAACTGAGATTTTATGGACCATAACAGATCCGGTGTCATAGAAACGGGAAATTTGGCACGAGCATTGATTATGTCATAAATAAGAAAAGCTAATGGGTCCCAACTCGATTATTCAATTCTATGCGCAAAAGAATTAGCGTCCAAATTTTACGTACGGAATGTAATATTTTCACTTTCCGGTGTCATAGAAACGGGAAATTTGGCACGAGCATTGATTATGTCATAAATAGGAAAAGCTAATGTGTCCCAACTCGATTATTCAATTCTAGCGCAAAGGAATTGGCGTCGAAATTTTACGTGCGGAATGTAATTTTTTCACTTTACGGTGTCATAGAAACATGAAATTTGGCACGAGCATTGATTATGTCATACATAGGAAAAGCTAATGGGTCCCAACTCAATTATTCAATTCTATGCGCAAAAGAATTAGCGTCCAAATTTTACGTACGGAATGTAATTTCTTCCCTTTCCGGTGTCATAGAAACAGGAAATTTGGTACGAGCATTGATTATGTCATAAATAGGAAAAGCTAATGGGTCCCAACTCCATTATTCAATTCTATGCGCAAAAGAATTAGCGTCCAAATTTTACGTGCGGAATGTAATTTTCTCACTTTCCGGTGTCATAGAAACGGGAAATTTGGCACGAGCATTGATTATGTCATAAATAAGAAAAGCTAATGGGTCCCAACTCGATTATTCAATTCTATGCGCAAAAGAATTAGCGTTCAAATTTTACGTACGGAATGTAATTTTTTCACTTTCCGGTGTCATAGAAACGGGAAATTTGGCACGAGCATTGATTATGTCATACATAGGAAAAGCTAATGGGTCCCAACACAATTATTCAATTCCATGCGCAAAAGAATTAGCGTTCAAATTTTACATACGGAATGTAATTTTTTCACTTTCCGGTGTCATAGAAATGGGAAATTTGGCACGAGCATTCATTATATCATAAGTAGGAAAAGCTAATGGGTCCCAACTCTATTATTCAATTCTAGCGCAAAAGATTTGGCGTTGAAATTTTACGTGCGGAAGGTAATTTTTTAACTTTCCGGTGTCATAGAAACAGGAAATTTGGCAAGAGCATTGATTATGTCATAAATAGGAAAAGCTAATGGGTCCCAACTCCATTATTCAATTCTATGCGCAAAAGAATTAGCGTCCAAATTTTACGAGCAGAATGTAATTTTTTCACTTTCTGGTGTCATAGAAACGGGACATTTGGCACGAGCATTGATTATGTCATAAATAGGAAAAGCTAATGGGTCCCAACTCCTTTATTCAATTCTATGCGCAAAAGAATTAGCGTCCAAATTTTACGTGCGGAATGTAATTTCTTCCCTTTCCGGTGTCATAGAAACGGGAAATTTGGCACGAGCATTGATTATGTCATAAATAGGAAAAGCTAATGGGTCCCAACTCCATTATTCAATTCTATGCGCAAAAGAATTAGCGTCCAATTTTTACGTGCGGAATGTAATTTTCTCACTTTCCGGTGTCAAAGAAACGGGAAATTTGGCACGAGCATTGATTATGTCATAAATAGGAAAAGCTAATGGGTCCCAACTCCATTATTCAATTCTATGCGCAAAAGAATTAGCGTCCAAATTTTACTTACATAATCTAAATCTCTCACTTCCCAATGTCATAGAAACATGAAATTTGGCACAAGCATTGATTGTGTCATAAATATGAAAAGTTAATGGGTCCCAACTCGATTATTCAATTCTAAGCGCAAAAGAATTAGTGTTCAAATTTTATGTATGTAATCTAATTCTCTCACTTCCTGATGTCATTTTATAAAAAGGAAGCGTTGCATGGTCACCTCCATGTGGTGTTTTCTGGGTAACGCAGAGAACTATGCAAAATGGTGAACATATCTTTTTCCTCAGTATCTCTAAAGTAACCACGACTTCATAAGATTTTCCATGTGAACACCAGTACCAAATTAACTCGGGTGAAGTCGGGTATATCAGCTAGTATATATATATATGTGAGATAAGATGGTAGAAAAAGAAGCTGAAAGCCCTCACTGACTGACTGACTGACTCACCAAAAGTTCTCCAACTTCCCGATGTCGGAGAAACATGAAATTTGGCGCAAGCATATATTATCTCCAAAATAGGAAAATAAATTGGGTCCCAACTCGATTATTCAATTCTAGCGCAAAAGAATTGGCATCAAAATTTAACGTACATAATCTAAATCTCTCACTTCCCAATGGCATAGAAACGTGAAATTTGCCACAAGCATTGATTATGTCATAAATAGGAAAAGCTAATGGGTCCCAACTCCATTATTCAATTCTATGCGCAAAAGAATTAGCGTCCAAATTTTACGTGCGGAATGTAATTTCTTCACTTTCCGGTGTCATAGAAACGGGAAATTTGGCACGAGCATTGATTATGTGATAAATAGGAAAAGTTAATAGGTCCCAATTCCATTATTCAATTCTAGCGCTAAAGAATTGGTGTCAAAATTTTACGTGCGGAATGTAATTTTCTCACTTTCCGGTGTCATAGAAACGGGAAATTTGGCATGAGCATTGATTATGTCAGAAATAGGAAAAGCTAATGGGTCCCAACTCCATTATTCAATTCTATGCGCAAAAGAATTAGCGTCCAAATTTTAAGTGCGGAATGTAATTTCTTCACTTTCCGGTATCATAGAAACGGGAAATTTGGCACGAGCATTGATTATGTGATAAATAGGAAAAGTTAATAGGTTTCAATTCCATTATTCAATTCTAGCGCTAAAGAATTGGTGTCAAAATTTTACGTGCGGAATGTAATTTTCTCACTTTCCGGTGTCATAGAAACGGGAAATTTGGCACGAGCATTGATTATGTCATAAATAGGAAAAGCTAATGGGTCCCAACTCCATTATTCAATTCTATGCGCAAAAGAATTAGCGTCCAAATTTTACGTGCGGAATGTAATTTCTTCACTTTCCGGTGTCATAGAAACGGGAAATTTGGCACGAGCATTGATTATGTGATAAATAGGAAAAGTTAATAGGTCCCAATTCCATTATTCAATTCTAGCGCTAAAGAATTGGTGTCAAAATTTTACGTGCGGAATGTAATTTTCTCACTTTCCGGTGTCATAGAAATGGGAAATTTGGCACGAGCATTGATTATGTCATAAATAGGAAAAGCTAATGGGTCCCAACTCCATTATTCAATTCTAGCGCAAAAGAATTAGCATCCAAATTTTAGGTGCGGAATGTAATTTCTTCACTTTCCGGTGTCATAGAAACGGGAAATTTGGTACTAGCATTGATTATGTCATAAATAGGAAAAGCTAATGGGTCCCAACTCGATTATTCAATTCTATGCGCAAAAGAATTAGCGTCCAAATTTTACGTGCGGAATGTAATTTCTTCACTTTCCGGTGTCATAGAAACGGGAAATTTGGCACGAGCATTGATTATGTCATAAATAGGAAAAGCTAATGGGTCCCAACTCCATTATTCAATTCTATGCGCAAAAGAATTAGCGTCCAAATTTTACGTGCGGAATGTAATTTCTTCACTTTCCGGTGTCATAGAAACGGGAAATTTGGCACGAGCATTGATTATGTCATAAATAGGAAAAGCTAATGGGTCCCAACTCCATTATTCAATTCTATGCACAAAAGAATTAGCGTCCAAATTTTACGTGCGGAATGTAATTTTCTCACTTTCCGGTGTCAAAGAAACGGGAAATTTGGCACGAGCATTGATTATGTCATAAATAGGAAAAGCTAATGGGTCCCAACTCCATTATTCAATTCTATGCGCAAAAGAACTAGCGTCCAAATTTTACGTACATAATCTAAATCTCTCACTTACCAATGTCATAGAAACATGAAATTTGGCACAAGCATTGATTGTGTCATAAATATGAAAAGTTAATGGGTCCCAACTCGATTATTCAATTCTAAGTGCAAAAGAATTAGTGTTCAAATTTTATGTATGTAGTCTAATTCTCTCACTTCCTGATGTCATTTTATAAAAAGGAAGCATTGCATGGTTACCTCCACGTGGTGTTTTCTGGGTAACGCAGAGAACTATGCAAAATGGTGAACATATCTTTTTCCTCAGTATCTCTAAAGTAACCACGACTTCATAAGATTTTCCATGTGAACACCAGATAAACACCAGTACCAAATTAACTCGGGCGAAGCCGGGTATATCAGCTAGTATATATATATATATATATATATATGTGAGATAAGATGGTAGAAAAAGAAGCTGAAAGCCCTCACTGACTCACTGACTGACTGACTGACTGACTGACTCACCAAAAGTTCTCCAACTTCCCGATGTCGTAGAAACATGAAATTTGGCGCAAGCATATATTATCTCCAAAATAGGAAAATAAATTGGGTCCCAACTCGATTATTCAATTCTAGCGCAAAAGAATTGGCGTCAAAATTTAACGTACATAATCTAAATCTCTCACTTCCCAATGGCATAGAAATGTGAAATTTGCCACGAGCATTGATTATGTCATAAATAGGAAAAGATAATGGGTCCCAACTCCATTATTCAATTCTATGCGCAAAAGAATTAGCGTCCAAATGTTACGTGCGGAATGTAATTTCTTCACTTTCCGGTGTCATAGAAACGGGAAATTTGGCACGAGCATTGATTATGTGATAAATAGGAAAAGTTAATAGGTCCCAATTCCATTATTCAATTCTAGCGCTAAAGAATTGGTGTCAAAATTTTACGTGCGGAATGTAATTTTCTCACTTTCCGGTGTCATAGAAACGGGAAATTTGGCACGACCATTGATTATGTCATAAATAGGAAAAGCTAATGGGTCCCAACTCCATTATTCAATTCTATGCGCAAAAGAATTAGCGTCCAAATTTTACGTGCGGAATGTAATTTCTTCACTTTCCGGTGTCATAGAAACGGGAAATTTGGCAGGAGCATTGATTATGTCATAAATAGGAAAAGCTAATGGGTCCCAACTCGATTATTCAAGTCTAAGCGCAAAAGAATTAGTGTCCAAATTTTATGTACGTAATCAAATTCTCTCACTTCCTGATGTCATTTTATATAAAAGAAACGTTGCATGGTTACCTCCCCATGGTGTTTCCTGGGTAACGCAGAGAACTATGCAAAATGGTGAACATATGTTTTTCCTCGGTATCTCTAAAGTAACCACGACTTCATAAGATTTTCCGTGTGAACACCAGATAAATACCAGTACCAAATTAAGTCGGGCGAAGCCGGGTATATCAGCTAGTATATATATATATATATATATATATATATATATATGTGAGATAAGATGGTAGAAAATCGGGCCAGTGCTATGCTCAGCCATTTCAGATGAAAAGTTGTCTAGAGCCCTAGATCACACGGTAGTAGTCATGCTAATTTTGTGTTACCACATAATGGTCTGTCATAAATGGTGAGCTCTGAGTGCACACTTTTCCAGGAGAACTGCAGATTATTGTCTGAAGACAATAGTAAGCCTCATGTAATGTTTATGGACTAGGCCTACTAGATATATCACAGAAAGGGAAATATAAAGGGAAATATAAAAACAAACAATCACTGAAAACGGCCATATACTTACTGATACAGGATAATAATAATCTGCATTTGTATAGCGCCAACTTATTCCACAGCGCTGCAGGAGGTAAATATGTGCACCACCTCAACATGCAGGCTGCCAAACTACCAAATGAAGGAGCCAGTTATATCTGTGGAGGACACCGATGAGACAGCCACTCACACAGCCTCCTAATATAGAGAGGGTGGCTGCTTAGTGTATACTCCTACACAAAGTAGATACAAAGAGCCAGACCATTCTGATACATGTAGTGCACCATGCAGACTAGCAACATATTAATGATGCCATAATAGTCTGGCGGGCTGCCCTGCACCTCAAAAAGTGAGCCACATTGGTACTGTCACCCTGTGCTCCCCTGATGTTTAGAAGCCGCACTGCATGTGAATAATACATTATAAATGCAAGGTATTAGTTGGATTTTGGCCAAAATACTTGAGCTCACAAGCCAATCATCATGACTCCTCGCGTTTTGTGAATCCCTACACTAATATAAATTTATCATAGAAAGGGAAATATAAAAACAATCAATCACTGAAAACTGCCATATACTTAAAAATGATACAGGAGGGCAAATATGTGTACCAACTCGCCATGCAGGCTGCCAAACTACCAAATTAGGGACCAGTTACACCTGTGGAGGACACCGATTAGACAGCACACAGCCTCACACAGCCTCCGAATATAGAGGTGGGTTGCTGCTTAGTGTATACTCCGACACAGACTAGATGATTTTATTTGTTCAATCATAGTACAGATGAGAGATTAGTTGATGCAAGCTACCGATTGTTTAGATTATAACATTTTTCAATATTAGAACTAACTAACCAACTAATTTAATTCAAGATTAATGAATTGATTGTTGTTACTAACCAATAAACAATAGTGCTAGATTACCTTACAGCTGCCCAAGAGTGGCATAGGCTAGTATGTTTTGTATTTTGTTACATGTAGTAACATGCAGTGCGACCTTCATAAAGCCCCAGCTCACTCTGTCGAAAGCCTTTTTGGCATCTGTTCCCAAGAGGACCAGTGGAATTTTGTTAAGTTTGGCATGGTGGATAGTGTTAATAATACGGGATGTATTAAGTTTCCCCTCTCTTCCTGTTATAAATCCTACCTGGTCTGGGTGTATTAATTTAGGAAGCAAGGGTGAAATGCGTTGAGCTAATAGTTTTGCTCAGATCTGAAGGTCTGTATTCAGTAAAGAGATATATTTTTGCCGATTTCGCGGTAAATTGCGATTTTGTGCAATCACGATTTTAACATTACAAATCCTATAGACCTCTGCATAAGAAAAAAATGCTGCGAATTTCGCAGTGAAAAAAAACTGTAGTGGTAGTCACCCTTAGGCTTCATGCACATGGGTGCGACGATTTTCAGTTGGCCATGTCAGGGCCACAGCGCGGCTAAAACTTACGAGAACAAGAGGCAACTGTGACCAAGTCATGGCTGCATCTCCTGTATATGCGCCCATTTAGATGGCCTGGGTCCTGCTAATACGCCAAGCCTGGGATACCTTCAGGCAGGATACCACCATTGCCATAGACTCCTATAGGAGCCTATGAGAGCTACCGGAGAAGATAGTTTAGCAGTGTGACTGCTAAACTCCCACCCGCTTCCCTCCCCCTCTGTGCCCCTTGCTGGCTGGTTGCAATGGGAGGGGGGATGGACAGGAGCTAGTTTTCTAAACTCCGCCCCCTCTCCACCCCTTGCTGGCTGTCTGCAATGGGAGGGGTGGGACGGGGCAGGAGTTAAGCACACTTGCTCCCGTCCCACCCCGTCCCATTGCAGACAGCCAGCAAGGAGCAGAGAGGGAGAGAGAAAGTAGAGGGAGTTTGGCAGTCACCTCTCTTCTCCAGCAGCTGTTATAGGCTACCATGGGAGTTTATGGCAGAGGCCGCAGTATTATGGCTGACAATAGTTCCATAATTATGTTTTCTGGCCGGTGTAAAAACGCCCGTCTGGAATGCGCTCCATATGAGCTATCTTTGGCAGATGGACGTTTTTACACATCGGGAATACACCCATCTGAACTGATGCATTGGAAACCAATGTATCAGAAGGATATCGTGTATCAACAGGCCATGAAAACACGGCCGATGTATGCTCATGTGAAAGAGCCCTTAAGAAGCAAAGACATTCCTCCAGTCCTTTTAAATTTTGGGGGTAACTGGTCCTTTAAATCTCGCAACTTTCAGTAACACTCACTTTTCACCTGCAGTTTCTCCTCAGCCCTCTTGGCTCTTTACTTGCACCTGTTTACAGCCCCTTGCAGGGCATTCTGTGTACCACATAACCAAAATATATATATGTATGTATCCTGTATGGAGGTATATTAGCGGTTTAAATGGATCTTCACTCTGTAGTTTACAAGCATAGAGTAGTAACTATCCTGGTCACTGACATTTATTTCTGGGCATTCGTTCCATGCTATCACTTTTCATTTAGGAATTTCATACCTGGCCTCTTTCCAGCCTCAAATGCTCTTTCCAGGTCATTCTTTGTTAAGGACAGACAGGCGAACTATTTACTACGAACATACCGTAGTAGAATGTACAGTTTAGAACACTCTGATTATATTTGTGCCCTTCGGGTTTAAGTAGCTCCTGAAACGTTTTTAGTGCATTGGTGAAGTCTTCCGCGTCTCTACATGGAGCTTCTAAGCAGAGACAGCTAATCAGACAGTCAGCTTCTGGCATGGGCACAGGGTCATATGGCTTCTTCACAAATACATCACACTTCAAAACTTTGGTTACTTTTCTTCTGAGTGTTTCTTCTTTTTTACACTGTTGCTAAAGAATTTACACATACAGTATACTTTGATTCCTTTTATCTCTTTTTTCACTGTTGCTAAAGAGTTTAGACATACAGTATACTGTGATTACTTTTATAATTATTACCTAATTATCTACAGAAAAATGCTCAACAAAATAAGATCTTATCTTGTAAATTCCAAAGCTATATTTTTACATTACTATTCTCAGGTTCTGATATCTAGATGAGTGCACTTATCAGTGCCATAGTAAAACTGGTATGTTGGCATGTTTAGAAGCTTATATTTTGCTGTAATTTAGGGAATTGTCCACTAGTTACCATTCTGTTTATTAGAAGGGTCCACTGAACATTAACTCATCACTGTGTGTCTTGGCCAGGGACTCATAATGATCAGCTGTAATCTGTAGGAGAACTAGGTATATACACGCCCAGACATTTTTAGTAAAAAGTGTCCACCTATAGTCAAGAAGGAGCAAACTGTGCTATACAGCATTAGCAGTATGGGTGTAAGCTTCTTGACAGGATAAACATTTCTTTGGATAAAGGCCAAGATCAACTGGAAAGACCTTTGCGTTCTCGTTCTGCTCAACAACATTGATGTACTACAGAGCTGTCGGAGCCTTCGTTACTGGTGACCTGGTATGAACTTTTGAGTAACCCACTATACAGGAAAAAAGAGGACTTAGATTGAAACTCTGGTTACAAGGTAAGGTTTTTAAAAGGCCAGTTATATGGGTGCTGGACTTTTTATGTAATACCACTAACATGGATCATCTGTAATAGCCTACCGGTACACGCTTGTGAGCCACCCCAAAACAGGACTAATACTGCTTATCTGTTTTCTTTTTACGGCTTATTTACGTTTGTTACTGAAAGCATACATGTCTGTTCCCAAATAGAGATGAGCAAACGTACTCGTAATGAGTACTTACGCACCCGAGTACCGCCATTTTCGAGGGCTTCAGTTCTCGGGCGTAAAGATTCGGGGGGCGCCGGGGGGCGGGGAGAGGCGCGGCGGTGCGGGGGGGAGCAGCGGGGAACAGGGGGGAGCCCTCTCTCTCTCCCTCTCCCCCCCCACTCCCCACTGCTACCCCCCGTGCCGCCACGGCGCCCCCCATATTTTTACGCGCGAGTACTGCTGTACTCGAAAATGGCGGTGCTCGGGTGCGTAAGTACTCGTAACGAGTACGTTCGCTCATCTCTATTCCCAAACCCTATGTGAGTTATTCCCTGAGCCTCCAATCTACAGACACTGTCTCAGATCATGGGGGAAACCCCAAGTCAGATACCATGACCCCTCAGAGCAGCTTCACTTTGAAAAGCAACAAACCAAGAAGCTCAAAAAGGCTTTTCTATTTCAGCAACTTGCTGCATACAACGTCTTAACAGCATATGGCTTCATTGTACTTTATTATAATTTCAAACAATATTAGAGTTTAGGTTTTTCATTTCCATAATGTGCCTGTTACCTTCCAGTTCACATAAAAACTTGACAACGTGTCTCCAATCTAAGGCATCTGGGTCCTTTCTTAGTCACGCAGAGAGCAGATGACAAATTGTGGGTCCAAAGTCACTTTAGTATGTCTCCTTTCTCCCCTCCTTAGGAATAGAACAAGTACAAGTTTAAAGGGGTTGTCCCGCGAAAGCAAGTGGGGTTATACACTTCTGTATGGCCATATTAATGCACTTTGTAATGTACATTGTGCATTAATTATGAGCCATACAGAAGTTATTCACTTACCTGTTCCGTTGCTAGCGTCCTCGTCTCCATGGTGCCGTCTAATTTCAGCGTCTAATCGCCCCATTAGATGCGCTTGCGCAGTCCGGTCTTCTCCCTGGTGAATGGGGCTGCTCGTGCCAGAGAGCTTGTCCTCGTAGCTCCGCCCCGTCACGTGTGCCGATTCCAGCCAATCAGGAGGCTGGAATCGGCAATGGACCGCACAGACCCCACGGTGCACCATGGGAGAACACCCGCGGTGCATCGTGGGTGAAGATCCCGGCGGCCATCTTACTAAGGTAAGGAAGAAGTCGCCGCAGCGCGGGGATTCGGGTAACTACTAAACGTTTGTTTTTTTTAACACATGCATTGGGTTTGTCTCGCGCCGAACGGGGGGCCTATTGAATTTTTTAAAAAAAACCCGTTTCGGCGCGGGACAACCCCTTTAAGATTACCAGCAGCAATGCAAGCAGCTGCACCACTCAGTATATTATTCCTTGACATTGCTTCTGATCTTCCCCAACTAATCTCAGATTTTGCCGTCTTGTTCTAGTGTCTATCTTCCTAATAAACTTTTCACCTGAACCTTAATAAGAAATTCAATTTATATAAAAGTTTACATCATGTCCCCCTTTTCCCTTCTTCCTCCTGTAACATATAGAATGATTTCCATCATGTCCCCTCTTTCACTTCTTTTCTCCAATATATGCAAATTAAGTCATTTAAGTATTTTCTGATAAGTTTTATACTTAAGACCTTACACCATTTTTTAACCCATTCTTGGACTCGTTCTATTTTATCAATGTCTTTCTGTAAGTGAGGACTCCAGAACTGGGCACAGTATTCTAGATGTAGTCTCACCAGAACTCTATACAGTGGGATCACAATTTCTCTCATTTTATTAAAGATATAAATCAAAACTATTATCTACTGTTCAACTTATTACTAAGTGATCTTTTTTTTCTCTTCCCTGAGAACTCCTGTAATTTCAAAGCAATTCTCAGAAACAGCTGAATTTGGCAGGGAAAGATTCTTCTTGCTGCAGGTAAAATATAGTATTATATCACATGGTGGCCATTTACATGGACAGCCTGGAGTCCTACAGAGAGAGAGAGGTCTGATGCTTATAATATTGATAGGATGGTCCTGATGGAACAATCTATTTAACTGATAACAACATATCATTCACATTATTCAAACAAATTACACATACAAGGATTATGCAAGGCTTATATCCAGCAATTTAAATTCCTTACCAGAGTCAGACCAGCCACTTCCAATTGCATTCCAACAAGAGGTCAAGTGGTATTATGGCCTCCACTGTTGGTGACATCATAGTAGACCAATGGGTTGTCACCTCATTACAATAATTAGGCAACGCCCTCTTTATATCACTGCATCCTAGTCATAGAAAGAGGGCCTTGCGTAATTACCTGTCTCTATTTATTAACCCCTTAGTGACCGCCGATACCCCTTTTGACGGACTCACTAGATGGGCCTTATTCCAGATGGCCGTCAATTGACGGCCTCGCTGTCGAATAAAGCCCCTGGGTCTGTGCGGGTGACAGCTCCCTGCTATCAGCTGCCGGAGGTAGCCGAAAGCCTGGAGCTGTCATCAGGGCTTGCAATGTGCGACCCCCAGTCATGCAATCGCCGTTATCCGATGGATAACAGTGATCGCATAAAAGTGAATAAAAAGTAAAATAAAGCTATCGTTTCAGCTCCCTTCATAGATCGGATCCATGAGGGGAGTTGAATGTACTCACCCCCATCCTCTGCGATGTCCTGTGGCGTTCTGGTCATTTCCGGACCTGATGCCGTCTTCTGCGCACGCCAAATGAGAAAAGATGAAACTTCTTACTAGAGGCCTCCACATTTAAACCCTGACGCAATCCTCCTTCCCTCTTTCCCTGGCTTCTGTGCATGCACTCTTCGGCAAAATGCTGGACACATACGCAAAATGTAAAAACTCCCTGGAGCAGTGATCGGTGGCCTCATTGAGTGGTCCCTGGTCATGTGATAAAAAGAAAGCGATCTACCTTGAGCCGGTCTAATGCGACCAGATAGGAATTGCGGATTCCGCATGCATTTGATCCGCGGTAATCCGCGGATCAATCAAATGCATTGAATTACACAATTCCGCTCACATTAGAAAGTTGGAATTACGTAATCCACTTGCAGAAAACAGAACGTAGCATGTTCTATTTTACCGCAGATATCCGCAACATAGAGCACGTTGTACTATATGGTCACCGATATACCTGCGGCCCATATGCAACTACTTTGTGTATGGGCTGCGAGTACCGGCATCATCGCTAAGCGACGGCACAGGAATAATAAACAAAACAAAGGTGTTATACAGATCGCTACTAGAGATGAGCGAACGTACTCGTCCGAGCTTGATGCTCGTTCGAGTATTAGGGTGTTCGAGATGCTCGTTACTCGAGACGATCACCACGCGATGTTCGAGTTACTTTCACTTTCATCTCTGAGACATTTGCGTGCTTTTCTGGCCAATAGAAAGACATGGAAGGCATTACAACTTCCTCCTGTGATGTTCCAGCCCTATACCACCCCCCTGCAGTGAGTGGCTGGGGAGATCAGGTGACACCTGAGTATATAAATCTGCCCCGCCCGCGGCTCGCCATAGATGCATTCTGACAGAGATCAGGGAAAGTGCTGCTGATGCTGCTGCTGCTATAGGGAGAGCGTTAGGAGTTATTTTAGGCTTGAAGAACCCCTTCTTAGGGCCACATCTGACCGTATGCAGTACTGTTGAGGCTGCTGTGAGCAGTGTTGCACAATTTTTTTTTTTTGTATATCGGGCGTGCAGAGCATTGCGTCCTCAGTCTGCAGTCATTGTACAGAGTATAGGGCCAGTACTGGTGAGGCAGGGAAAGAGATATACAGGCTATATAGGCAGTGGGCTTTTTCAAACAAATTGGGGAAAAATACTATATTTGGGCTGCCTGTGACCATCTTCAGTTTACTGCGTGTCTGCTGGGGGTAGTAGTCCTAATTAATAAGCAGCTAAGCGTTACAGCAGTCTTGCACAAAATTGTTTCCTGGCTCTGCTGTCTCCGTTACATCACCGCCGTCATCTCGCCAGAGGAAACAGTATACATGATATTATACGCTGCCTACAGTATCTGTCTGCTGTATCAGCTCAACATTTAAAAAAATAGAAGCAAAATACTTAAGACCTACTACTGACCTTTGGCCACTTGACTGCTTCTGTGCTGTGAATTCCACTAGCTCAGTCATACGCACCTACGTCTCAGTGCAGGCATGCGCTAAATTGTTTCCTGGCTCTGCTGTCGCCGTTACATCACCGCCGTCATCCCGCCAGAGGGAAACAGTATACATAATATTATACGCTGCCTACAGTATCTGTCTGCTGTATCAGCTCAGCATTTAAAAAAATAGAAGCAAAATACTTAAGGCCTACTACTGGCCTTTGGCCACTTGACTGCTTCTGCGCTGTGAATTCCACTAGCTCAGTCATCTGCACCTACGTCTCACTACAGGCGTGCGCAAAATTGTTTCCTGGCTCTGCTATGCGTTCCGTAAGGGAAGTCAGCCTCCAACCACAGGCCAATGAGCAGAACATTTAATTACAGCGTTCTGTTTCTGCTCTACTCGTAATACACCATGCTGAGGGGTAGGGGTAGGCCTAGAGGACGTGGGCGAGGACGCGTTGGCCCAAGTCAGGTTGTGGCCACAGGCCGAGCTCCTGATCCAGGTGTATCGCAGCTGACTGCTGCGGGATTAGGAGAGAGGCATGTTTCTGGCATCCCCAGATTCATCTCACAATTAATGGGTCCACGCGGTAGACCTTTATTAGAAAATGAGCAGTGTGAGCAGGTCCTGTCGTGGATGGCAGAAAGTGCATCCAGCAATCTATCGACCACCCAGAGTTCTACGCCGTCCACTGCTGCAAGTCTGAATCCTCTGGCTGCTGCTCCTCCGTCCTCCCAGCCTCCTCACTCCATTACAATGACACATTCTGATGAGCAGGCAGACTCCCAGGAACTGTTCTCGGGCCCCTGCCCAGATTGGGCAGCAATGGTTCCTCTCCCACCGGAGGAGTTTGTCGTGACCGATGCCCAACCTTTGGAAAGTTCCCGGGGTCCGGGGGATGAGGCTGGGGACTTCCAGCAACTGTCTCAAGAGCTTTCAGTGGGTAAGGAGGACGATGACGTTGAGACACAGTTGTCTATCACTCAGGTAGTAGTAATTGCAGTAAGTCCGAGGGAGGAGCGCACAGAGGATTCGGAGGAAAAGCAGCTGGATGATGAGGTGACTGACCCCACCTGGTTTGCTAAGCCTACTGAAGACAGGTCTTCAGAGGGGGAGGCAAGTGCATCAGCAGGGCAGGTTGGAAGAGGCAGTGCAGTGGCCAGGTGTAGAGGCAGGGCTAGACTGAATAATCCACCAACTGTTTCCTAAAGCGCCCCCTCGCACCATGCCACCCTGCAGAGTCCGAGGTGCTCAAAGGTGTGGCAGTTTTTCACTGAGAGTGCAGACGACCGACGAACTGTGGTGTGCAAGGTTTGTCGCGCCAAGATCAGCCGTGGAGCCACCACCACCAGCCTCACCACCACCAGCATGCGCAGACATATGATGGCCAAGCACCCCACAAGGTGGGACGAAGGCCGTTCACCGCCTCCGGTTTGCACCACTGCCTCTCCCCCTGTGCCCCAACCTGCCACTGAGATCCAACCCCCCTCTCAGGACACAGGCACTACCGTCTCCCGGCCTGCACCCACACCCTCACCTCCGCTGTCCTGGGCCCCATCCAGCAATGTCGCTGAGCGCACCATCCAGCTGTCGCTAGCGCAAGTGTTTGAGCACAAGCGCAAGTACGCAGCCACGCACCCGCACGCTCAAGCGTTAAACGTGCACATAGCCAAATTGATCAGCCTGGAAATGCTGCCGTATAGGCTTGTGGAAACGGAGGCTTTCAAAAACATGCTGGCGGCGGCAGCCCCGCGCTACTCGGTTCCCAGAGTAGCTACACGCATTCTGGCCACTACGGATTACTGGGTGTACACACTGCTCGACCCACGGTATAAGGAGAACCTTTCCACTCTCATACCCGAAGAGGAAAGCGGTTCGAGAGTGATGCTATACCACAGGACCCTGGCGGACAAACTGATGGTAAAATTCCCATCCGACAGCGCTAGTGGCAGAAGGCGCAGTTCCGAGGGCCAGGTAGCAGGGGAGGCGCGGAGATCAGGCAGCATGTACAGCACAGGCAGGGGAACACTCTCCAAGGCCTTTGCCAGCTTTATGACTCCCCAGCAAGACTATGTCACCTGGGGAGCCATACACATACTGGTTCCAGGAACAGATAGCAATAGGTGATATGCCGGTTTAGGGTGGTCTATCGGTCGTGCCGTGTTCGAGTGGGGCCTCCCAAAAAAAAGATTCTATTTGAAGATCTCCAATATCTGGGTGAACGAACCAATGCAACAGCTGTTGAGACAGGTCAAGAATACGGTTTAAAGTGTTTACCCTCCCTCCCCTTTCTTCCCGTTATAGTTTATATTGCTCATTCTCACTATTACTTGCACTGTACTCATATCCCTTTATATAGTGTATTTTTTTTTCTTTTCGTTTATAGTTCTCTCCCTCTCCCTTCCATATTTTTGTTACCCTGATTTAAAATTTTGTGTATTTTCTTTTAACTTTAAGAAAATTGTTATGAAAAATGCAAGTTGGGATAATTCATGTATCTGCGATGCAAAAATCTGCATAATTGTTGTTATACTCAATGAATGTCCTGAGTTGATTAATAAAAGCATGTTAAAAAAAAAAAAAAAAAAAAAAAAAAAAAAACTACTCCATGGCGACCAGAGATCGAGGAATGCTACCCTCGTATTGGATTCCCAAGCGGCTAGTACCTTAAACCTGTATATTTTTGATATCTTTGATATCTCTTTCCAGTGTAATATCGAGGGTGTTTGATTTGACTTCCATAAGGGTGAGATAAGAAGTTTTGTTGCTGAAATTAAGATGGCGGGAAGGCAATTTCTCGAGGGTGTAAACTGTTTCGAGGGTTTCCAGAGCAGCACTTCCTCACGGGAGAATGTATAAGAGGAACCACAGATTTTATTTATTTGATTTGTGGTATCTTGCCAGTAAGGTTTGATTTTTGGGCAGTGCTACCATATATGTAACAGATTTCCTCTATCAGAGTCACATCTCCAGCACTTGCCTGTCTGTGTGGGATTGAGTTTATAGAGGGGTCTTATACCATTGGCTAAGTGCTTACTTTTTATATGTGAAGTGACTACTGATCCAAAGGAGGAGCTGTCCGTTTTGATCTAATAATGTTCTTTCTAGATTGAGTGAGGGGGAGTCTAGTCCGTGATCGACTAAGTTAATCCACCTAGCTATATGGATCGCTTTGTAATATGCGAGTATGTTTGGGAGACTAAAACCTCCTTGTGGCTTCTTTTGTGTCAAATACGAAAATGCTAGCCGTGGTTTTCATTTATTCCAGAAAAATTTCCGGAAGACCTGATGTAAGCTAGAGAAGAAGTTGCCAGGGCTTTCTATTGGGACTGTTTGTAAAACGTACAAAATGTGCGGAAGGATATAAGTTGATATCAGGTTTTTCCTACCGAGCCATGACAAGAAAGGGGTGTTAATATTCTGTAACTGGTTTTGTACTTTTTGGAGAAGAGGGGGAAAGTTTGCCTTGTAAAGGAGAAAGAGATCTGAGGTTAAAGTGATGCCTAAGTATTTGATGCTAGATGCAGGCCATTTAAAGAGAAGTTCTTTTTTATATGTTTAATCATGTTGATTGAAGCTGAGCTGTTTAACCCCTTCCCGCTCCAGGACGTACCGTTACGTCCCGGGAGCCTGGTACTTCCTGCAAAAGGACGTACCGGTACGTCCTGGAGATAGCACGGGATCACATAAGATCCCGCGCTATCCCGCAGCGGGAGCCGGCTGTCAGTCACAGCCGGCGTCCCGCTCCAACAGCGGGGGGACATCGGAGATGCGCCCGCCGCTGTTAACCCCTTCCCTGCCGCGATCTAACTAGATCGCGGCAGGGAAAGAGTTCACAGAGGGATCGCGATCCCTGTGTGTCTCCGGCCGGAACTCGCGATGTTATCGCGAGAGCCCGGCCTGTCACCATGGCCACAGGACGCCAGACACTGGCGTCCTGTATTGCCTGTGCCTATAATCGCTGTACAAGCGATAAGGCATGGCAGAGCAGTAGCTCTGCCATGCCTTATGACAGCGATCATAGGCACAGTGATGTAAGTCCCTCAGAGGGACTCAAATAGTATAAAAAAAAGAAAAGAAAAGTGTAAAAAAAAGAAAAATGTAAAAAAAAAAATGTAAAAAAACCCCCTTTTTATGCTTTTTCTAATATTAGCATAAAAAAGGGAAAAAAAACTAAAACCCCACATATTGGATATTGACGCGTCCGTAACGACGTGTACAAAAAGTTGAACACACTTTTTAATTTGTCCGACAAAAAGCGTAAAAAAAAACGCTAAAAAACAGAGGCAAAATGCTAATTTTTAGCATTTTGCCTCACAAAAAGTGCAATAAAAGTGATCAAAAAAGCCGTACATTTCCCAAAATGGTACCAATAAAAACTACAGCTCGTCTCGCAAAAAATAAGCCCTTAAAGAGCTCCATACATAGAAAAATAAAAAAGTTACAGGACTTTGAATGCAGCTATAGAGAAAAAAAAAGATTTCCAAAAAAAAGGGGGTTTTATTGCAAAAAAGTGTAAAAACCTAAAAAAAATATAACAATTTTGGTATCGTTGTTACCATACCGACCCGCAGAAAAAATTTAGTGTGTCATTTATGCTGCATGATTAACGCTGTAAAAAAAAATAAAAAATCTATGGCAGAATTGATGCGTTTTCCCTGTTATCATTAAAAAAAATTTTTTTACGATATTGTCTATATACCCAAAAGTGGCACCGATAAAAACTACAGATCGCCACGCAAAAAACAAGCCCTTATACGGCCGTGTCCACGGAAAAATAAAAAAGTTATGGCTTTTGAAAAATGGAGATGGAAAAATACCAAAAAATCGCTTGGTCCTCAACGCCAAAATAGGCCGTGTCATTAAGGGGTTAAAGCCTCTGATTTCTCATAATTAACTTTAAAGTTTGAGATTTTGCCAAATTGCTCAAAAATGTCCAAGATTGCAGAAAAGGCCCTTTCCGGGTTGGTCATGAGCACAAGTAGGTCATCTGCAAAAGATTCCCAATTTTTAACTTCAAGATACTGGAATGTTGTCTAATTCGCTAAAGCAAAACCTCCATGACTAACACAAAGAAGGCAGGGGAGAGTGGCCAACCTTGCCTGGTCCCATTGGTGATGGTGAAAGGCCTTAACAGAGTTCCATTTACTTGAAGTCTAGCTGTAGGAGCTGAGTACATACTGAATATGGCCTCTATGAACTGGTTTGTGAAGCCAACTTTTGCAGTGTGACCTTCATAAAGCCCCAGCTCACTCTGTCGAAAGCCTTTTTGGCATCTGTTCCCAAGAGGACCAGTGGAATTTTGTTAACTTTGGCATGGTTGATAGCGTTAATAATATGGGATGTATTAGGTTTCCCCTCTCTTCCTGTTATAAATCCTACCTGGTCTGGGTGTATTAATTTAGGAAGCAAAGGTGAAATGCGTTGAGCTAATAGTTTGCCCAGATCTGAAGGTCTGTATTCAGTAAAGACATATATTTTTGCAGATTTCGCGGTAAATTGCGATTTTGTGCAATCGCGATTTTAACATTACAAGTCCCATAGACCTCTGCATAAGAAAAAATTCTGCGAATTTCGCAGTGAAAAAAAACTGTAGTGATAGTCACTAGAGATGAGCGAACGTGCTCGGCCACGCCCCTTTTTCGTCCGTACTCGGGCGAAAAAATTCGGGGGTCGCCGTGGCGGCGCGGGGGGTTGCAGCGGGGAGTGGGGGGGAGAGGGAGAGGTCTCCACCCTGTTCCCCGCTGCTACCCCCCGCGCCACCACGCCTCTCCCCGCCCCCCGGCGCACCCGAGTACTTTTCGCCCGAGTAGTGAAGTACTCGAAAATCGCGGTGCTTGATTGCGAACTCGGCCTTACCGAGTACGTTCACTTACCTCTAATAGTCACCCTTAGGCTTCATTCACATGGGTGCGACGATTTTCAGCCGGCGGTGTCATGGCCACAGCGCGGCTAAAACTTACGAGAACAAGAGGCAACTGTGACCAAGTCATGGCTGCATCTCTTGTTTATGCGCCCATTTAGATGGCCTGGGTCCTGCTAATATGCCAAGCCTGGGATACCTTCAGGCAGGATACCACCATTGCCATAGACTCCTATGGGAGCCTATGAGAGCTGCCGGAGAAGATAGTTTAGCAGTGTGACTGCTAAACTCCCACCTGCTTCCCTCCCCCTCTTCACCCCTTGCTGGCTGGCTGCAATGGGAGGGGGGATGGGCAGGAGCTAGTTTTCTAAACTCCGCCCCCTCTCCACCCCTTGCTGGGTGTCTGCAATGGGAGGGGTGGGACAGGGCAGGAGTTAAGCACACTAGCTCCCGTCCCATTGCAGACAGCCAGCAAGGGGCAGAGAGGGAGAGAGAAAGTAGAGGGAGTTTGGCAGTCACCTCTCTTCTCCAGCAGCTGTTATAAGCTACCATGGGAGTTTATGGCAGAGGCCGCCATATTATGGCTGAAGATAGTTCCATAATTATCTTTTCTGGCCGGTGTAAAAACGCCCGTCTGGAATGCGCTCCGCATGAGCTATCTTTGGCAG
The DNA here is from genome assembly GCF_035609145.1 of Eleutherodactylus coqui. Lineage (NCBI taxonomy): Eukaryota > Metazoa > Chordata > Amphibia > Anura > Eleutherodactylidae > Eleutherodactylus > Eleutherodactylus coqui. The sequence continues at coordinate 68,168,939 of NC_089842.1, forward strand.
ATGGACGTTTTTACACATCGGGAATACACCCATCTGAACTGATGCATTGGAAACCAATGCATCAGAAGGATATCGTGTATCAACAGGCCATGAAAACACGGCCGATGTATGCTCATGTGAAAGAGCCCTTAAGAAGCAAAGACATTCCTCCAGTCCTTTTAAATTTTGGGGGTAACTGGTCCTTTAAATCTCGCAACTTTCAGTAACACTCACTTTTCACCTGCAGTTTCTCCTCAGCCCTCTTTGCTCTTTACTTGCACCTGTTTACAGCCCCTTGCAGGGCATTCTGTGTACCACATAACCAAAATATATATATGTATGTATCCTGTATGGAGGTATATTAGCGGTTTAAATGGATCTTCACTCTGTAGTTTACAAGCATAGAGTAGTAACTATCCTGATCACTGACATTTATTTCTGGGCATTCGTTCCATGCTATCACTTTTCATTTAGGAATTTCATACCTGGCCTCTTTCCAGCCTCAAATGCTCTTTCCAGGTCATTCTTTGTTAAGGACAGACAGGCGAACTATTTACTACGAACATACCGTAGTAGAATGTACAGTTTAGAACACTCTGATTATATTTGTGCCCTTCGGGTTTAAGTAGCTCCTGAAACGTTTTTAGTGCATTGGTGAAGTCTTCCGCGTCTCTACATGGAGCTTCTAAGCAGAGACAGCTAATCAGACAGTCAGCTTCTGGCATGGGCACAGGGTCATATGGCTTCTTCACAAATACATCACACTTCAAAACTTTGGTTACTTTTCTTCTTTTTTACACTGTTGCTAAAGAATTTACACATAAAGTATACTTTGATTCCTTTTATCTCTTTTTTTCACTGTTGCTAAAGAGTTTAGACATACAGTATACTGTGATTACTTTTATACTTATTACCTAATTATCTACAGAAAAATGCTCAACAAAATAAGATCTTATCTTGTAAATTCCAAAGCTATATTTTTACATTACTATTCTCAGGTTCTGATATCTAGATGAGTGCACTTATCAGTGCCATAGTAAAACTGGTATGTTGGCATGTTTAGAAGCTAATATTTTGCTGTAATTTAGGGAATTGTCCACTAGTTACCATTCTGTTTATTAGAAGGGTCCACTGAACATTAACTCATCACTGTGTGTCTTGGCCAGGGACTCATAATGATCAGCTGTAATCTGTAGGAGAACTAGGTAAATACACACCCAGACTTTTTTAGTAAAAAGTGCCCACCTATAGTCAAGAAGGAGCAAACTGTGCTATACAGCATTAGCAGTATGGGTGTAAGCTTCTTGACAGGATAAACATTTTTTTGGATAAAGGCCAAGCTCAACTGGAAAGACCTTTGCGTTCTCGTTCTGTTCAACAACATTGATGTACTACAGAGCTGTCGGAGCCTTCGTTACTGGTGACCTGGTATGAACTTTTGAGTAACCCACTATACAGGAAAAAAGAGGACTCAGATTGAAACTCTGGTTACAAGGTAAGGTTTTTAAAAGGCCAGTTATATGGGTGCTGGACTTTTTATGTAATACCACTAACATGGATCATCTGTAATAGCCTACCAGTACACGCTTGTGAGCCACCCCAAGACAGGACTAATACTGCTTATCTGTTTTCTTTTTACGGCTTATTTAAGTTTGTTACTGAAAGCATACATGTCGGTTCCCAAACCCTATGTGAGTTATTCCCTGAGCCTCCAATCTACAGACACTGTCCCAGATCATGGGGGAAACCCCAAGTCAGATACCATGACCCCTCAGAGCAGCTTCACTTTGAATAGCAACAAACAAAGAAGCTCAAAAAGGCTTTTCTATTTCAGCAACTTGTTGCATACAACGTCTTAACAGCATATGGCTTCATTGTACTTTATTATAATTTCAAACAATTTTAGATTTTAGGTTTTTCATTTCCATAATGTTCCAATCTAAGGCATCTGGGTCCTTTCTTAGTCACGCAGAGAGCAGATGACAAATTGTGGGTCCAAAGTCACTTTAGTATGTCTCCTTTCTCCCCTCCTTAGGAATAGAACAAGTACAAGTTTAAGATTATCAGCAGCAATACAAGCAGCTGCACCACTCAGTATATTATTCCTTGACGTTGCTTCTGATCTTCCCCAACTAATCTCAGATTTTGCCGTCTTGTTCTAGTGTCTAGCTTCCAAATAAATAAACTTTTCACCAGAAACTTAATAAGAAATTCAATTTATATAAAAGTTTACATCATGTCCCCCTTTTCCCTTCTTCCTCCTGTAACATATAGAATGTTTTTTTTATCGTGTCCCCTCTTTCACTTCTTTTCTCCAATAAATGCAAATTAAGTCATTTAAGTATTTTTTGATAAGTTTTATACTTAAGACCTTACACCATTTTTAACCCATTCTTGGACTCGTTCTATTTTATCAATGTCTTTCTGTAAGTGAGGACTCCAGAACTGGGCACAGTATTCTAGATGCAGTCTCACCAGAACTCTATACAGTGGGATCACAATTTCTCTCATTTTATTAAAGATATAAATCAAAACTATTATCTACTGTTCAACTTATTACTAAGTGATCTCTTTTTTCTCTTCCCTGAGAACTCCTGTAATTTCAAAGCAATTCTGAGAAACAGCTGAATTTGGCAGGGAAAGATTCTTCTTGCTGCACGTAAAATATAGTATTATATCACATGGTGGCCATTTACATGGACAGCCTGGAGTCCTACAGAGAGAGAGAGAGGTCTGATGCTTATAATATTGATAGGATGGTCCTGATGGAACAATCTATTTAACTGATAACAACATATCATTCACATTATTCAAACAAATTACACATACAAGGATTATGCAAGGCTTATATCCAGCAATTTAAATTTCTTACCAGAGTCAGACCAGCCACTTCCAATTGCATTCCAACAAGAGGTCAAGTGGTATTATGGCCTCCACTGTTGGTGACATCATAGTAGACCAACGGGTTGTCACCTCATTACAATAATTAGGCAAGGCCCTCTTTATATCACTGCATCCTAGTCATAGAAAGAGGGCCTTGCGTAATTACCTGTCTCTATTTATTAACCCCTTAGTGACCGCCGATACCCCTTTTGACGGACTCACTAGATGGGCCTTATTCCAGATGGCCGTCAATTGACGGCCTCGCTGTCGAATAAAGCCCCTGGGTCTGTGCGGGTGACAGCTTCCTACTATCAGCTGCCGGAGGTAGCCGAAAGCCTGGAGCTGTCATCAGGGCTTACAATGTGCAACCCCCAGTCATGCAATCGCCGTTATCCGATGGATAACGGTGATCGCATAAAAGTGAATAAAAAGTAAAATAAAGTTATTGTTTCAGCTCCCCTCATAGATCGGATTCATGAGGGGAGTTGAATGTACTCACCCCCGTCCTCTGCGATGTCCTGTGGCGTTCTGATCATTTCAGGACCTGATGCCGTCTTCTGCGCACGCCAAATGAGAAAAGATGAAACTTCTTACTAGAGGCCTCCACATTTAAACCCTGACGCAATCCTCCTTCCCTCTTTCCCTGGCTTCTGTGCACGCACTCTTCGGCAAAATGCTGGACACATGCGCAAAATGTAAAAACTCCCTGGAGCAGTGATCGGTGGCCTCATTGAGTGGTCCCTGGTCATGTGATAAAAAGAAAGCGATCTACCTTGAGCCGGTCTCATGCGACCGGATAGGAATTGCGGATTCCGCATGCATTTGATCCGCGGTAATCCGCGGATCAATCAAATGCATTGAATTACACAATTCCGCTCACATTAGCAAGTTGGAATTACGTAATCCACTTGCAGAAAACAGAACGCAGCATGTTCTATTTTACCGCAGATATCCGCAACATAGAGCACGTTGTACTATATGGTCACGGATATACCTGCGGCCCATATGCAACTACTTTGTGTATGGGCTGCGAGTACCGGCATCATCGCTAAGCGACGGCACAGGAATAATAAACAAAACAAAGGTGTTATACAGATCGCTACTAGAGATGAGCGAGCGTACTCGTCCGAGCTTGATGCTCGTTCGAGTATTAGGGTATTCGAGATGCTCGTTACTCGAGACGAACCATGCGATGTTCGAGTTACTTTCACTTTCATCTTTGAGACATTTGCGCGCTTTTCTGGCCAATAGAAAGACATGGAAGGCATTACAACTTCCTCCTGTGATGTTCCAGCCCTATTCCACCCCCCTGCAGTGAGTGGCTGGGGAGATCAGATGACACCCGAGTATTTAAATCTGCCCCTCTCGCGGCTCGCCACAGATGCATTCTGACAGAGATCAGGGAAAGTGCTGCTGATGCTGCTGCTGCTATAGGGAGAGCGTTAGGAGTTATTTTAGGCTTGAAGAACCCCTTCTTAGGGCCACATCTGACCGTGTGCAGTACTGTTGAGGCTGCTGTGAGCAGTGTTGCACAATTTTTTTTTTGTATATCGGGCATGCAGAGCATTGCGTCCTCAGTCTGCAGTCATTGTACAGAGTATAGGGCCAGTACTGGTGAGGCAGGGAAAGATATATACAGGCTATATAGGCAGTGGGCTTTTTCAAACAAATTGGGGAAAAATACTATATTTGGGCTGCCTGCGACCGTCTTCAGTTTACTGCGTGTCTGCTGGGGGTAGTAGTTCTAATTAATAAGCAGCTAAGCGTTACAGCAGGCTTGCGCAAAATTGTTTTCTGGCTCTGCTGTCTCCGTTACATCACCGCTGTCATCCTACCAGAGGGAAACAGTATACATAATATTATACGCTGCATACAGTATCTGTCTGCTGTATCAGCTCAGCATTTAAAAAAATAGAAGCAAAATACTTAAGGCCCACTACTGGCCTTTGGCCACTTGACTGCTTTTGCGCTGTGAATTCCACTAGCTCAGTCATACGCACCTACGTCTCAGTGCAGGCGTGCGCAAAATTGTTTCCTGGCTCTGCTGTAGCCGTTACATCACCGCCGTCATCCCGCCAGAGGGAAACAGTATACATAATATTATATGCTGCCTACAGTATCTGTCTGCTGTATCAGCTTAGCATTTAAAAAAATAGAAGCAAAATACTTAAGGCCTACTACTGGCCATGCTGAGGGGTAGGGGTAGGCCTAGAGGACGTGGACGCGGGCGAGGACGCGGAGGCCCAAGTCAGGGTGTGGCCACAGGCCGAGCTCCTGATCCAGGTGTATCGCAGCCGACTGCTGCGGGATTAGGAGAGAGGCACGTTTCTGGCGTCCCCAGATTCATCTCACAATTAATGGGTCCACGCGGTAGACCTTTATTAGAAAATGAGCAGTGTGAGCAGGTCCTGTCGTGGATGGCAGAAAGTGCATCCAGCAATCTGTCGACCACCCAGAGTTCTACGCCGTCCACTGCTGCAAGTCTAAATCCTTTGGCTGCTGCTCCTCCGTCCTCCCAGCCTCCTCACTCCATTACAATGACACATTCTGAGGAGCAGGCAGACTCCCAGGAACTGTTCTCGGGCCCCTGCCCAGATTGGGCAGCAATGGTTCCTCTCCCACCGGAGGAGTTTGTCGTGACCGATACTCAACCTTTGGAAAGTTCCCGGGGTACGGGGGATGAGGCTGGGGACTTCCGGCAACTGTCTCAAGAGCTTTCAATGGGTGAGGAGGATGATGACGATGAGACACAGTTGTCTATCACTCAGGTAGTAGTAATTGCAGTAAGTCCGAGGGAGGAGCGCACAGAGGATTCGGAGGAAGAGCAGCTGGATGATTAGGTGACTGACCCCACCTGGTTTGCTAAGCCTACTGAGGACAGGTCTTCAAAGGGGGAGGCAAGTGCATCAGCAGGGCAGGTTGGAAGAGGCAGTGCAGTGGCCAGGGGTAGAGGCAGGGCTAGACCGAATAATCCACTAACTGTTTCCCAAAGCGCCCCCTCGCGCCATGCCACCCTGCAGAGGCCAAGGTGCTTAAAGGTGTGGCAGTTTTTCACAGAGTGCAGACGACCGACGAACTGTGGTGTGCAAGGTTTGTCGCGCCAAGATCAGCCGTGGAGCCACCACCACCAGCCTCACCACAACCAGCATGCGCAGACATATGATGGCCAAGCACCCCACAAGGTGGGACGAAGGCCATTCACTGCCTCCGGTTTGCACCACTGCCTCTCCCCCTGTGCCCCAACCTGCCACTGAGATCCAACCCCCCTCTCAGGACACAGGCACTACCGTCTCCCGGCCTGCTCCCACACCCTCACTTCCGCTGTCCTGGGCCCCATCCAGCAATGTCTCTCAGCACACCGTCCAGCTGTCGCTAGCGCAAGTGTTTGAGCGCAAGCGCAAGTACGCAGGCACGCACCCGCACGCTCAAGAGTTAAACGTGCACATAGCCAAATTGATCAGCCTGGAGATGCTGCCGTATAGGCTTGTGGAAACGGAGGCTTTCAAACACATGATGGCGGTGGCGGCCCCACACTACTCGGTTCACAGTCGCCACTATTTTTCCCGATGTGCCGTCCCAGCTCTGCACAACCACGTCTCCCGCAACATTGTACTCGCCCTCACTAACGCGGTTACTGCCAAGGTCCACTTAACAACGGACACGTGGACAACCACAGGCGGGCAGGGCCACTATATCTCCCTGACGGCACATTGGGTGAAATTAGTGGAGGCTGGGACCGAGTCAGAGCCTGGGACCGCTCACGTCCTACCCACCCCCAGAATTGCGGGCCCCAGCTCGGTGCTGGTATCTGCGGCGGTGTATGCTTTCTCCACTAAACCACCCTCCTCCTCCTCCTACGCAACCTCTGTCTCGCAATCAAGATGTGTCAGCAGCAGCACGTCGCCAGCAGTCGGTGTCGTGCGGCGTGGCAGCACAGCGGTGGGCAAGCGTCAGCAGGTCGTGCTGAAACTACTCAGCTTAGGAGAGAAGAGGCACACGGCCCACGAACTGCTGCAGGGTCTGACAGAGCAGACCGACCGCTGGCTTTCGCCGCTGAGCCTCCAACCGGGCATGGTCATGTGTGACAACGGCCGTAACCTGGTGGCGGCTCTGCAGCTCGGCAGCCTCACGCACGTGCCATGCCTGGCCCAGGTCTTTAATTTGGTGGTTGAGCTTTTTTTGAAAAGCTACCCACGCTTGTCATACCTGCTCGGAAAGGTGCGCCGGCTCAGCGCACATTTCCGCAAGTTCAACACGGACGCTGCCTCCCTGCATACCCTGCAACATCGGTTTAATCTGCCAGTGCACTGACTACTGTGCGACGTGCCCACACGGTGGAACTCTACGCTCCACATGTTGGCCAGGCTCTATGAGCAGCGTAGAGCTATAGTGGAATACCAACTCCAACATGGGCGGCATAGTGGGAGTCAGCCTCCTCAATTCTTTACTTTGAGCAGTCTACCCAGATGGTGAGCGGCGATGCTGCAATCATTAGCGTTACCATTCCTCTGCTATGCCTCTTGAGAAGTTCCCTGCAAAGCATAAAGGCAGACGCTTTGCGCTCGGAAACGGAGGCGGGGGAAGACAGTATGTCGCTGGATTGTCAGAGCACCCTCATGTCTATATCTCAGCGCGTTGAGGAGAAGGAGGAGGGGGAGGAGCATGAGGAGGAGGGGGAAGAGACAGCTTGGCCCACTGCTGAGGGTACCCATGCTGCTTGCCTGTCATCCTTTCAGCGTGTATGGCCTGAGGAGGAGGACCCTGAAAGTGATCTTCCTAGTGAGGACAGCCATGTGTTGCGTACAGGTACCCTGGCACACATGGCGGACTTCATGTTAGGATGCCTTTCTCGTGACCCTCGCGTTACACGCATTCTGGCCACTACGGATTACTGGGTGTACACACTGCTCAACCCACGGTATAAGGAGAACCTTTCCACTCTCATACCCGAAGAGGAAAGGGGTTCGAGAGTGATGCTATACCACAGGACCCTGGCGGACAAACTGATGGTAAAATTCCCATCCGACAGCGCTAGTGGCAGAAGACGCAGTTCCGAGGGCCAGGTAGCAGGGGAGGCGCGAAGATCAGGCAGCATTTACAGCACAGGCAGGGGAACGCTCTCCAAGGCCTTTGACAGCTTTATGCCTCCCCAGCAAGACTGTGTCACCGCTCCCCAGTCAAGGCTGAGTCGGCCGGAGCACTGTAAAAGGATGGTGAGGGAGTACGTAGCCGATCGCACGACCGTCCTCCGTTACGCCTCTGCCCCCTACAACTACTGGGTGTCGAAGCTGGACACGTGGCCTGAACTCGCGCTGTATGCCTTGGAGGTGCTTGCTTGTCCTGTGGCTAGCGTCTTGTCAGAGAGGGTGTTTAGTGCGGCTGGGGGAATCATCACGGATAAGCGTACCCGCCTGTCAACCGACAGTGCCGACAGGCTTACAATCATAAAGATGAGCAAAGCCTGGATTTCCCCAGACTTCTCTTCTCCACCAGCGGACAGCAGCGATACCTAAACAATACGTAGGCTGCACCCGCGGATGGAAGCATCGTTCTCTATCACCATCAAAAACTGGGACCTTTTAGCTTCATCAATCTGTGTATTATATTCATCCTCCTCCTCCTGCTCCTCCTCCTGAAACCTCATATAATCACGGCAAACGGGCAATTTTTCTGAGGCCCACAAGGCTCAGTCATATAACTTTTGTAAACAATGTTTATACGTTTCAATTCTCAATTCAATAAAGCGTTGAAACTTGCACCTGAGCCAATTTTTATTTTAACTGGGCCACCTACAGGCCTAGTTACAACTTAAGCCACATTAACCAAAGCGATTAATGGGTTTCACCTGCCCTCTTGGCTGGGCATGGGCAATTTTTCTGAAGTACATTTGTACTGTTGGTACACCAATATTTGTGGGCCCTCGCCTACATTGTAATCCTAGTAATTTTTAGCCCACCTGCATTAAAGCTGACGTTACCTCAGCTGTACTGGGCACTACAATGGGATATATTTATGTACCGCCGGTGGGTTTCAGGGAGCCACCCATGCTGTCGGTCCACACGGAGTTGTAACTGCATGTGTCCACTTCTAAAGAACCCCAGTCTGACTGGGGCATGCAGTGTGGGCCGAAGCCCACCTGCATTAAACCTGACGTTACCTCAGCTGTGATGGGCAATGCAATGGGATTTATTTATGTACAGGTGGTGGGTTCCAGGGAGCCACCCATGCTGTGGGTGCACACGGAATTCCTATTGCGGAGTTGTACCTGCCTGTGACTATTTATAAAAAACCCCGGTCTGACTGGGGCATGCAGACACCTTGACAGAATGAATATCGTGTGGCACATGGGTTCCCCATTGCTATGCCCACGTGTGCAGCTCCTGATGGAGGTGGCACAGGATTGGATTTCTCATTGCTTCTGTACAGCATTATGGGCTATCGCCCCGCCCCTTTTAAAGAGGGTCGCTGCCTTGCCGTGCCAACGCTCTGCAGTGTGTGCCTGCGGTTCCTCCCCATGGCAGATGCGCTTATAAATAGACATGAGGGTGGTGTGGCATGAGGGCAGCTGAAGGCTGCGCAGGGACACTTTGGTGTGCGCTGGGGACACTGGGTCGTGCGGGGGGGGGGGGGGGCGCGTTGGGCAGCATGTAACCCAGGAGAAGTGGCAGCGGAGTGTCATGCAGGCAGTGATTGTGCTTTGTTGGAGGTAGTGTGGTGCTTATCTAAGGTATGCATTGCTAATGAGGGCTTTTCAGAAGTAAAAATTGTTGGGAGGAGGGGGGGCACTCTTGCCGCTATTGTGGCTTAATAGTGGGACCTGGGAACTTGAGATGCAGCCCAACATGTAGCCCCTCGCCTGCCCTATCCATTGCTGTGTCGTTCCCATCACTTTCTTGAATTGCCCAGATTTTCACAAATGGAAACCTTAGCGAGCATCGCCGATATACAAAAATGCTCGAGGCGCCTATTGACTTCAATGGGGTTCGTTACTCGAAACGAACCTTCAAGCATCGCGCAAATTTTTTCTCGAGTAACGAGCACCCGAGCATTTTGGTGCTCGCTCATCTCTAGTTGTTACTTAACCCCTGACCGATCTTACCAAGAAGGGTGCCGACTTAGTAAGATGGTCACCAGAGGCCCTAGAGGCTTTTAGTCATCTTAAAAGGGTGTTTACTGCTGCCCCAGTGCTAGTACAGCCTGACGCGCGGCAACCGTTCTTCATTGAGGTTGATGCGTCTGAGGTGGGGGCAGGGGCTGTATTGTCTCAGGAAGTCAGCGTAGATCTGTGTATAGTCCTTGTGCGTTCTTCTTGCAGAAGTTCAGTTCGGCGGAACGTAACTACGACGTTGGTAATCATGAGTTATTGGCGATTAAGTGGTCTCTAGAGACTCACAGCTAGTCAGGCCAGGTGGGGGTTGTTTTTCACTAGGTTTAAGCTCGTTATTCCATATATTCCAGGGCAGAAGAACGTGAAGGCAGATGCCCTCTCACAGAGAATATCTTGGCACCTGGGGTGGTGGTGGCAGCTGTAGAATCTGATCTCGTTCCTCATCTACAAAATTGTCAGCAGGATGCTCCCTCGGGGGTGCCGGAGGGCAGATAGTTTGTACCAGAGACCTTGCGTCTCAGAGTCATTGAAGAGTCTTACTCATCTGTTCTCGCAGGCCATCCAGGGGTTGAGGGGACTCTGGATCTTCGTACTAGACACTACTGGTGGCCAGGCATGTCTCGGGAGATCCGCGACTTTGTTAAGGGATGCTCTGTCTGTGCACACAGTAAAAGTCGGCGGCGCCATCCAGAGGGGCCTCTGAGACCGTTACCGGTACCTTCTTGTCCGTGGCCGCATGTATTGGTCTCAGAAGTTCACCACTATTCTAGTTGTTGTAGACCGTTTCTCAAAAATGGCACCTTTTGTGGAGTTAAAGAAGCTACCTTCTGCGATGGAATTTTCCAAGATTTTTGTAAAAGAAATCATTTGTCTATACGGGGTTCCCAAGAACATCGTATCTGATTGTGGTGTTCAGTTCGTTGCGCAATTTTGGTGAGCCTTCTGTAGAAACCTGGGAACGTTGCTTTCCTTCTTGTCAGTATTCCACCCACAAACTAATGGTCAGACTGAGCGGAAGAACCAGGATTTAGTGCAATATTTACAGTTGTTTGCTATCGAAAAGGTTCATTAGCGGGCAGAATTCCTGCCGTTAGCATAGTTTGCGCTAAACAACCGTACTTGTTCTTCCACTGGGGTATATCCATTCATTTGTGTATATGGCCAGCATCCTTGCTTCCTTACAGCTATTTCTACTCCGTCTGCCTGTCCTGCAGCTGATGTCGCCACAGATGCGCTACAGGGGGTATGGAAAGAAGTACAGAAGAACCTTGAAGCAACGGGTGCTCGTATGCAGTTGCGTAGTGGGAGGAGTCTGTCAGTATCTGTACCTTACAGGGTGGGACAGAAGGTATATTTGTCTTCTAAAAATCTCAAATTGAAGGTTCCGTCTTTGAAACTGGCGCAGCGTTACGTGGGTCCCTTTGTCATCATGCAGGTAGTAAATCTGCTTGCTTATGAACTTGATTTGCCAGCTACATGGAGGGTTCATAGGGTTTTTCATAAGTCACTATTGAAACCTTTTGTCCCTTCAGTATCAGTGCAAGACAATGGTTTAATTTTTTCTGTCACAGCATAGAGCCTCTGGTATCTACAAGTCTCCGTGTGTGGTGAATTAACCCCAGTTCTCAGCGCTAAAAAGTAGGTTAATTTATTTGGGCCCAGTTCTATCCTTTATTTGTCATGCTGAAGAGTAGGCGCAAGGGCCGACGTCCTGGGTGTGGTGAATCAGAGCCTGCTACTGAGGGATTAGGAGAGCACCGCACCTCTCCACTCCCCAGCTTTATATCACAATTTGCAGGTCCGCGTGGTAGACCTTTAATACAAGAAGAGCAGTGTGAGCAGGTCCTGTCGTGGATCATGGATAATGCATCCAGCAATGTATCGAACCCCAAGTCTTCCACGCAGTCCACTACTACCGGGCTAGGGACTGCACCTCTGAATCCACTGGCTGCTCCTCCTTCCTCTCAGCCTCCTCACTCCAGGCAAATGACAGATTCTGAGCAGGCAGACTCCCAGGAACTGTTCTCGGGTCCCCGCCCAGAGTCAGAAAAAACGGTTCCTCACCCACCTGAGGAGTTTGTCGTGACCGATGCCCAACCTTTGGAAATTTCCCAGAGTCCGAGTGATGAGGCTGGGGACTTCAGGGCTCTGTCTCAAGAGCTTTCTGTGGATGAGGATGATGAGACACAGTTGTCTCTCAGTGAGGTCATTGTAAGGGCAGGAAGTCCGAGGGAGGAGCGCACAGAGGATTCAGAGGAAAAGCTCCTGGACGATGAGGTGACTGACCCCACCTGGCTTGCTAAGCCTACTGAGGACAGGGCTTCAGAGGGGGAGGCAAGTGCAGCAGCAGGACAGGTTGGAAGAGGCAGTGGGGTGGCCAGAGGGAGAGGCAGGGCCAGAGCAAATAATCCCCCAACCGTTTCCTACAGGACACCCTCGTGGCAAGCCTCTGTGCAGAGGGCTAGGTGTCCAAAGGTGTGGATGTTTTTTAGTGAGAGCGTGGACGACCAACGAACAGTGGTGTGCAGCCTGTGCCGCACCAAGATCAGCCAGGGAGCCACCATTACCAGCCTCACTACCACCAGCATGCGCAGGCATATGATGGCCAAGCATCCCATGATGTGGGACGAAGGCCATTCACCGCCTCCGGGTCACACAACTGCCTCTTCCCCTGTGCCACAACCTGCCACACAGATCCAATCCCCCTGCCAGGATGCAGGCACGAGCGCCTCCTGGCCTGCACCCACACCCTCACCTCCACAGTTGTCCATGGCCTTCAGCAATGTCTCCCAGCGCAACGTTCAGCTGTCGATAACACAAGTGTTGGAGCGAAAGCGGAAATACGGCGTCACCTACCCGCATGCACAATCTTTAAATGAGCACATTGCCAAATTAATCAGCCTGGAGATTCTGCCGTACAGGCTTGTGGAAGTGGAGGCTTTCAAAAACATGATGGCAGCGGCGGTCCCGCGCTACTCGGTCCCCAGTCGCCATTATTTTTCTCGATGCGCCGTCCCCGCCCTACACCAGCATGTCTCCCGCAAAATAAACGGTGCCCTCTCCAACGTGGGTCCTGGGAAGGTCCACTTAATGACGGACACGTGGACAAGTGCTGGTGGGCAGGGACACTACATCTCCCTGACGGCACATTGGTGAACTTGGTGGAGGCTGGGACCGAGTCTGAGCCTGGGATTGCTCACGTGCTACCCACACCGAGGATAGCGTATTATGCCATTTCCTCCAAAACCCCCCTTCTCCTCCTACACCACCTCAACCTCTCAATTAAGAAGTTTGAGCACGTTGCCAGAAGAGCGGGGGAAAGCGTCAGCAAGCCATGCTGAAACTAATCAGCTTAGGTGATAACAGGCACACCGCCCCACAGCTGTTACAGGGTTTGACCAAGCAGACCGACCTCTGGCTTTTGCCGCTGAGCCTCCACCGGGCATCTTGGCAGCCTCACACACGTCATGCCTGGCCCACATCTTCAATCTGGTGGTTCAGCGGTTTCTAAAAACAACTTCCCCCATTTGTCTGATCTGCTCGGCAAGGTGCGCCACGTCTACGCACAATTCCGCATGTCCACCACGGATGCTGCCACCCTCACGACACTGCAACATCGGTTCCAGCTGCCAGAGCACCGACTACTGTGCAACATGTCGACGCGCTGCAATTCTATGCTGCACATGTTGGCCAGGCTTCACGAGCAGCGTAGAGCAATTGCAGAATACCAGCTGTAACATGGCCAGAGAAGTGGTAACCAGCCTCCGCAGTAGTTCAATGAAGAGTGGGCATGGATGGCAGACATCTGGCAGGTCCTCTGAAACTTTGAGAAGTCTACACAAATGATGAGCGGCGGTGCGGCCATTATTAGCATTACCATATCACTGCTTTGCCTGCTGAGGCGTTCGCTGCTTTGCGGTTAGAACAGGAGGTGGGGTAAGACAGTATGTCACTTGATAGCCAGACCACCCTCACATCTGTATCTCAGCGAGTTTTGGAGGAGGGGGAACAGACTGCTGCCCACACTGCAGAGGGTACCCATGCTGCTTCCCTCTCATCTGTTCAGCGTGTATGGGCTGAAGAGGAGGATCATGAAAGTCATCCCCCTAGTGAGGACAGCGATGTGTTGCCTACTGGGACTCTGGCCCACATGGCTGACTTCATGTTAGGCTGCCTTTCCTGTGACTCTCGTGTTAGACGCATTCTGGCCAACACGAATTACTGGGTGTACACCCTTCTCGACCCATGGTGCCCATGAGAACCTTTTCACTCTCATTACTGAAGAGGAAAGGGGTACGAGAGTGATGCGATACCTCAGGGCCCTGGTGGAAAAACTGATGCTAAAGTTCCCATCTGACAGCGCCAGCGGTAGAAGATGTAGTTCAGAGGGCCAAGTAGCAGGGGAGGCGGGGGGATGAGGAAGCATTTCCAGCGCAGGCAGGGGAACACTCTCCAAAGCCTTTGCCAGTTTTATGGCTTCCCAGCCAGACTATGTCACCACTCCTTAGTCAAGGCTATGTCGGTGGGAGCACTGTAAAAAGATGGTGAGGGAGTACATAGCCTATCGTACCACCGTCCTCCATTATGCCTCTGCTCCATACAACTATTAGGTGTCAAAGCTGGGCACGTGGCACAAACTTGCGCTGGCCTGCCCTGCCGCTAGCATCTTATCAGAAAGGGTGTTTAGTTCTGCTGGGGGGGATCATCACAGATAAGCGTACCCGCCTGCCAACTGACAGCGCCGACAGGCTTACACTTATTAAGATGAATAAATGCTGGATTTCCCCAGACTTCTTTTCTCCACTGGTGGAAAGCAGCGGATCATAAAGATTCTTTTAGCTGCAACAGGAGAAATATGCATTCTCTCTCTAACCCCCAAAAAGGGGAGAAGTAGCTTGGTCTATCCCTTTCGGATCTTACTCCTCCTCCTAAAACAGCATGTCATCACGCTGAACTGACAATTTGTCTGCGGGGCAAAAGGCTCTGTTAAAACCAATTTTTTCAGAGGGTGCCTCCAGGCTCTGTTACAAATTAAGCAACAACGAGCTCGATCTTTAAAAAATGTTTATGGGTTTCACCTGATTTGGGGTAAACCAATTTTTCAGGGGTACACTTGTACTCTTGGTACACCAATTTTTCAGGCCTTCGCCTATACTCTTAGCAAACTAATTTTTCCATGCTTCGCCTATACTCTTGGTAAACAAATTTTTTCAGGTGTTCACCTATACTCTTGGTACACCATTGTTTATGGGGTCCGTCTATACTCTTGCTACAGAAATATTTCAGGGGTCCGTCTTTACTCTTGCTACTGAAAGGTTTGAGGGGTTCGCCTATACTCTTGCTACAGAAATGTTTCTGCCTATACTATTGCTACAGAAATGTTTCAGGTGTCCGCCTATACTCTTGCTACAGAAATGTTTCAGGTGTCCGCCTATACTATTGCTACAGAAAGGTTTGCGTATACTCTTGCTGCAGAAATGTTTCAGGGGTCTGCCTATACACCTGCTACAGAAAGGTTTGAGGGGTTCGCCTTTACTCTTGCTACAGAAATGTTACAGGGGTTCGCCTATACTATTGCAACAGAAATGTTTCAGGGGTTCGCTCATACTGTGGGTGCACAAAGGCTTTCCCATTGCGTTGTTCAGCTATCTGACACATACACAGAATGAATTGGGCAGAAGTGTGAGCAGAGCCCGATGTCCTGGGTGGGGTGAAACTCTGCCTTGTTAGGGCATTCTCTTTTCTTCCTGTTTAATACTGTCCCTGGGTTTCATGCGCTCGCCTATGCTGTGGGTGCTCAAAGGTTTCCCACCGCGGTGTCCAGCTGTCTGGCACAAATACACTGAATGACTTGGGTAGGGTGCTGACGGCTTTCCTATTGCGTTGTTCAGCTATCAGACACATACAAAGAATGAATTGGGCAGAATTGTGGGCAGAGGCCGAGGTCCTAGGCAGAGTGAAACTCTGCCATATTTGGGCACTCTGATTTCTTCATATTTCATACTGTCCCTAGGTTTCAGGGGCTTGCCTCTGCTGTGGGTGCACAAAGGTTTCCCATAGCGGTGTTTTAGTTATCTGGCACAACTACACTGAATGACGTGGGTAGGGTGCAGAGTGCAGACGGCTTTCCCATTGCGTTCTTCAGCTATCTGACACATACACAAAATGAATCGTGTGAGGACACATGGGTTTCCCATAGCTATGTAACTCACGGCACCTTGGGTCACACAAGGTGGAGGCTGGGACCGTGCCTGACCCTGGGCCCACTCACATGCTTCCCACACAGAGGATTGCGGGTCCTACCTCGGTCACGGTTTCTCCGACTTATTATGTCACCTCCTCCTCCTGCGTGGGGTCTGGGGATTAGCGGTGGTCGGCATGTATTATCTCTCGCGTTACAAATTACCACAGTTATCCGAGATGTTGGATTGGCATGTTCACAGGAAGCGTGACTGATTTTATGAGACTTTCACAGGGTCACTGTATACCTGTGGTGGCTGCTTTGGTGACACCTCCTGCTTCAAACCAATCTTTGGTTTCAGAATGCATTGCTGCATTGTGGAGATGTGCAGAAGTACTAGTATCCGAGTCTCCTTTATGCCCACGTTTGTGGCTCCTGACATTTTTGTGACGGAGGTGGCACGGGATTGGAATTATGATCGTACGTCAATTTATCATCAATTCTCATCAGCATTGTGGGCTACCACCCATACTTTCAAAGAGGGTCACTGTCAGGCCCTGCGAACCCTCTGCAGTTATACTTATAAATAGACATGAGAGTGGTGTGGCTATCAAGCCAGCGTGTGGCATGAGGGCAGCTGAACGCTGCGCATGGAAAATTTTGTGTGCGCTGTGGACGCAGGCTCGTGCGGGTGGTTGGACAGCAATTTAACCCAGGAAAAGAAGCAGTGGTGTTACCCGCAGGCAGTGATTGGCCTTGGTTGCAGCTAGTGTGGTGCTTAGCTAAGATGTGCCAGCGCGTGTGCCTTGCTGCTTATGGTCTGTCCCAAGTAAATTGTTAGAGGGGTGACCTCCAGGCTCTTGCCCCCAATTTGGCTTAATAGTGGGACCTGGGAGCCTCAGATGCACCCATGCATGCTGCCCCTATTCGTTTCTGTGGTGTTTTTATGACTTTCTGATGTTTTCAGGTGTTTCACACAACCTCCCCCATGCGGACCATTGGTTAGCTTGAAAAATGCTCAAGCCCCCATTGACTTGAACGGGGTTCGTTACTCGAAACGAGCTCTCGAGCATTACGAAAAGTTCGACTAGAGTAACGAGAATCCGAGCATTTTGGTACTCGCTCATCTCTAATGGAAACCTTCTTTTGTCTAGACGTAGAGGATCCCCCTTGTTACAGTCACCGTATGCGCTATCTTTTCTGGCCAGCCACTTTTATGCAGCGTAGAATCGCCCATCTGAACAAATGCATTGGAATCCAATGCATCAGATGGTCATGATTTCATTGCGGCAAAATTGCTGCAATAAAACGCTCGTATGAAGGCAGCCTTCTGTGTCATTTTTTTGCCTACATGCAGCAGTGGCCTGTGTGAATGGCTAAAAATATGCGAATAACGATCAGGACTCGATTGTGGCAAATCATCATTCATGCTATTATACGGTGCGTACATGTAAAGCTTACGCTGGCTTCACATGGATTTATTTGCATGTGCCTGCAAGCACAGATGCAGTCCAGCAATTGACAGGAAACTCCAAACGCTAAGCAATAACAGCAGTCCAAGGCCAGCTTCACATGAACATATTTATGCAGGCAAAATTTGCATGTGCAATACGCAGTGGATAGAACCCATTGATGTTAATGGGTTTGTTCACATGTACAAAAAAGTTTTGACAACTCAAGAAAATAAAACACACACTTTCTTTGTGTGGCTTTGCACACCAACGGTCCTCATAGAAGTCAAGAGTATCAGCTATAATGTCGGTTATTTACTTTGTAAACTGATGCTGTAAGCGGGTTTCAAAGATGGCGCTGTTCTCCAGCGTTCCCACAATGCCCTGTGCCTTCCCCTTGGGTGCGTGCTCCCGATGACAGCAGAACAAAAAAAGCAGTCTCTTCTGGCCCCGCCCACCTCCATTGAACTCCTCGTCCGTCTTTCCTGGCACTGCAATAAATGCACAACATTAGTACAAAAAAAGTTAAAAACATGCACCTATCCACCCATCCATCTTTGCATCCAAAACTGCACCCAAAATTGCACCAGAACCGCACCCAAAACCGAATAGTGACCCTCCAGAATTGCCCTAGCACAAATAGTAACGCTCCCACAATTGCCCCAGCACAAAGAGTCACCCCCCACAATTGCCCCAGCACAAATAGTGAACCCCCACAATTGCCATAGCACAACTAGTGACTCCCTCACAATTTCCTCAAGCACAAATAGTGACTCCCTCACAATTTCCTCAAGCACAAATAGTGACTCCCTCACAATTTCCTCAAGCACAAATAGTGACCCCCTACAATTGCCCCAGTAGTAATAGTGACCACCAGAAATTGCCCCAGCAGTAATAGTGACCTCCAGAAATTGCCCCACCACTAATAGTGACCCCCAATAATTGCCCCAGCACTAAGAGTGACCCCCAATAATTGCCCCAAGCAGAGATAGTGCCCCCCAATAATTGTCCCAGCAGTAATAGTGACCCCTAATATTTGCCCCAGCAGTGAGAGTGTCCCCCAATAATTGCCCCAGCAGACATAGTGACCCCCAATAATTGCCCCAGCAATAATAGTGACCTCCAATATTTGCTCCAGCAGTGATAGGGACCCCCCAATAATCGCCCCATCAGTAATAGTGACCCCCAATAATTGCCACAGCAATGATAATGACCAGCAATAATTGCCCCCGCAGTAATAGTGTCCCACAATAATTGCCCCAGCTGTAATAGTGACCCCCAATAATTGCCCATCAGTAAGAGTGACCCCAATAATTGCCCCAGCAGTAATACTGACCCCCAATAATTTCCCCAGCAGTAAGAGTGACCCCCAATAGTTGCCCCAGCAGTGATAGTGACCCCCAATAATTGCCTCAGCAGTAATAGTAACTGACAATTTTTGCCCCAACAGTAATAGTGACCCCCAATATTTGCCCCAACAGTAATAGTGACTACCAATTTTTGCCCCAATAGTAATAGTGATCCCCAATAGTTGCCCCAGCAGTAATAGTGACTGCCAATTTTTGCCCCAACAGTAATAGTGACACCCAATATTTGCCCCAGCAGTAATAGTGATACCCAATATTTGCCCCAGCAGTAATAATGACCCCCAATATTTGCCCAGCAGTGATAATGACTCCCAATAGTTGCCCCAGAAGACATAGTGATCCCCAATAATTGCCCCAGCAGTAAGAGTGACCCCAATAATTACTCATGCAGTAATAGTGACCCCAAATATTTGCCCCAGCAGTGATAGTACTTGCATTGCCTTTAAAACCTCTCTGTTTAAAAGTTTATTTCTGCAAGTAAAGTTATACCGGGCCCAAACTGGTCCTGGGGACCAAGTCTCTGTGTTCTTATTCTCCGCCGTGTGGCATACCGGTGTGTAGATCACGAGTGATCAGTACTACTACTCCTCCCATCCCGTTTATTGGAATTCCCTTTCATGGGGTGTCGAAGCTGGCATGCGTTCCTACTCTGGCCTTGGCTGTGTGTCATCCCTCAGGGGCCAGAGTCTGGTAAGTGCCACCGTGGCAAGTCCACACTTATCCCTCCTAGCTGTTCACGTTAGTCAAGTGTCCGGGGTCACTCCTCTGGGGTGTTGAACATATATTTGTGTGCAAAAATTACTAACACTGGTGACTAATTATGCTGGGCCTCCTGTTTAAACATGATGCTGGTATGTCCCCTGCCGATGTGAACAGGGCAGTCAGCAGGGCCAAGTTCAGTAAGAAGCATGGATCCCCTTTCCAGATAACAGTAACTTATATTAATAATAAGCATTTGTGCGTGCTAAACAAAAAACTAATTCAACCAGGGGGATCTGAAAGTGTTAATTTTATTAACTTATTAGTAATGTTAAAAGCGGATGCATTATTAAATAGAATTGCATTGCTCACAAATCTATGATTAGTTATGAACATGATTGCAAAACATACTAGGCTGTGCTGCTACCTTTAATTACTAATGCTGTAACTTTGAATGATGCTTCTGTTGCAAGTTGGGAAGGAACGGCATGCATGACCAATGCCAAAGAAATAATTTCCAGATGCCTGTATAGCAATGCAAGTTATAGAGACCATGAACCGAACTAGACAAAGCAAAGTAATAATAGATTTATCCAGTGCTTCAACTACAGAGACAGCTCCAATGCTCAAGTTCAGTTGCAGCTGCTATGTACTCATAGCAGATCCAGCTACAATGTCCCTATAACAAAGCCAGGCATAGCGTCTCTATAACAGACCAAGCCACAGTGTCCCTATAGCAGAGCCAGCCACAGTGTCCCTTTAACAGAGCCAGCCACAGTGTCCCTTTAACAGAGCCAGCCACAGTGTCCCTTTAACAGAGCCAGCCACAGTGTCCCTATAACAGAGCCAGCCACAGTGTCCCTATAACAGAGCCAACCAAAGTGTCCCTATATAAGCTGGGTTCACACAGGGCGGATTTACCGCGGATTTCTTGCGGTCTTTTTGACGCGGATTTGCCACAACCTAACCGCATCTGCGGCAAATCTGCACCTGATGTCATAATCGTGCTATGGTTTTTACTGCGTATTTTCCAGCGGTTTTACCGCAGTGAACTATGCATGAAAAGTGCTGCGGTAAAAACCGCAGCTTTTTTTAATGAAAGCCGTGTTTTTAAGTGCGGATTTTTGTGCGGATTATAGGCTGGATTCAGACGAACGTATATCACCTCGGTTTTCACGCCCAGCCGATATACGTTGTCTCTCTCTGCAGGGGGGGAGCCTGGAAGAGCCAGGAGTGGTGCTCTGAGCTCCTGCCCCCTCTCTGCCCCTCTGCACTATTTTTACTAGGGAGAGGCGGGACGGGGGCGGTGCTAATTCTCAGAACTTAGACCCGCCCCATCACACCTCCTTTCATTGCAAATAGTGCAGAGGGGCAGAGAGGGGGCGGAAGCTCAGTTCCTGCTCCTGGCTCTTCCACCCCCACCCCCCCCTGCAGATGAGGACACTGTATATGGGCTCGGCGTGAAAACCGAGCCGATATACGGTCGTCTGAATCTACCCTCGTGCAGATCTTGACTTGCCCCCCCCCCCCCCCCCAAAAAAAACCGTTTGCTGTAGTGATGTCATTGGCCCTGCCCACTGTTGTCCTTGGAAGGAAGAGGAAAGGGCTTGTGGCCATTTTGTGTTGCTGTTTCATCAAGAAAGGCATGATGGAAAGAGCTTGCACTCTGCACCTCCGGCGGTCCTACCAGCACAAACTGCTTCTACTGGTAGTCCTGATGCAGAATCAGAAGGGAAAAAAAGGTGAGCTATTTTACCTCTGATTATGTGTGTTTCACTGGCTTATCTAGAAATACCTGTTGCAAATGTTTGTTGTCACAGAGTGCACTTATGCGCGATTAGGGCCTAATCTCTTATTGCCCATTTTCCCTTGCAGGCTCAGCAAGTGTCCCGGCGTCTGTGTCTCCCTCTCTCCCTCCCTCTCAGTGTCCCTATAATAGAGCCAGCTGCAGTGTTCCTATAAGAGTAAGGCTGCCTTCACACAGGGCGGATTTACCGCGGTTTTCTTATTGCGGATTTGCCGCAACCTAACCGCACCTGAGATCACAGGTAGGGATAATTCTCGAAACTTAGCCCTGCCCCCATCCCACCTCCTTTCATTCCAAATAGTGCAGAGGGGTGGGGAGTGGGTGGAGAGGAGGCAGAGGGGCCGGGAGCTTAGTTCCTGCTCCTGGCTCCTCCATCCTTCCCCCTGCAGATGAGGACAACGTATATCAGCTCGGCATGAAAACAGAGCCGATATATGTTCATGTGAATCCAGCCTCAGAATGAGCTCCTCCAGGATGGAATGCACATAGCAAGTGTGCCACTAAATCATGCCTACTAGTCCAGCGTTATAAACGGCTTCTATTGTGCCAAAATTAAAAGATGAGTGTATGACCTTAGTGATACTTTTGCCATTGTGATTATACTAATATTTTTTTTTCCCCCTTCAGCTTTCTTGCCACAGGAGAGAGCTATGCATCCCTGCATCTCCAATTTCAGGTTGGTAAATCAATCATCACCGAAATTGTGAGGTGTACATGCAGCGTCATCTGGCAGAAGTTGCAGCCCATTGTGATGCCTTCACCAACCGAGGAGGCTTGGCACCGTGTCGCAGCAGGCTTTCAAACTGTAGCCAAAATTTCCAAACTGCCTAGGCGCGGTTGATAGCAAACATGTATCTGTGCTTCAGCCAGCACACTCAGGCTCCAAGTTTTATAACTACAAAAAATATTTTTCGGTAGTCCTGATGGCGGTGGCTGATGTCGACGCAAACAAAATTGCAGTGTGCGTCGGCGCCTACAGTAGTACTGGAGATTCTCGGGTGCTGCGAACATCACAGATTGGGATGCAAATTCTCTGAGATGGTGTAACGCTCCCAGCCCCTAGACCTTTGCCGGGAACCACCTATCCAGTCCCCTTTGTGATGGTATCGGATGAGGCTTTTCCTCTAATGCCAAACCTGCTGCACCCATATCCACGAAGTGGACCGAATGCCCGGAAAATGATTTTTAATTATAGGCTGAGCAGGGCACGTTGAGTGTGCCTTTGGGATTATGATTAGTCAGTGGAGAGTTTTAGGCACTACCCTAATGGTAGACCCTAAAACAGTTGAGGACCTTGTCAAGGCATGTTGTATTCTTCACAACTATCTCTGGGAATATTGCCCCGAGATAGATGTTGAAGAACTCGAACCTGCCTTTGACACGGCCATCAACTGGGGTGCTGGTCGCCCTGCTGCTACTGCTGTGCAGATGAGGGACCACCAACTGACTATTTCCTTAGTCCCGAAGGCACCGTGCCATGGCAGTACTCCTGTGTGGGTGGTGTGCAGCCCGAGATGCAGCTTGATCCCCCAGCGACAGACGCCAGAAGAACGCACAAAACTAGTTCAAGAATATGCTTTTTTATTTAGGCAAAATCTGAAACGCTTCATGACATATGATGGTGTCTTCACACCAGCGTGCACTTTTGTACCAAAATAAATTTGTTACTTGTATTACAAAGATCTTGAATGATTTTTTCATCTACCACTTTATTCTACATAGAACTGTTCAAGTTACAAAATCTGGCCTTTAAAGACAATTTTTTCACATCAATGTATTTATAAAGTTTTTGACGATTTACAAATGTACACTAATATTGTACCAAACAACCATGTATGGAAACACAAAAATAAAAAGTGTGCTAAAATACTAAGTGAACAGGCAGCTAATAGGCACTTGTTCACAGTAGTGTTTTTTGGGGTAATGAAAAAGTACTCAAAACTTGTATGTTACACTACAATGATGTACATATACACCAAAATAAAAAAGATGTTCACATTCACCTACACAAGTGGCAACCTCACCCTTTGCGGAGAGCCAGCCAGCTAAAATACTACAGGAACAGGCAGCCATCAGACACTTGTTCAGTGTTTTTTTTTTTTTATATAATAAAAATGTACTCAAAACTTGTATATTGTTACATTACAAAGATCATGTACATCTACACAAAAAAAAAAAAAAGTTTTGCATTGAACTAGAGAACTTGCAACCCCAACCTTGGAAGACAAGCCAGCCAGTTAAAAAACAAAATAAATTAGCACCAACAAGATAAAAAAAAAAAAACAAAAAAAAAAAAACCACACTAACACATTCCATTCTGTTCAGTTTCACCCCAATTGGAGACTTTATATTCTCCACAGCAAATTTGCCTTTGGTCACCAGCAGTAAAACACGACAAAGTGTAGCTTCAAAACACGCAGCACTGAGTTGTGTGCTTTGAATTGACTTTGCTGCACATCTTTCTCTTGAGGACAGCACTCCGTAGTAGGAGGGTGATGGCCGCAAGCTAGAAAGTTAGTCTGGGTTCACACGGGGCCGATTTGCCGCGGGAATTCCGCCCAGAATTTTGACGTGCCAAATCCACCTGCGGGTGCTAATCCCGTGATCAGCTGTAAAGGTGGACGATATTTCTAAAATTACTTGGCCGCATGGGACGGCAAATCCAAAGCAGCAAAGCGGCCAATTAAACATTCTGCGGACGACTTGAGCGTGCCGCAACGCTGCCTTTGACTGTCCTTGCTGCTATGGATTTGCTGTGCCATTAGGGTGATGCTTTGGAGAAATCTTGTCTACATTGGCTAGCTATTCCTGGAATAAGCGGTCACTGGTGCATTTGCCGCAGGTTGCAGTTCCTTACAGATTGTTTGCTTGAAATCAGCCCTGTGTGAACCCAGCAAAGTGATGTAACTGGAGGGGAGGAATCTGTTTGCATTTGTATATAGCAGCAGAGCAGTGAGTATTAGTCTTCAAAAAATACAAGATTTTCCCCAATCTTTCCCATGACCATCAGTGCAGATTACTGGAACACATTGCTATCCCATGCAGTGTCCCAGGAGTCGGCAGCATTAAAAAAAAAAAAAAAAAAATTGTCCACACTGATTGAGTACATGACATTGCAGTGATCCGCATTTTGCTTTTGGAACACTGCAATGTCGTGTAACTCGTGAACAACCCTTCTCAATTTCCAGATTGAGAACTGGGTGGTGGAGAATACAAGACAGAAGAAGTTGGTTGCGTTCTTTGTGGCAAAGGGCTGCTCATCAGGGATATGAAAGAGGGTTGTGAAGTGGAACTGCCTGTCATGCTGTAGCCAGTATCGTGAGAGACATACTGGGTGGGATAGCCAGGTGTCCTAGGAATCCTTTCTTGATGGTCATGGTAAGATTGGGGTGGAGACAAGATTCGTGTGGCCACCAGCAACGCAAAGGCTGAGGTTTTTATGGCCTTAATATAGCAGCAGTCTTCAATAGGCGTGGGTGATGCAAAAACCTCCAGAACTGCATAAGTTACAGGCACAATTGCCCACTGGCGCTTGGCAGTTAACTTGCAAATGCGGGCTGCCAAAGCCGCACCCATAGTATCCCACTGATCCTCAGTGTCAGCACGGCGCAACATTGCAAATGCTTCTTGGGCTGCATCTCGTTGGTTAGTTTTCCGCTGCGGCCGAGCTGCAGCACTTCACCCTGACCGCTCGGAACTGACCTCCCGGTTACTCTCTGCTCTGCTGCTGCGCGACGCAATTTGCTCCACCACTTCTGGGGTTACAGAAGAAGCATCCAAATCATGCATGCTCTGCTGACTGTCGTCCAAGGTTGGGGTACCTTCACAAACTTTAGCATCCTCTGAGACTTGCGACGCCTGAACATTCCTACTGGATCTATTGAAGGAGGAAAAGTTTAGATATAGTAACAAAATCATTAAACACAAGTCAGGCACCAAAGAAGCAAGTAAATTTGGAAATGACCTTACAGGTGCAATTCTCTACTTGTTCGAACAAACGTCAATTCGTCATAATGGGCACATTTATTTTTTGGATGGAGAAGCGCCACTCTTCTCCAAGTCCTTTTCAAGTTTCTTAAATCTGTCCCGAACTGACAGTCAACGATTTTTCACTGCAATAAAGAATGGAGGTAAAATACAAGACCAACAACTATTTATCACATCTTTTGCTGCAATAAAGAATGAAGTTAAAGCAAGCACATCATTGCTACGTGAACAGATGACACAGGAAAACTGGCACAGATCACAATCTACGTACATATCTCAGTTTGAACGGCAGCTGTGGCATTATCCCAATCCGGGTACATTCCAGAGCATACGGCCAGCCAGGCGTCCGCCTTCACAACCCGATCGCTATACCCTTCGTCTGCCAGATCCCAGATTTGGGGCTTGCTCTCAACCTACCAGAAAGAGAAAAGAACATGTAATAGCATTCAATAATTTAGCGCAAGTTAAATGTACAGTGGCTGATGCTGATAATCTCACCAACATCATCAGGCAGGACATGTTTATCCCCATCCGCTAGTACCACGCCATTATAAAATAAAAAAAAAGGGAGGGAAGGTGTGCCAGTCTTGGTTACAATCTCCGAGTGTTGCTGCCTGCCTGCCTCCAATTCTCTTGCGGCCTGGGGATATTGGAGAGGGGGAGGGGGAAAATATGGAGATATTATTAGTCAGGCCACCCTAGTGATAAAACACAACATGCACACGGTGACACAACCTCATGCACCCAAAAAGCAACCCCAAAAAACTTTGGCCGCGCCCATGCACCAGCACACCAGGGAAGAGCACTGCAAAATGGAAAAATCCAAAAGACAAAAGGCCGCGCTAATTGCAAAATCACAACATGCACCTGCAGGAATTATTGCAAAATGGAACCCCAAAAAAAAAAAAACGCAAAAAAAACCACACCCGCTCATGCAAAACAGCACCATTCAGCTGGGGGAGCTTTGCAAAAATGAAAAATGCAAAAAACTAGGCACCCGTGGCCGCTCATTCAAAACAGCACCATTCAGCAGGGGGAGCATTTCAAAATGGGAAAAAAAATCTCTCCCCCCAAAAACTTCAACCATACACAAACCACCATGCATCAAGGGAGACAGAAGGAGGCAAACACAATGCATACTGATATCTTACCTTTTTCAGCCAGGGAGATGTTTGTGGTACTGCCTGTGATGTCGGCAGGGGTGCTGCCAGTGGGGAAGTTTAGGAGCCCCTGGTCCCTGCTTCTTACTTCCCGCTGTCCCACTGGAAATGGCTCCACTCTCCTGCTTCCTCTGCTCTTTAAAATGGCCGCAGAAACATTTCCTGTTTTCTAAACTTTATTGGCTCACTTCTCCTGACAAACAATCTGCTGCGGATCCGCTATCAAAAACCGCAGCAGGAAAAGCAACTGCGGATTTTATAGCGGTTTTAGCTGCGTCCATAGAGGTCTATGGGAAAAAAAAAACGCTGCGGAAAAGTCGAAAAAAAGGACATGCTGCGTCTTGAAAAACTGCACCGTAGTTGCTTTTCCGCACTGCGGCTATGCGGAAAAAAATCCACCCTGTGAGAACAGCTTTTTGACCAAACACATTTGCACTGCAAACGCAGCGGTTTGGCCGCAGTGCGGATATGCAATGCCAAACCGCGGCTAATCCGCGGTAAATACACCCTGTGTGAACCCAGGCTAAGGCTTCTTTCATATGAGCGCATATCGGCCGACTGTTTTCACAGCTGGCCGATATACGCTATGTTGGGAGTAAAAAATCTGGTGAATGGGTGCACAAATCAAAAGTTTTTGCACTCGTTCAATTGGCCTGGTGAGGCTGGCGCAAATGCGCCGAGCTCACCAGGCCATCGTCTATTTCCCTTCACTCCCCATCGCAGGCTCACCTTTTGCTCCTCTCTTGCTGCTCTCTGCTCGTTCTGTGCAATGGGAGTGGGTGGTACGGGGGCGGAGCTAAGTGTTGATCTGCCCTGCCTCCTCCCATTGATGGCTATGGGCAAGGGACAGAGGGAGGGCAGGTGCTTAGCTTTGCCTACACCCCACCCCTTGTCCATAGCCATCAATGGGAGGAGGCGGGTTGGGCTGGTGCTTAGCTCCGCCCCATTCCACCCCCTCCCATTGCACAGAATGAGCGGGGAGGAACAAGAGGTGAGCCTGCATGGGGTGGAGGAGAACAGAGGGAGGGAGTTTAGCAGCGACGCTGATAAACTCCCTGCCACCTACGGCCGCTGCCATAGGCTCCCATATCAGCCCATGCAGCGGCTGACGTATTCCGGACCAAAAGATAGTTCCAGGACAATCTTTTGGGCCCGACTTTAAAACGCCCGGCGCTATATTGGCTAGGCCGGGTGTTTTTACCTCTCAGAAATACGCCCATGTGATCTGATACATTGGAATCTAATACATCAGATCACAAAGCATATATGGCGGCCGTGAAAACGGCCGGCCGATATGCACTCATATGAAAGAAGTCTTACATAGTAACATAGTGTTGCAGCTGTTCTGGGGTCTTCGTCTTGTTTTTAGGCCGGACCAGGGTTTATCAGTGGCTCTGCCTTTCCCGGAGCTGAGGGGCGTGGTGTTTGGGTGAGTGATGTCAGTCCTCACCTGCCTCTGAGCGGCCCTGCCCTACATAAGCTATGATAGAATTGACCTTCCTACTGGTCAATTTCATTTACTTCTGGATTGCTGGTGAGTAGCAATTTCAGGCTCTACAGCGCCAGTCTTTGCTACAGATGCCTGAGCCGGCTAAGTACTGCTGTTTATTTCTGTGCACTGCTCCTCATGTGTTCAGGGCTCCCTTGTAAGGATTTGTAGTGGCCTAGGTATGAGTCTGTGACTGTTGGAAGTGATTGGCCTGGTGACTAGGCAGGTCTCTCTCCTGGGACAGGGGTTTGCAAGGAAAGGATTTCCCTTAGTTTATTTTCTATTTATGTTGTATGGTTGTGTTGCACACAGTTGTGCTTATTTGTGTATGTTGCACGTCCGGTCAGGACGCAACACATAGTCTCCCCTCAGCCTAACGTACTATGTCTGTCCAGTTCAGCCTGTTTCCACTTGCCCTTATTGATCCAGAGGAAGGCAAAAAAAAACCCCAATGAAACAAAAGCTAACTTAGCCCATTTGGGGTGAAAAATTCCTTCTTGACACTATATACTGGCAGTCAAAATCGCTGGATCAGGATTTTCCTACCTGACCCTAAGACCCTGATCAACAACCCTGCTGGTAATTTAATGAACCTATCTGAAAGTTCCCATAGGAAATTATGGGTTCTACTAGGTGTGTGTGTGTGTTTTTTCTCCATACCAGGAGATCAGTAACCACAATTCCAGCAGAGGTAGGACTGCCAGGCTCCTTGACATGGGGCTACATAGCAGGTGCTAATGTGGTAGCTATGCCATTACTTTGGTACTTTTACATGCCTTTTCTCTTCTGATCAGGTGGTGTGCTAGCCATGCCACCAAGGAGCTTGAACAAGCAATGCAGTATTAACCCCTTCCTGCTCCAGAATGTACATTTACATCCTGGAGCATCAGGGTATGTATGCAGAGTGGTCGCTCCGTGACCTCTCTGCATAGAGCACGGGTGTCAGCTGTTTACTACAGCTGACACCCGCGGACAATAGCTGCAATCGGCCGATCGCAGCTATTAAGCCTCTAAATGCTGAGCCATGCAGGTGTCATGGCTGCCGGGGGCCTTCTGAAAGGCCCCAGGGCTGCCTTGAGAGACTGCCTATCAAGCCATCCCCGTGGGGTGGCTTGATAGGCTGCCTGTAAGAATGCATTAATGCTATAGCTTTACGTCATACTGCAGGAGCGATCAAAGCATTGCATGTTGTAAAAGTCTAATCTATTAAAGTAGCACATTATTTACCCTGCACAGTGAACTTCATCTGAAAAAAAAAATAGAGTGCCAGAAATGCACTTTTTCAGTCACCCAGTCTCCCAGAAAAAACGCAATAAAAAGCGATCAAAAAGTCTGTGTATTCCGAACTAGTACTAATGGAAAATACAGGACATCTCCCAAAAATTGAGCCCTCGCTGAACTACGTCGACGGAAAAATAAAAGTTGTTGCGCGCTTAAGATGACAGCAGAAAATAACTGAAAAAATTAAATGTCTTTGAAAAAAATAGTATAGTTAAAAAAAAACTATGCAACTTTGGTATCATAGCAATCGTACTGACTCGTAGAATAAAGTTATCATGTCGCTTTTGTTGCCGTAGAAACAAGACACACTGAAAGAATCTGGAATGTTGTCTTTTTTTTTTTCTCCACTTAGAATTTAAAAAAAAATAATTTTCAGTACATTATATGGCACTTTAAATAGCACCATTAAAAACTCCAACTCATCTTGCAAAAAACAAGCCCTCAAACAGCGACGTTGATGGTTAATAAAGGAGTTATTTTTTTTAAAGAGGGGAGGAAAAAACTAAAATGTGGGGGGAAGGGGCTGTCTTATTAAGGAGTTCAAAGGGTTATGCATCCTTTTTAATTTCCTATCTGACTGTGCAGATTCAGACTCCCTTCTGGTTGTGTTCTGACAAGAAATCCATGTGGTACTAAGGCCTCCATTGTTGGTTACATCATAGGAGAGCAATAGGCGTCAGCTCATTAAAATAATTAAGCAAGGCCCTCTTTCTTTCACGACCAATGCAGTGATAGAAGGTAACTGGAAGTGGTGGGTCCAACTCTGTGTTCAGGTAAGACCCTAGATAACCCTTTTATGGGGAGGTGGGGGCATCTCTAGTGGGGCTCTAGCCACTCCTTCTACACTTTCAACACCACTCCCATTTTTAGTCCCCACTCCCTTTTTTTTCTGTGCCTCAACACATCGATTTTTTTTTTTTTTTTTTTTTTTTTTTTTTTTTCCCCCTCCTTGACTGTATTAAATCTACCTAAGGGCAGAAAAACGTACATTTTTAATCCAGTGTCATTGCATTTTTATAATTTTAGACATACAATATTTTTTTCCATCTATATTCAGCAATAATTACCATCAGTAGATATCCATCATTGAAGGGGAAATGCTGCCAAAATGATCTGATAACTCTGACAGAAAATTGCTGAGTCTTATCTCAGACCACTAATTTCCAGAATACTGGGGCTCTATAAGGGCGAGCACCCACTGGCGTTTTTTTACCTGCGTTTTGCGTTTTGCGTTTTCCTGCACAGGCATAGAGATAACATGTGTTCCTGTCCACTGGCGTTTTTTTTGCGTTGCGTTTGCGTTTTTAACATAGGAACTGTCAGTTGCATATGTGTCCTTATTTTTCTCCTAATGCACCCATGAAAGTCAATGAAAATTAATGGAAACGCTGCGAAAACGCCGTGAAAAACGCGCGGAAAAATCGTGGGAAACGCGGCGAAAACGCTGCGTTTTTTTCCCGCGGAAAACGCAAACGCCAGTGGGTGCTCGCCCTAAGGCTGTATTCCCATGGCTGATTTCCCTTCTCCCTGTATGATTTTTGGACTGAGATTTTGGCTGAAATCCCACATAAATGGAACACATCTATGTGACAGTCTGAATTAAAAAAAAAAAAAAAATGTAGCATGCCTTACTTTGGTCCAATTTTCAGACCGGAATTGTGTGAGTGTCACAAACTTTTTTACGACCCTGTGAGTTCAGCCTAAAGTGTTCAGACCCCTTTGATACTTAACAGAGATTTCTCCAAGTAAATATACAGCATTTTTTTTAACAATATTTTTATTCGCATATCAAATTTGAGAATGAGAATCTTACATAGAAAGCCATCGGTGTTGATTACATTTCTGAGTTGTACTATACAAGTAAACATGTACAATTAGTGTCTTTAGACATTAGATACAGCTGTGAGACAACGATTATCAATTCAAAAAAAAAATTGACATTCCTTACAGATTTAGCTGAAGGGTACATTTCACGTTGGCCATCCCAACCTCTTGTGAGCAGTATGGGCCGAGTGTAAGGACCATCTCTTAGAACATGGTGGCAATTGGAGCAAAAGGTCTTCATTTTTTTTTTATATATATATATGACTTAGACCACGAGTTTAATCTTATTGGAGCTTTGAAGAGGGTTAAGCGCTCATCCAATTACTGTCTTGAATCTTATGTCTAGAGTTCTTAAACTGAACCGTTGAGTCTCAGAACCTTATGACTTGTAAGTCGACACTGTATCTAAATAAGAATGTTGAAACATTAATGGTCCGTGAAGTTCAGTGTTAGTTGCCCACGTCGGGGCTATCAACTCTTACATCAAATATATAGGGTTTGTTGTAGGTCCCCTGTCCCAAACCGTCCGTGGCTTGCTTCACAGCAATGTACTGTCTATGCAAAAATGCTAGCTGAGAAAAAGTAAAATAAAGAAAAATGTAAAAGAAACCAGGTCAATAAAAGTTAGAACTAAAACTAGGTCAACGAGAGGGTCATCGGAAAAAATCTTATTGTGTGAGTTTGAAGTATCACAGTGGTGAAAGTGAAATGGGCTAATTTATGTGGTGTGTACCCTTATATGTGTCAGCCATGGTGTCCAGGTTTCAAGAAAAGTGGTTCTGGATCCAGCTTCCCATGCAGCCAATTCCTCAAATCTATATATTTGTGATACCTTGTCTCTCCAAATCAATACTGTAGGTATTTGTTTTTCTTTCCAAAAACGAGGAATAAGGAGTTTTGCTGCTGCGATCAAAGTGGTAGGGAGGCATGTTTTTGAGGCATAAACTGTTTTGAAGGTTTCCAGAGCAGAACCTCCTCGGGAGAAAATGAAAAGGAGGCTCCACAGATTTTATTTATTCATTCCGTTATTGCCTGCCAATAGGGTTTAATGTTTGGATAGTTCCACCATATGTGTAATAGGTTGCCCCTCTCTGAATCGCATCTCCAACAAGTATCCGCCTGTGAAAGGTTAGTCTTATGAAGTGAAACTGGGGTTTTATACCATTGGGTGAGTAATTTATACGAGTTCTCTTGAATGCGGACACACTTGGAGAAACCGTGGGAATTATTCAATATTCTCTTAATATCATCTTTATTAAATGTGACCCCCAATTCCCTTTCCCACATCCTGAGGAACCATGGTTTATCAGAGGATGCACCCAGTAGTAAGCCTCTGTAAAGATGTGTCATAAGCTTTCGCGGCTTCTCAGGAAGGGAGAGGTAAGTTTCAAACCACAGAGGATCTCTCAGATCGGTTCGGTATCTCACCTGAAATTTTTTGAGTGTGGAGTATATGTTCAGGGTTTCCAGAAAATTCAAAGAATTCCCTGGCAGCAATGACTCAATGTGAGAAGGGTTGTCAATTTTGGCTCCTTTAATAATATCATGAACTGTCAGTGAATTGAGCTTTGTCCATGGGTTCACTGTTTTTTGTATCTTGTTGGCTAAGATAGAGGGAACTAAAGATGCAGGTGTCTTTGGTGCTAAACTGTGGTAGTCCCTACTACCGGATCTAAGAGCATATAACTTTGATTGTGCCCCTTTTAGTTGGACTTAGTGCTTGTGTTCTACATAAGGAGTTGTTACTTGTCCATAGGAGGTATTGCCCTACTTGATCTATTAAGGTCCTTTCTAGTGGTCCACTAAGAAAATCCATCTGGATATATGTATTGCCTTGTAATATAAAAGGGTATTTGGGAGACCAAAGCCTCCCTGTGGATTTTTTTTTGTGTTAAATAGGAGAATGCTATCTGTGCCTCTTGTTTGTTCCAAATGACTTTCCTGAAAATCTGATGTAGGCTAGAAAAGAACTGGCCAGGTACTTTTATTGGGACTGTTTGTAAAGTGTATAATTGGAGAAAAGGGCAATTTGCTTTGAAAAGAGAAGGGTCAGAAGTTAAGGTGACGCCTAAGTATTTAATGCTAGATGCCAGCCATTTAAAGGGGTATTCTTTTTTAATGTGCTTGACTGTGTGAATTGGAGTTGAGATATTTAATGCTTCGGATTTCTCGTAATTAACTTTAAAGTTTGAAATTTTGCCAAATTGTTCAAAGATCTCCAGTATTGCAGAGAAGGCCTCGCCTGGGTTGGTCATGAGTATTAGGAGGTCGTCCGCGAATGCTGCTGTAGTATGTGTAAGATTCCCAATCCTTAGCCCCTTTATATCTGGGTGTTGTCTGATTCATTGTAGTAGTGTCTTCATGACTAAAACAAAAAGGGTGGGAGAGAGTGGGCAACCCTGTCTGGTCCCATTTGTAATAAGGAAGGGGTCTGAGAGGGTTCCATTTACATGGATTCTGGCAGAGGGCTTTGAATACAGTGTGAATATTGCGGTTATAAATTGGGTAGGGAAGCCAAACTTCATCAGAGCATTTTCCATAAAGTCCCAACTCACTCTGTCAAAAGCCTTTTTGGCATCTGTTCCTAGTAGGACCAGTGGTATTTTGTTATGTTTAGCGTAGTGAATAGCTTTGATAATGCGAGATGTGTTGAGCTTCCCCTCCCTGCCTGTCACAAATCCCACCTGGTCAGGGTGAATTAATTTAGTGAGTAGAGGTGATATACGTTGGGCCAGACGTTTTGCCCAGATTTTAAGGTCCACATTTCGCAGGGATATAGGTCTATAGTTGCTACACTGTTCTGGGTCTTTCCCTTCTTTCGGAATCAAAGTGACGAATGCTTCAAGAGCTTGTTTGGGGAGATTTGCGCCTGACAGAAGTGAGTTGCACCAATTTGAGGGCTGGAAGGAATTGTTTAGAAAAGGTCTTCTAGTATAAAATTGGCAAACCATCTGGTCCCGAGCTTTTCCCGTTGGGAATAGATGTGAGAATTTTTTCAACCTCAGAGGTGGTAAACAGATTTAGTAAGTTGGATTTGTCATCCTCAGATAGGTTAGGGAATCTAAGGGTCTCCATGAAGGCTTGCGTTATATTGTTAGATTGCTTGTTTCTCTTATTTTGGGTGTTATTAGTAAGGTTGTATAGGTTATTATAAAATTTTTCAAACTCTATAGCAATTTTGGTTGTGGATCCTACAGTGTCGCCCGATGACGTTTTTATTTTGTGTATGAATGCTTTTTCTTTTTGCTTCTTAATGAGGTTTGACAGTTTTTGATCCTTTGTCACCGTGCATATATATTTTATACTTGGCAAAAAGAAGGGTCTTTGCTGCTCTTATGTTAAGGACATATATATATATATATATTTGAAAATCAGTTTTTATTTGATTTTTGTTGCATTATATAAACATACATGTAACTTGGCATATATAGATCAGTTTTATGCCTAGTCCTACTGGGCTAGGAGCAGTATAAGAGCCGTAACAAATAACTATGAGAAAACATATAGTTTAGTTTTTAGCACCAACTTGTACCCTTACACCGGGTATTACATTATCTCTCCTATATAGTTCTTGGTGTATGGTAGACTAATAGACAAGACAGTGGGGTGGGGGGTTGTGGATGTGGGGTGGACAGGGGGAGGGTAGAAGATGTGGGAGGGGTGAGGTGATTGGCATCCGAGGTTGCCCAGGTGTTTGACCCACGAGACTCAGTGTTTCCTGTCTATATTCTTGGTGCGGTGATCAAGTCCTCTCCTCTGTACATCAATCATCTCCAGAGGCGTATTCTAGGCTTGTTTGCTTATGTTAGGTCATATTTATGTGTATGGGGTACCCCCCAATAGGGGGGACCGCTGAGAAGGTACGGCACGAACCACCGTCATATATCCTGCTGTTAAGGACATTTTTGAGTTTGTCTCTAAGGTTCTTCAATTCCTGAAGGGTCTCGTTCTTTAATAAGTGTTTATGAATTTTTTTTCTAGGCTAGAGATCTGTGCTAGCAGTGAATCAACCTCCTTCTTTGTTTCTTTACCCTCGAGCCTAAAGCTATAAGTTCTCCTCTGATAAAAGCTTTATGAGCTTCCCAAAGGATTGGTGTGGAGATGTCTGGTGTATCATTTATCTTAAAGAATTCTGATAATATAGAGCAATGCTCTTTGTCGCTTATCAAAGTGCAGTTTAGACACCAAGTCCATTCTCTAATGGGGAGATTGTGCAGAGTGATTGAAACCGAGATTGGTGCATGATCTGAAATTGTGATCGGGCCTATATCTGCTTCATTTATGCACTGGATGTGCTTACCAAACACTAGGATGTAATCAATTCTATGAAAGGTCTTGTGCATGTGGGAAAAGTACGTATATTCCCTGTTTTCAGGATGTAATACTCTCCATGTGCCTTGTAAATTCAGCTCAGATAGAGCGCTCTTAAGTCTACGGGTCTGCTTATATGGAATCAAAGGCAAAGTTGATGCAGTGTCTTTGGAAGGGTCCAATACTAGATTAAAATCTCCCCCCACTACTACCAGTCCCTCCGCAAAGTCTGCGAATCTTGTTAAAATGCAGATGAGCCACGGGACCTGATTTCTGTTGGGGGCATATAGATTGGCGAGAGACACTTTACTGTTAGCGATCATGCCCTTGATGAAAATGCATCTGCCATCAGGGTCTATTTCTTGAAGTGTTGGGACAAATGGAATATTTTTCCCTATAGCAATAGACACTTCTCTTGAAGCAGAAGAATATGTACTATGGAACCATTGATTGTATATATAGGAGGGGAGCTTGGGTATGTGGTTTAGCCGTATGTGAGTCTCTTGTAGGAACACCAGTTCAGATTTTATTTTTTTTAAAAGGCAAAATATTTGACATCTTTTTTTAGGGAGTATTCATCCCCCTTACATTGAAGGATGTATATCTAATATTAGCCATGACATATATTGTTTTTTTATTTTATTTTTTATTTTTTTAAGGATCTGAGTCCTACTTGTGACGCTTCTAATATTTGACAGCTCATCTCGTTGACCAAAAGGGAACTATTTACAATGCTCGCCACATTTTGTGCTGAGATTAACATCTTAAGGAAACCCAGATGGGGAGTGTGCCAGTGAATATTGGACAAACCCCCTGGCACCCAAGGTAATCTGGGAAAGCCAAAGGTTTGCCCATGGCGACACTCTCCACCTGTGTTTGGAGGGGTGGTCGGATGCACTCCATGAGTTTTGAGTAGACCACCGAGACTTTTATAATAGAAAGTTTGTATCTATTATGGGCTTTGTAGAAGGTAAGTTGTAAAAGTATGTAACAATTTTTAAACATTTCCAAACTTTATCAAACACGGACCAAAGCATATGTCCTCCTATGCCCCCTTTTGGGGCTGACACGGTCTCTTTGAAACATTTTGTCCCACTGGCTGGGGGCCCCATCCATCCCGCCTCTCTACAAAGGGCTGGGGGGTATGCAAGTTAAACTGGGGGCCACAAACCAGCGGGAGGGCAAGTAGATGTTTGTCTTGTTTAATGTCCTGCTTTTTCCCGAGCCTGTAGTGTTGATGTAAGAGGCAGGCTTTAACTCACAAGTCTGATACATCCAGCGACACTGTTCACCATTGTTCCCTCTTCTGTAAGATCCTTTCCATGAATGTAGGCCAACTCTTTCCTCCTAGATATTGGGAGAGAAAAGGGGGGGGGGGGGGGAAAGCATTGTCCATGGAAAAGAGCCATCTTGATGGGATGTCCTGTCCATTAAATATGGAGACATTATGCTAGTTGTTCAGGTGTTTATTGTTTCTAGATGGTCTAAACTTGGAGCTAATCTTCCAGTTCTCAAGTTTTGTGAGTTGGGGCATTGGTTGATGACTCTGGACTGGCAGCCAAGAGGGGATGTCCATTGAAGGAATGTCCATCTTTTTCCATGCCCCCTTCAGGTCTTCCGGGGTTCTAATGGTTTGTTGTCCCTCTTTAAATGTAGCCAGGCCGAAGGGGAACAACCATTTACCTGGGAGTCTTTTTGCCCTCATGGCATCTGTGAGAGGCTTCAATATGCGCCTTTTAGCTAGTGTGCTTGGTGCTATATCTTGGAAGAGCAGTAATTTGTTTTCAAATAGAATTTCCTGGAGTTCGCGTGTTTTCTGAAGGATAGCTGCAGTATCTACATAACTGAGTAGCCCGCATATAACATCCCGTGGGGGGGGGGGGGGGGTGAAGGGGCAGGTCTAGGGCGGAGAGCTCTGGGTATAAGTTCAATGGTGATATTTCCCACTCTCATCTCCTAGCAGAGTTTTGAATATTTGTACGGCCGTTGGCTTAAGGGCTTCCGCTGCTGTGGATTCCGGGAGGCCTCTACATCTGATATTTTTCCTCCTACTCCTATTTTCCTGATCCTCAGTCAGAAGGAGGGCTTGATTTAGGTGATCTTGTTGAGCCAGGAAATTGTTTTGTAATGCCCCACTATGTTGATATATCTCTTGTTGGGATTTCTCTAATTCCTCCACCCTGCAGCCTGTGTTTTCACATCTGTTTTAATATCGGCAAGTTCCTGCATAACTGGGGAAAGGGACTGGGACAGAATTTTCTTGATGAAAGAACGAGAAATTGGGCCCCTATCCTGGTCCTCCTCTTGGTCAGAGTTAGCGGATGCACATTCTTTATCTGACTCAGCTGATTCTTGGTTAGACGGGGTTTCATGTGCCATTTTAGATTTATGTGCAGCAGGGGAATTGCAGCACTTCTGTGTAGTGACAGCACTCTATGCTCCCGGGGCTTCAGTGCAGTGCAGGGGATAACGGACACCACCTCTAGCCTCCTTACCTCTGCCTGATGTCAGTGCCCGGACAGGAGGCTCAGTTTCTCCCTCGGTAAGTGGCCTCTCCTATCCGCAGCCCCAGCGCTTGCCACACAGCTTGTTTTCAGCTTTTTCTTTTGCAGTCTGCCCTGCCTCCTCCAAAATCCAGCCCCCGGCCCCCTGCTATGCTGGGCCCACAGAGCTGTGGGTGTTCTGAGCAGCCGGGGAAGGTTGTAAGACTCTCTCCCTGTAGCTTGGCAAACTCTGGAGATCTTCTTACTTATCCTCAGTAGTAATCAGAGCCTGGGACACCTAAATATCAAGTTCCAGAGAGTCCAGTTGAGGTGCTCGTTCCCTGCACACACGACCTCGTTGCAGGCTTAGCCACGCCCCCAATATACAGCATTTTGAGCAAACTGAAGTTGCTTTAAAAATCCTGTTAACCATTGAACATATACTTTGACAGTAAGAATATAATTTTATTTTACATGCAGGATTCTTGTGTGAAGCATCTGAAGGACATTAATACTGAGACCAGAACATCATGGAGATTCCTTTCACCAGTCAGCAAACTTACATAGATGACTTCAGCGCTTCCGATTACTTTAAGACGTATTATGTAGATGGGGAAGGAATTCTTGGAGAATGGACAAACTTTGTCTTACAGAACCTTCATGAAACATTTACTGCAGGTAAATGATACAATAATGGGTCGGTTATTACATGAATGTCATTATACCACAAACCATACAACTGCTACAGTTTCATCACTATTACTATTGAGAGATTGACAAACTGTATCCAGTAATGAAATGTCCTGTCAGAGGTGTAACATGAAGCTCCTGGGATCTAATGCAAAATCTGTTATTTGTTGTACTGGTGTCGTCATATATGTTGCTCCAGGGTCAACTGCAACTCCTATAGTCATGTGGCAGCTCCTTGAATGCACTACAGCACTGGCATAACTATAGGGGATGCAGTTGCACCCGGGCCCAGGAGCCTTAGGGGCCCACAAGGCCTCTCCTCCCCATATAGGGAGCCCAGTACTATAAATAAACCTTTATAGTTGGAGGGGGGAGAGATAAACCTTTGCACAGGGGCACATGAGCATTTAGCTACGTCCCTGCAGTAGAGTACACATAATAGATTAAGACAGGTAGCCAGTGCTGTTAAAAGGAACTTGTCTGCTTTCAGATTTATAAACTTAGCTTATGGCTGCAAATAGTTAACTCACTGTGGGGATGTAAGTTTTTTATACTTGCCTTCTATGCTGTTACCCTGTTTTCAACATTGAAAACCCCTCTCTGAATGCACTGGACTTTATGACATTTGCTAAGTAGTCCTCCCATTCTATGCATTAATTGGGAAGACTACTTGTGGCACACCTCAATGTATTGAGTACAATAGGGGAATGGTGAGGAAAGTGTAAAAAAAAAAAATCCTTGGACTCAGCAATTCAGTTACTTTGTGTCCATAAGCTTAGCTTATGAGCTCAAAGTAGCTGACAACTTCTTTGACTGGTTTTATAAAATACTGCTGTTATGGGAGTACTGTTGATGGTCATATAATGGGAGCAATTTGGCTGTGGTAGGCAGTGTAAGGCCGGCTTCATTCAGATGAAAATCAAGAGATTTGTGTGTCGTGAGATGCACAAATATGAACTCCACGGGCGTACCTAAAGACTCAGGGGCCCGGATACAAAAATTCAGCTCAGTGCAGCATGACCAGCTGGTAATGCACTGAATATGTATATGGCG
Organism: Eleutherodactylus coqui; assembly: GCF_035609145.1. Classification (NCBI taxonomy): domain Eukaryota; kingdom Metazoa; phylum Chordata; class Amphibia; order Anura; family Eleutherodactylidae; genus Eleutherodactylus; species Eleutherodactylus coqui. Next base: position 68,208,692 of record NC_089842.1, read on the forward strand.
GCCTCTGGGCCCCCTCACCGTAGGTGCCGCATCGCCATTGTGACCACAAACGGTATGCCTATGCTTTAAAGAGAACCTGTATAGTAAGTAGTCCTATCAGTGATTGGCCGCTATGTATGACTGTGCATACAGAAATGGTTGTGAATCAGTGATCGGACCGCCCTCTGGACCTCTAAACTGAGAACGAGTGAGTGTAGAGGTAAAGGAATTAAGTACAAGTTCTACTGAATCTTTCAAAAACTTCATCAATCTTCTCTGCTACATAACGTCTTGTCTGCAGCTTGGACAGCAGCACTCCTGCTCCATTGGCCACTTTTGGCTCCTTTCAGCAGCTGAAGTCAGCCCCGTAGAGTGCTAATAATGCCAGAAGGAGCCAAAAAAGGCCAATGAAGCACAAGTGCTCCAGCGTGAAAGGGCAAGTACTCATTAAGAACCCCTGGTTGAATTGATGGATAAATGGCTACAGTTTAGCATGCGCAAACAGTAATCATACAAGTTATAGCAGTGGTAAAACTACATCTAGGTCTACTGTAGCACAATGCTTTGGATGTATACAAGGATTTTTACAATGCAAGCCAGTGGATTTCCCTCCCTCCCTCCGGCACAATAAGGAAGATAAGCAACTCTACAGAAAGTCCACCCACAGAGAATGGGTGACTGCACAGAGCTTCTAAACTTATAACCCACCTCTAACTTGTTCTAGACCAACCTGGAATTGGAAGATTTTCCAAGTAAGGCTAAATTCACTCTAACTCCACCTCTATTCACTGAATATCACTGCTGTATGACAGCACAGAAGAATTAATTGTCCTGTGTAAAGACCCTTAGGCCTCTTTCACATGGGCGTCATTTTAACACAGAAAAACATTGCATCTAAAAACTAATGGTTTCCTATGGGTTTTTTTGCAGACAAACAAACAATTTTTTTTTTTTTTTTTTTTTTTTTTTGACATGACAAAAAAATTGTGCATCAAAAAATACCCCAATGGGCTTTTTTAAACACCAATATTTCTCACGTCAAAAGATACGGCTTGCCCAATCTTTTGACAACACAATGCAGGAGGCTCCAATAGATTCCTATGGAAGTCTTGTGTGAGCTGTCCAACAGAGGGAGGAGGAGCGGCTTACTTGTGAATACTAGCCGTGACATGCTCACCGCTAGTATTTGTTTACGCGATTTAACACTCAGATAGCCAGCCTGAAACATCACACATGTGAACGAGCCCTTAGACTGCTTCTTAATAGGATTGTTTGTCCACTGGCTGTGCTTTGTAATGCAGCTGATCCACAGTAGGGCCATAAACTGTAGTACCAAACTGAGCAAGTTTCAAGTGGAGTTTGCTACCTTTTAGGTGTCTGTATCGAAGTATTCCTAATGTTGCTTTTTCTCTGACCTCCAATATTGCAAGTCTTTTCCTATATTCTAAGGTGGAGTAAAAGGAGATACTCTGCTTGATTTTGGAGCTGGACCCACCATTTATCACCTTCTCTCAGCTTGTGAAGTATTTGATAAAATCATCACTTCCGATTTCCTTGAGCAAAACCGAGATGCATTGCAAAAATGGCTGAAGAAGGATCCTGGTGCTCTTGACTGGACTGCAGTTATAAAAGCTGTGTGTGAGCTGGAAGGAAACAGGTATTAAAGCAGTTATTTTACATGTCTGTGATAACCTGATATTTTGCAACTAATGGCAGTAAATTATGGCTTATTCCCATCTCTGCCATAAGCTCCGTTTGCAGCCTCTCATGCAGATCTGTCTGAAAATCCCAGGCTTAGGGCTTATTCCTACGAGTGTATATCGGCCTGCGTTTCCACAGCCGGACGATATATGCTTCCATCTAAACGGGTCCCTCCCTCCCACTCACATGCTCTGTGCCTTTCTCATCCACTCCTGCTTACAATGGGAGGGGGCAGAGATGAGCTCCACTCTGTCCCACCCACTGCTATTGCTGGCTATGGACAATGGGAGCCGGCCGGAGCTTAGCTCTGCCCCACCCCACCCACTTCCATTGCAAACCACTCAAAGGGGAGAAGAGAAGCAGAGAGACCATGAGTAGGAGGGACAGTGTATATCGGTCGGGTGTGATACACACACATCTGAATAAACCCTTAAAGAGGTTTTCCAGGCAAAAAAGACTGATGACCAACCCTCAGGTCAGGTCATCAATAGTTTATCACCTGTGGTCTGCCACTTATGATCCCGTCTGATCAGGTGCTTGCTGTCAGTGCCGCTACACAATGGGGTTGGAGCTGAAGCACATCATTCCAACCTCTGATTTCAATAACTGTTGTGCCAGCCACTACAGGGTTTGGAGCCATGGATTCCACTCACACCCCTGTGTATCACAGTACTGACAGAGGGCAGCCACTCAGCTGATAGACCAGGATCCCAGCCGATCATAGGGATAGGACATCAATAGTAATTTTTTGCATGGAAGAACCCTTTAATTGCACATGCTGCAGGGCATATCGGAAGTCAGGCAGACCCCATATTAGTCAATGGGGTCCACCTGAGATTCTTAGCAGGATCTGTCCTATAACAGAATGGAGAGCAAAACGGTGTGAATGAGACCTAGATTACTCTGTATATGTATCTCAGGTAGAGATGAGTGAGTATACTCGTTTCGAGTATTTACTCGATCGAGCACCACGATTTTCGAGTACTTCAGTACCCGGGGGAAAAGATTCGGGGGGGCGGGGGAAGGCGTCGCGTAGCGGGGGGGTAGCAGTGAGGAACGGGGGAGCCCTCTCCCCCATTAACCCCCCCCCCCCCCCACTCTTCGCTGCAACCCCCCCACTCACCCACGGCGCCCCCCCCCCCCCCAAATCTTTTCGCCCGAGTACGGAAGTACTCGAAAATCGCGGTGCTCGGGCAAAAAAAGGGGCGTGGCCGAGTAGGCTCACTCATCTCCAATCTCAAGGCTCTTTCACATGGGTGCTGTAATTCTCGGCCGGCTGAAAATCTTATTAATGAGCGACAGCTGTGATCAAGTCACAGCTGTATCTCCTATTTATGCGCCCGTTCAGACAGCCCTCAGTGCGGCAAGCATGCGCCAAGCCTGGGATACAGTTGAGTGGAGGGAGAGAGTTAGGGCTCCCACACTTGCGATTGCATTTTTTGTTAATGCGATTGTCAATGGGACTTTCTAATGTTAAAAACGCAACACAATGCACCAAAAACGCAGTTGCGTGCGTTGGGTTTTTTTTACAATAGAAAGTCCCATTGACAATTGTGTTAACAAAAAAACGCAATCTCAGTGTGTGGGAGCCCTTAAGGGGATAGGGGGAGATGCTGCTAAGCTCCCTTCCACCTCCCTTTGCCGGCAGCTCTCATACGTTCCCATAGGAGTCTATGGGACTGGCCGCCATATTCCAGCCCAAAAGATAGGTCCTTAACTATATATTTTTTTTTGGCGTAAAAGCAGCCGACCGACTGTATGCTTCTCCCCGCCCGCCCAAATCATCAGTCATGATTAGAGTTCACATTTTGTGTGATTCTCAGCCATGTGGAAACCAGTCTAAAAAAAGAAACTGTTAAACGCAGAGCCCATCCTGAAAGGACGGATAGCGTCAGGTGATCGGTTCTCTGTCCATCTAAGCTCACCTGCACTGTTAACCCATGTGATAGAGCAGAAGATAAGACCAGCACTGATGTGCCGTAAAGAAAGGCATTCTTATTACATTATCTCCTACCAATGACAGTCCAAAGAGGTGAACAACTTTATATGGCACTGAGACAGGATAGATGAGTAACCATTATATCTATGTAAATAGGAGATGAAACAAGGGCTCCTTCCACCTATTGGAAGCAGATTTTCTATAGAGGTGCATTTAGGCACAAAGATGATCGCTTAAAAGATGGCTTTTGAGGGTTCATTTTGCATAACCTACTAATGGGACTTGAAACTGGGATAAGATAGTCAGCAGGGCTATACAGTTGGCCCTACTGAGTTGAGGACATAACTTTCTCTTTAATAATATGGAGTTAAATAACATTTCTGTATGTTTTAGGGAGAATTGGGAGAAAAAGGCTGAAAAACTCCGTAGTAAAGTGAAGGAGGTCCTGAAATGTGATGCTCTGAAAAGTAACCCTTTCGAACCTGTTGTTCTGCAACCTGCTGACTGCCTACTTACCTGCCTCTGCCTTGAAGCGCCTTGTGAAGACATAAAGTCATTCTGTAATGTTCTGAAAAATTTCAAGGCTCTGATTAAACCTGGAGGTCACTTATTGATTTTGAGTATATTGGATGCTACATTTTACTATGTTGGTAAAAAATACTTTTCCAGCATGACCACAAGAAAGGATGAGCTAGAGGCGGCTTTTAAAGAGGCAGGCTATGAAATTGAAAAAGCTGTGTATGCTCCGCGTAATGATACATCAAGAATGGATATTTGTGACTATAAAGCTTATTATTATATTCATGCTCGAAAACCAGAGTAAACTGAAGCTTCCATGCACCAATACGAGTGCCTGAGCTCTGTGCCTACAATGCATAGTTTATACTCTGGGTAAATTCTACACGTACAATGTTACATTATACTTTATATACAAGGTGCTACAAACACAGGTGCACCTCCAAACTGCTTTGTGTATGTTAACTGAGACACCAGATTTACTGTGTCTAAGCTTTCTAGAAATCTTTAACATCTGATCTTAATATTTACGCAACAAAAAACTTTTTGCTTATTTGTATGACATGCGGTAGTTTAATCTCTAATAAACAAGAATTGTATGAACTTTTTTTTTTTTCTCTCCTGGACTTCTTAAGGGCTCATGCACACCTGTATGGTAACAGTAGATCCTGTATGACACCAAACCAGGAACATGCATAGAAGCGGGGCCCCAAAGGCAAAATGCACAGTTGCCCTTCTACCCAAATACACACCATAGAAACAGCATATCAATAACACAGCAGGCGTATATACAGGAACTCTGGTCTGGTATACTTCTAAATAATGCAGTTCCCATATACCAGTTGTATGCAGTAATAGTGATTACTAGAGATGAGGAGCACCAAAATGCTTGAGTTGCACTTTTCACAATACTCAAGAGCTTGTTTTGAGTAATGGACCCCATTGAAGTCAATGGGCGACTCGCGCATTTTTGTATGGGACCGATGCTCTGCACAGCTGATGACTTGTGAAACTCTGGAAAACATCAGCAAGTCATGGAAACACCACAGAAACGGATAGGGAAGGGCAGGGGCAGCATGCATGGCTGCATCTGAGGCTCCCAGTTCCCACTAAACCACAACAATTTTTACTTCGGACAAGCCCAACTGTGGTAACACGAGAGAAAATACATGTTACCCAGTGCTAATCCCCTAAGCTAAAAAAGGGGGAGGTGGAATTAAAAAAATGATAAACAAGACCAGCACCCGCTATAGTCTGTGTGGGAAGTATGTGAGCGGGTCCTGGGTCAGGCTCGGTCCCAGCAAACACCTTGTGTGACCCAAGGGTCCGCGAGTGACATAGCAATGGGGAATCCAGGTGCCCCACACTTCATTCTGTGTAGGTGTCAGATAGCTCAATCAAGACCGCAAGGGGAAAGCCATCTGCACCCTACCCAAGTCAGTCAGTGTATTTGTGCCAGACAGGTAAAACACCGCTATGGGAAGTCTTTGCGCACCCATAGAATAGGCAGACCCCAGTAACATTCCTGTAGCAGAAGAATAGGCAGTCCCCCCCCCCCCCCCCCCAGTAACATTCCTGTAGCAGAATAGGCAGACCCCCCTTCCCCCCCCCCCCCAGTAACATTCCTGTAGCAGAATAGGCAGAACCCCCCCCCCCCCCAGGAACATTCCTGTAGCAGAAGAATGGCAGACCCCCCCCCAGTAACATTCCTGTAGCAGAAGAGTAGGCAGACCACCCCCCCCCCCCAGTAACATTCCAGCAGCAGAAGAATAGGCAGACCCCCCCCCCCCCCCCCAGTAACATTCCAGCAGCAGAAGAATAGGCAGACCCCCCCCCCCCCCCCCCCAGTAACATTCCAGTAGCAGAAGAATAGGCAGACCCCCCCCCCCCCAGTAACATTCCTGTAGCAGAAGAATAGGCAAACCCCCAGTAACATTCCTGTAGCAGAAGAATAGGCAAACCCCCAGTAACATTCCTGTAGCAGAAGAATAGGCAGACCCCCAGTAACATTCCTGTAGCAGAAGAATAGGCAGACCCCCCCCCCCCCCTCCCCCAGTAACATTCCTGTAGCAGAATAGGCAGACCCCCCCCCCCCCCAAGTAACATTGGTGTACCAGAAGAATAGGCAGACCCCCCCCCCCAGTAACATTGGTGTACCAGAAGAATAGGCAGACCCCCCCCCCCCCAGTAACATTGGTGTACCAGAAGAATAGGCAGACCCCCCCCCCCCCCCCAGTAACATTGGTGTACCAGAAGAATAGGCAGACCCCCCCCCCCCCCCAGTAACATTGGTGTACCAGAAGAAAAGGCAGACCCCCCCCCCCCCCCCCCAGTAACATTGGTGTACCAGAAGAATAGGCAGACCCCCCCCCCCCCCCCCAGTAACATTGGTGTACCAGAAGAATAGGCAGACCCCCCCCCCCCTCCCCCAGTAACATTGGTGTACCAGAAGAATAGGCAGACCCCCCCCCCCCCGTAGCATTGGTGTACCAGAAGAATAGGCAGACCCCCCCCCCCCCTCCCCCCCGTAACATTGGTGTACCAGAAGAATAGGCAGACCCCCCCTCCCCCCCAGTAACATTGGTGTACCAGAAGAATAGGCAGACCCCCCCCCCCCAGTAACATTGGTGTACCAGAAGAATAGGCAGACCCCCCCCCCCCCCCAGTAACATTGGTGTACCAGAAGAATAGGCAGACCCCCCCCCCCCCCAGTGACATTCCTGTAGCAGAAGAATAGGCAGACCCCCCCCCCCCCCCCCCAGTAACATTCCTGTAGCAGGAGAATAGGCAGACCCCCCCCCCCCCCCAGTAGCATCCCTGTAGCAGAAGAATAGGCAGATCCCCCCCCCCCCCCCCCCAGTAACCTTCCTGTAGCAGAAGAATAGGCAGACCCCCCCCCTCCCCCCCAGTAACATTGGTGTACCGGAAGAATAGGCAGACCCCCCCTCCCCCCCAGTAACATTGGTGTACCGGAAGAATAGGCAGACCCCCCCCCCCTCCCCCCCAGTAACATTGGTGTACCAGAAGAATAGGCAGACCCCCCCCAGTAACATTGGTGTACCAGAAGAATAGGCAGACCCCCCCCCCTCCCCCCCAGTAACATTGGTGTACCAGAAGAATAGGCAGACCCCCCCCCCCCCCCCAGTAACATTGGTGTACCAGAAGAATAGGCAGACCCCCCCCAGTAACATTGGTGTACCAGAAGAATAGGCAGACCCCCCCCCCAGTGACATTGGTGTACCAGAAGAATAGGCAGACCCCCCCCCCCCCCAGTAACATTGGTGTACCAGAAGAATAGGCAGACCCCCCCCCCCCAGTAACATTTGTGTACCAGAAGAATTGGCAGACCCCCCCCCCCCCCCCAGTTACATTGGTGTACCATTAGTGTAGGCGAAGGCCGAAAAATTTTTAAAGATACAGCTTGCTCTATCAATACAATACTTTGGAAATTTGAAAAATTGTAAAAAAAATTGTAAGCAGAGCCTTTTGGGCCGCAGAAAAATTTGCAGTTCAGTGTGATGACATGCTGTTTTAGGAGGAGGAGGAGTAATATCTGAGTGATTGACATAGCTAATTCCACTCCCCCACCCCCCACCCCCCCACCCACCCATCTGGTTGCAGCGAAAAGAATCATTAGGTTCTGCTGCTCTCCACTGGTGGAGAAAAGAAGTCTGGGGAAATCCAGGCTTTGCTCATCTTTGAGTGAAAGCATGTCGGCACTGGCAGTTGACAGGCGGGAACGCTTGTCCGTGATGATCCCCCCCCCCCCCCCCCCCCCCCCCCCCGCTGCACTAAACACCCTCTCTGACAAGATGCTAGCGGCAGGGCAGGCCAGCACCTCCAGGGCGTACAGCGCAAGTTCGTGCCACGTGTCCAGTTTGATACCAAATAGTTGTATGGAGCAGAAGTATCACGGAGGACGGTGGTACGATCGGCTACGTACTCCCTCACCATCTTTTTACAGTGCTCCCTCTGACTCAGCCTTGACTGGGGAGTGGTGACACAGTTTTGCTGGGGAGCCATAAAGCTGGCAAAGGCCTTGGAGAGCGTTCCCCTGCCTGCGCTGGACATGCTGCCTGATCTCCGTGCCTCCCCCTGCTACTAGGCCCTCAGAAATGTGTCTTCTGCCACTAGCACTGTCAGATGGGAACTTTAGCAATACTTTTTCCACCAGGGCCCTATGGTATTGTATCACTCTTGTACCCCTTTCCTCTTTGGGAATGAGAGTGGAAAGGTTCTTGTTATACCGTGGGTCGAGAAGGGTGGGTACCCAGTAATCAGTGTTGGCCAGAATGCGTCTAACGCGAGGGTCACGAGAAAGGCAGCCTAACATGAAGTCAGCCATGTGTGCCAGGGTACCAGTACATCGCTGTCTTCACTAAGAAGATGACTTTCAGGATCCTCCTCCTCTACAGCCCATACACACTGAACAGATGAGAGGCAAGCAGCATGGGTACTCTCTGCAGTGTGCCCAGCAGTCTCTTCCCCCTCCTCCTCCCACACGCTGAGCTATAAACATGAGAGTGGTCTGGCTATCAAGTGACATACTCTCATCCCCCGTCTCCTGTTCCACTTGCAAATTGACGACCTTTATGCTTTGCAGCGAACTTCTCAGCAAGCAAAGCAGCGGGATGGTAACGCTAATGATTGCAGCATCGCCGCTCACCATCGGGGTAGACACCTCAAAGTTTCCGAGGACCTGGCAGATATCTGCCATCCAGGCCCACTCCTCAGTAAAGAATTGGGGAGGCTGACTACCATTACGCCGCCCATGTTGCAGCTGGTATTCCACTATTGCTCTACGCTGCTCATACAGCCTGGCCAACATGTGGAGCGTAGAACGTATGCCCGTGTGGGCATGTCGCACAGCAGCCGATGCCCTGGCAGATTAAACCAATGTTGCAGGGTGGCAGCGTCCGTGGTGGACTTGCGGAAATGTGCGCAGATGCTGCACACCTTGCTGAGCAGGTCATACATGTGGGGGTAGTTTTTCAGAAACCGCTGAACCACCAGATTGAAGACGTGGGCCAGGCATGGCACGTGTGTGAGGCTGTAGAGCCGCCACCAGGTTACAGTCATTGTCAAACACAATTATGCCCGGTTGGAGGCTCAGCAGCGAAAGCCAGAGGTCGGTCTGCTCTGTCAGACCCTGCAACAGCTCGGGGGCCGTGTGCCTCTTCACCTAAGCTGATTAGTTTCAGCACGGCTTGCTGACGCTTGCCCACCGCTGTGCTGCCGCGCGCTACCGACTGCTGGCGACGTGCTCACACTTCTTAATTGAGAGCTAGAGGTGGCGGAGTAGGAGGAGGGGGAGGGTTTGGAGGAGGTGGCATAAAACGCCACAGATACCAGAACAGAGGCATTCTGGTTGTGGGTAGGACGTGAGAGGTCTCAGGCTCTGACTCGGTCCCAGCCTCCAACAAATTCACGCAATGTACCGTCAGGGAGATATAGTGGTCCTGCCCGCCAGTACTTGTCCACGTGTCCGTGGTTAAGTGGACCTTCCCATTAACCACGTTGGTGAGGGCACGAGTTATGTTGCGGGAGACGTGCTGGTGTAGGGCTAGGACGGCACATTTTGGCAATGTGCATGTTTAAAGCTCGTGCGTGCGGGTGGGTGGCGGTGTATTTGCGCTTTCGCTCCAATGCTTGTGTTAGTGACAGCTGAACGCTGCGCTGAGAGACATTGCTGGATGGAGTGGAGGACAGTGGAGGTGAGGGTGTGGGTGCAGGCCGGGAGGCGCTCGTGCCTATGTCCTGGGAGGGGGATTGGATCTGTGTGGCAGGTTGGGGCACAGGGGAAGAGGGAGTGGTGTGACTCGGAGGCGGTGAATGGCCTTTGTTCCACCTTGCGGGGTGCTTGGCCATCATATGCCTGCGCATGCTGGTGGTGGTGAGGCTGGTAGGGGTGGCTCCCCGGCTGATCTTGGTGCAACACAGGTTGCACACCACTGTTTGTTGGTCTTCCACGCTCTCACAAAAAAACATCCACACCTTTGAACACCTAGCCCTCTGTACGGAGGCTTGCGGCCAGGGGGTAATTTGGGAAACAGTTGGGGGATTCTTTGCTCTGGCCCTGCCTCTACCCCTGGCCACTCCACTGCCTTTTCCAACCTGTCCTGCTGCTGCACTTGCCTCCCCCTCTGAAGCCCTGTCCTCAGCAGGCTTAGCAAACCAGGTGGGGTCAGTCACCTCATCGTCCAGCTGCTCTTCCTCCGAATCCTCAGTGCGCTCCTCCCTTGGACTTACTGCCCTTACTACTAACTCACTGACAGACAACTGTGTCTCATCATCATCCTCACCCACTG